>NC_135369.1:172017964-172320994 GCF_049243985.1 Paroedura picta | reverse complement strand
ACAAACTGCCGTAAGCTGCCCCAAGACTGTTTGGAGAAGGGTGGCCTAGAAGCTGAATGAAAGAATAAATGAATGAAATAAATTCACTACCCATATAGTGAAATTGTATCTCCTGCCCGAGGTACCAGGGGCTAAACATTATTTTTCTTAGGGTGTAATACAAAGTTTGTACCTTCGTCCTGATCCCCAAAATCAACTGAGGAGAGCTGCTGAGAAAAATAAGAGGTCCAGAAAGGGGAGGACGGTATATGAATGAATGAATGAATGAATGAATGAATGAATGAATGAATGAATAATTTGGGGGTGTATCAATGGAATTCTGGTAAAAACATTAACATTCGACAAGTGAAAATATGGTAAGTAGCTGGGTTCCAGAAAATACAAGAACCTGAAAACTGGTCAAGTTTAAAGCCTTGCTCATATTCATTTTAGACATGCCCTGTTCGGAGAGAGGTGGCCTAGAAGCTGAATGAATGAATAAATGAATGAAAAAAAGTCACTACCCATATAGTGAAATTGTAACTCCTGCCCGAGGTACCAGGGGCTAAACATAATTTTTCTTAGGGTGCAATGCAAAGTTTGTACCTTCCTCCTGATCCCAAAAATCAACTGAGGAGAGCTGCTGAGAAAAATAACAAGACCAGAAAATATAATGTGGAAGGAATTCTGGTAAAAACTTGTTAACATTCCACAAGTGAAAATATGGTAAGTAGCTGGGTTCCAGAAAATACAAGAATCTGAAAACTGTCCAGGTTTAAAGTCTTGCTCACATTCGTATTAGGCACGCACAGGGCATTGCACAGAAAGGTGAATATTCAAGAAGAAACATAGATCCAAGTTTGCATTCCATGCAGCACCTAATTCTTGTGATGTGAGGTTTTATTTCTGCCCGATCTCTAATTGAAGGAAAATCCTATTTGCAGTTTTGCTACCTAAGACCGCTCTCTTTGTTTCAGGTCACACATGCCGGGTTCCAGGCTCCTTGTTGTCTATTTTAACAGGGCCACGATGTTATATCCTGCATACTATTATTGTGGCGGCAATGGGTGAGCATGGTGTTCCCTTCCAAACCTCCTATGTAACGATGCAGATTAATTTAATGAGTCTCTTGTAGGGAGATGAAGAACGGACAAGTTGATATTTGGTACTATTAAGACTCATTAGCCAGTAACTCTTTTTCCAGTAACTTGACATTATGATGCACAGAGCACTTAATACAAGGAAAGGGGAGAAAGCCTCCCTTTTAAAGGAGTGCTAAATTTATACTATCCATGCCTTTTAATATAATTATTCTTCCAGGAAAATTCAATTCCATCTTCAGGATTCCACCGTGGTGGCTAAAAAGAGACGCGGGCCAGAAAATGCATGCTGCAAAAGCAATCTCGGAGTAAAAACCAAGAAGAGAGTTCCCTACCTAACTTTTAAGACTTAGGATATTCTCTCTCTTTTTCTTTTCGAAGGCTCCGTGACCCCTAATTATTCAGGCTCCCAAGCCAATCCATTAAGCTCCATTTTATATAATCAGGACTGAATAAAAGATACAAGCTATGCTTGCCAAAGAGACACAATGAACCAGCAATCTGCAGCAAGTTTTTTTTAGGGGATGCAACCGAGCTGTGACTTTTGGATTGACAGCTTAAATTATGGCAGCCTTAAAATGCAAGAAGAAAGGGATGGGGCGCGGGAGGAAGAGGAGGAGGCTCAGCAGGAGGGACTGACAGCCTTATACCCAATCATCCTAAAGTAGAAAGTATAATGGAGCGAGCTCTTTGAAGTTTTCGCTATCCGAGTGCTTCCTTTGTCAGAACAGCCCTTTTTCAAATGCATTTGGAAAAAAAATGCTGTTTTTACAGTGCTAACCAAAGGGGGGGGGAGTGTTACATATTCAAGGCGGCAATCGATAATCATACTTTCTGTACACTTCCGTACACGTTCAATATCCTATGCACCCTTTACAAATGTCTGCTTGTGGAACATATATTCTTGTGTTGCTATTAAAAATTAATCCCGCAAGTGATTAGGATCAATGTGCCGGCAGCATTTTCAGCTCCACCCCCCAGCAAGATTAAAGTCAAATCAGCCCTGAGACTCAAGAGGATCCGGTTATTTCAAACACCACCCAAATTATCAACCCTGTGAAGTATGATAAAACCCTCTGAATAGTGGATAAACTAACAGCTTTGAACTCCAAGTGATCTCTCAGTACACGTTCAGGTCAGAGCCTTGTGGTTATTTCACATGGTTTAAAGAAGCCAATTAAACCATGTAGCATCATTCTAGCAAAAACTATCTCTATAATTAATTTAGGTTTTTCTTTTCCTATTCGTCAATAACCTCTTTAGGTTTATACTGAAATACGGAACCACATAGGATCTAACTCGGGTTTTCTCAACTGGGATTTAAAGAATCCCGTTTGGCCCTGGGAGGGTTTCCTGAATGAGTGGAATGTAAACATTTATCAGGTGATACGACCATACTTAAGTCTTGTCAACCTCCCCCCACATGGCCAATTAATGGGCCTGTAGGGGGAGGGGCCCTGGTGGGGGTACACACAGCTTCCCAACTATTTTCTGCATGATTGCGCTACTTCTGGGGTTTCTTAAAGCATGATCGTGGGGGTTCTTAAAGGATGATCGCACTACTTCTGGGGTTCCTTGAAGGATGTTTAGGAGATTTCTCAATAGTTAAAAAGTTGAAAAAGACTGGCCAAACTATACATTTCACCATTTCTGAGTCCACCTTAGATCCTACCAAGCACGTGTGCACTGGGAGTTCCTTTTTTCCTAACCTGAAATGGTCCTGGGGAACTGATATTTGTCCTGCTGGAGAAACTTTCACGTAGCCCAGTGGTGCATGTGAAGATGCAAACACTCCTGGAGTCATGTTAGGTCAGGAAAACAGACTTGGAGGGAAGTCTCAATCCCCGTTTCCCCTGTACATCAAGGTCCCAATACAAATCAAGCCCTCATCCTCACGCACCTGCGAGTTTAATTTTCAGCCAGGATTTTGCAGCGTGTATCTGATGACAGGACAGGGGATGGATGTCATGTAATTAGGCCTTCATTCAGCTCAACCAGCAGAACAGGGTTGGTAGCATCAAACGCAGAACAGCTGGAAGGGCTTAATAACAGCTCATGGCAAATCAAGCCACAGTCAGCTCTAGTCTAATAGTAGTCATCTAGAGAGGATGGAATTCTGTTGTGTTTTTCTGGCATGACTACCGACACCGCTTCAGATTGCTGCTGCTGTTTTATACGGCCGTCGATGCCGTTATAGTTGTTGAGATGCTGGGTTAAACCAAGTGTTTTATGAACTACATTTACTTGGTGTGTTGTAAAGCGCTTTGGACGCCAATGCAAAGCAGTAGTATATAAGTATTTAAGTAGTCTGCAGGAAACATCTAACACTCTGGGTAATCTGCCTTGAGTTGAAATGAGAAAGGCAGACTGTAAATAACATAAATAAATAATTGCTTCCACGCAAATACGGGGCTGCTCCAGTTGTACTGGGAATGGCACCTGTGCAGAGCCCTGAGGCACCGTTCACACTGGCAGCCCTCCCTCCCAACCCAGCTCCTGCAGGTTCCTGTCAGTCAGGGAGGCGGGGGGGGGGAGAGCCTGTCCTGCCCAGCAGAAGTTCCCCATAAGCCACTTGTCGCAAACAGCTGGCCTACATCACTCATTGTGCCTTGGCTAGCACTGCCACAGAACAGAGTAGAACAGAGCAGAGCAGGCTCCCTGTACTAGCTAGCCATTAACTATTTAAAAAGTGATATCCAGGATCAGGCAGGTACACACTGTGGCAGGATTCAACGGCTCACAGGTCCATATCACACTTACTCTTTAAAAAAATTATTATTTATTAAAATTGTATACTGCCCTCCCCCCCGTTGCCAAACCAGGGCAGTGAACAACATATATAACAGTACATACAATATAGCAGATTAAAATCATTCACATAAAAAGTGGAAACATTCCATATAATAATATCCAGAGCAACAGCTGGCAAGGCCTGGCACCAAGCCCTGCCTGCTGCCCCTCCACTGCTCGTCCTCCAAGCCCGTCTGCTCTTTCGCAAGGGTGGGGATGGGCTCGGATGGAAGCTGGCGGTGGCAGTGCAGTGAACAGGGCTCTGCACTGGGCCTTGCCAGCCACCACAGCCTCTGGCACCTATCACCCAAGCTGTCCCCACTCTCCTGAGGGTGAGGACAGCCTCAGAATACAGGTGGTGGTGGTGGTGCAGTAAGCGGTGCTCCGTGACGGGCCTTGCCAGCTGCCGCCACCTCTGCCATCCGTCTCCTGAGCTATCCCCACTCTCCTGAGGGTGGAACCGGTGGCAGAAGATAGGTGGCAGCAGCGGCACAGCTCAGCACTGGGCCTCACCAGCCACTGCCGCCCATCTTCTGAGGCCATCCCTGCTCTCCTGATGGCTGAGACTTGTGGTGGACACAGCGGTGGCACTGCCAGTGGAGTTCAATGCCAGGCTTCACCAGCTGCCATCTACTGGCACGTTCCCTTGGCCGGGACTACAGACATCACATCCGTAGTCACATCCGTTTCAGGGGGTACGCCAGTAGATATATCCACGTCAAAAATTAACGCTATAACTTTAAAAAGATGTTAAAATATTTTAAATACTCAACATTAAACAGTTGTCTGGTTTTGAGTGACTGCATATCCCCAGATATTCTCATTGGACAGTTCTCAGGGGAGTTCCAATAGGAGGCCCAGTAGATATTATTAGTTTGCTGGCTCCAACCAAAAGTATGGCAGAAGCTCTGGGAGCTCGTTCCACTAAGTAGGGGGCAGGAATGAAAACATCCCAGCCCTGGCTGAAGCCAGAGATATTTCCTTAGGGCCAGGCATCACTAGCTGGTTGGTATTGGCTGAGTGTAAGGCTCATGGGGCTGTAAGATTTAAATCAAGAAGCAAGTCCTCCTTTCTGGAAGACCCATAGTTTGAGAGATGGATTTGTTGCTCTCATCTGTTGCTCAAACTTGTTATGCTCGAGTACATCTGTGACAGCTAATTGCATATCCATGCAAATCTGGTAGTGTTCTCTTTTTTTAATTTAAAAACTTTTTTTCTTTTTACTGTACTTTCTTGTCTAGTTACCATTTGGGATAAAGTGATTGCAATTATGGCTCTGTTAAATCGCTATGGTTTTGAAGCTGAACACAAAACACTTCTGCATTTTAACAAGTGAACCTTATTTAACTCTGAGTGGTTTTAAAATATTTAAATTAGAAAAAAAACCTTTTTTTCTAAAAGCTGTGATATACAAATTATTATCTTCAATTTTGTAGCAGTTTAAATTTAGGCGTTTCTAAAAGTTTTTTTTAATTACATGTGATTATTTTTAAAGGATTTTTTCCTGTCTGTTCTTTCCACTAACTGAAGATGGTAAAAACATAGTGAAAACTGCATAAATAGCTTGTATTTTGTGATGCAGGTTTTATTCAGTTCAGTTGTTTAGCATTAGGTATATCCCGAATCTTTAAAAACCAGAAACAAAGTTTGAGTCTAGTAGCACCTTTAAGACCAAGTTTTATTGAAGCTGCAACTTTAGTGTACATGCACACTTCTTCATGTACCATGTACATTAAACTTACCCCTTGATTAAAACTTGGTTGGTCTTAAAGATGTCACTGGACTCAGACTTCTTTTGTTATTTCAGATCAATACAGCTGAATCTATCTTTTAAAATTGTTTCTTTTGAATATTTTTTACATTTTGTAAGGTAATCATGGGAATTATCCCTTCTTTTCCCTTCCAGCAACCTTATAAGGTTTGTGAGCCTGAGAGATAAACCCTGGTCCAAATCCACAAAGAAATTCCATAATGTAGCATCTGTACACCGCCCGTGGCGCCACGGGCGCCACGGACTAAATAAAAGAGTAAGCCCTTGGAAGGCGGGCTGTGTCCGGGATGAGGAAGGGTGCCGATTGGCCCCTTCCCCCAGACAGACTATTGGAGGGACCAATCGGCAGGCGCGAAGCGCCTGCCGATTGGTCCCTCCAATTCCTTGCCGGAGCAACTGCGAGCCGTTGCTCGCAGTTGCTCCCTGCCCGGCGGCCTGACGCGGCCGGAGGCGCGAAGCGCCTCCCGCCGCGTCAGGCCGCCGGCTACTGAGTCCCCGGCAGCCGCACGCTGCCCGGCCGCGGGGGGCTCCCTGGGCGGAGGCCTGACGCGGCGAGAGGCGCAAAGCGCCTCTCGCCGCGTCAGGCCGCCGCCCAGGGAGCCCCCCGCGGCCGGGCAGCGTGCGGCTGCCGGGGACTCCCGTCCGTTCTGCCAGCCAGCCGCCAACGTTCTGCCAGCCAGCCGCCACGGACTAAATAAAAGAGTAAGCCCTTGGAAGGCGGGCTGTGTCCGGGATGAGGAAGGGTGCCGATTGGCCCCTTCCCCCAGACAGACTATTGGAGGGACCAATCGGCAGGCGCGAAGCGCCTGCCGATTGGTCCCTCCAATTCCTTGCCGGAGCAACTGCGAGCCGTTGCTCGCAGTTGCTCCCTGCCCGGCGGCCTGACGCGGCCGGAGGCGCGAAGCGCCTCCCGCCGCGTCAGGCCGCCGGCTACTGAGTCCCCGGCAGCCGCACGCTGCCCGGCCGCGGGGGGCTCCCTGGGCGGAGGCCTGACGCGGCGAGAGGCGCAAAGCGCCTCTCGCCGCGTCAGGCCGCCGCCCAGGGAGCCCCCCGCGGCCGGGCAGCGTGCGGCTGCCGGGGACTCCCGTCCGTTCTGCCAGCCAGCCGCCAACGATAAAAACAAGCCGCAAGCCAACCGCTGCCACCGCCAGCCAGCCCTCGCCGCCGCCAGCCACCCACTGCCGCCGACAGCCAGCCCTCGCCGCCACAGAAAATGGCCGCCGCCGCCAGCCAGCCGCTGCCCCCGCAAGCCAGCCCTCGCCGCCGCCAGCCAGCCCCCGATGCCGCCGAAAATGGCCGCCGCCGCAAGCCAGCCGCTGCCCCCGCCAGCCAGTCGCCGCCGCAGCCAGCAAACCAGCCGCCGCCGACGACAATGGCCGAAAATGGCCGAAAAGATCCCCCGCCGCTGCCGCTGACGCCGAAAATGGCCGCCGCCAAACATCGCCGACCTCCGAAAATGGCCGCCGCCGCCTCCAGCTAGCCGCCGCTGCCTTCACCCAGCCCAGGATGCCCCGCCGCAGCCGCTGCCGCCCGCCAGCCCTTACTGACGCCTCCGGTAAGGTTCGCTCCTTTTCTGCTTGCTGCCCTTTCTCCTTGCTACCCTTCCCTTCCCATTCTAGCGCCCATTGTATTGGAATTACAATGGGCTCTTTTACTAGTCCTAGAATAGTACTGAATTCTCTCTCATGCTTAAAAGAGAAATACAAATCGACAAATGTGCTTTCTGAAAGTCCCTGGCAACCAGACTGAAATTTAACTGCATATGATAGTCCAGTAATACAATGTGGGTGTATGTAATATGTATCGGTGTGTGCATACATGTACACATCACAAAAATGCTGTTTTCACCTGCATTTTTATTTAATACAAAACCAGGCTTCATTGCCATAATGGGAACTTAGGAAGATCTTCAATTTACCCAAATAATTGATCCTAGTCACACACACAAGAGCCAGTTTGGTGTAGTGGTTAGGAGTGTGGACTTCTAATCTGGCATGCCGGGTTCGATTCTGCACTCCCCCACATGCAGCCAGCTGGGTGACCTTGGGCTCGCCACGGCGCTGATGAAACTGTTCTGACCGAGCAGTGATATCAGGGCTCTCTCAGCCTCACCCACCTCACAGGGTTTCTGTTGTGGGGAGAGGAAAGGGAAGGCGACTGTAAGCCACTTTGAGGCTCCTTCAATAGAGAAAAGTGGCATATAAGAACAAACTCTTCTTCTTCTTCTCCTTCGGTTGGGAGGATTCAGTCACCATTGCATTTGCTTTTAAGATGGCAAGATGAAAGATTCAGGGCTTCATGAAAGTGTGTGTGTGTGTGTGTGTGTGGAGGGGGAATGACCAGGAGTGTTACAAGCTCACTTCCTTTCCTCTCCATCATGAGTCACAACCTATACATTTTGCAGTCCGAGCACAAAACAGATTGTCTATAGAAAAACAGCTTTCCCTATATGAAAATGGAAAGGATATTAAGCATAAATGATTTACTGGGAGAGAACAAGCAGTCTGTTTTTCAGGAACACTGCTTTAGCGTAAGGAACTGCTGCTAAGCCGTATTAAACAGAAGAATGATTTTCTGAATCTGATGCAAGGCCCAAATTAGCTATGGCCCGTGGGAATCTAAAAGCATCAATGCATCACTTGTTTTCCTTTATGGAAACTTTTCGGAGAACTATTCTAGAAATTAGTCTTAAATGTCAACCAAAAATTGAGTTATAGAGGTGATACATTGGATTATCCTGTGATAGATCTAGTTCCAGTTCCAGAGAATAATGTTACACTGCAGTAAAATTCCTGGCAGTGTTTTAGGGGTTGAAATGACCAGGTTGTGCCCTGGGCCTTGGAGAAAAAAAGAGACAGACAGACAATTTTTATAAATAAGGAGAATATCTGATGTAGTTAAGACACTTTCAAAGCAAATTATTGTCTTCTGTAACATGAGAGGAAGTATTGCTGTTCTATTCCGGAGATACACATACAGTCTCGAGCACTCTTGTAAATCCCCTCCCCCCAGCAATTTTGACGTGTTGAGGTGCATGAAGATTAAAATACTGTTTACTTGCATGCCATCGAAGATGTGGACCCACTTGTTAGATGCCCATTGTGAGGTGGGCTTTTTGCCGGCCACGGTAAGTTTTCCAAATGTCTCATGTTCACACTTTTAGACAATTAGGATGTCTGAGTTTCCCATCTATTGCAGAAGCCTCAGCTGTGAGCCAGTGATACCGTGCAGCCTCCCACATTTTCAGACGTATCAAAGAGGTAGCTCCTGTATTTGCAGGAGCTGGAAGTGAAATGTTGCTGGATCTCAGACATAGCACAATCAGAATGAGAGATGAAAGACGCAACATGTGGAACCTCCATCTCCCCACAGCTTGCACCATTTTGGCAGAACACCTGGGGTAGGATAAAGATGCTTCAGGCGTCCCACGAGACACCACACAGTATGCTGTTTAGAAAGCACTGATTACCTTTTAGAAATTATTTAGCCTGCAACCTTGAGCCTCTGGGAAGTAGGGAGGAGAGAATCCAGCAAACCACCAGCAAGCCTGCATCACAAACTGACTCTGGTTAGTATTATCATTCTGTCACACAGTCCCTATGTAGTGTGTCGGAGAAAGGATAATATAGACATTTTACCACTGAAGATTCTCCTTCTCCCTTGCACGCTCTCACACGCATCTAAAGGTAAAGGTATCCCCTGTGCAAGGTCAGACTGGTTCAAGGCATGGATGTCTGAGGGGGGATCTATGGATGTTGTTGGGTTTGGTTGGCCTGGTGGAGGAGTTCCCTTTTGCAGGCCTTGCAAAATTGTATAAAGGTAAAGGTATCCCCTGTGCAAGCACTGAGTCATGTCTGACCCTTGGGGTGACGCTCTCTAGCATATTAAAGGCGGACTCAATACAGGGTGGTTTGCCAGTGCCTTCCCCAGTCATTACTGTTTACTCCCCAGCAGCAAGCTGGGTACTCATTTTACCGACCTCGGAAGGATGGAAGGCTGAGTCAACCTTGAGTCGGCTGCTGGGACTGAACTCCCAGCCTCATGGGCAGAGCTTTCAGACTGCATATCTGCTGCCTTACACATCTACATAATCACTATGAGCTAAGAATTTTGACTGCATTACATCACTATGCTTGTCCAACACATAAGCAGCCTTTCTCCACTTTTTTACCCTTGAGAAATCCCTGAAACATTCTCCAGGCTGCAAGAAACCCCAGATGGGGTACAACCATGGAGAATGTTGTTGGGAAGCAGAGTTGTGTACATGCCCATCCAGGACCCCTCCCCTTCCCACCCTCTCCAGGTCCATCATTTTGGGAGTGGTGGATGGGTATACATGACTGTATACAGTCATATCACTGATAAATGTTTAAAAAATTAAAAACAAATTATATAATTAATTAACTCCCAACCATTCAGGAAACCCTTCCAGGGCTGCCAAGAATCCCCAGGGCTTCATGACACCCTAGCTGAGCAAGCCTAATGTAGAGTTTCATTTGAAGCTAAAAATCAAGGCCATCCTTCCTGTGGGGCTTATAAATCCCCTGTAATGTCAATCATCTCCAGATTACAGAGCAGAGTTCCCCTTGAGAAACTGGCTGTTTGGAAGGTGAACTGGAGGGCACTATGCCCTGTTTAGGTCCCTCCCCAAGTTTCACCCTTCCTAGGCTCCAACCCCAAATCTTCACAAAATCCCCCAATACAGAATTGGCAACCTGAATTTATAACAATCTCAAACAACTTTGGTTTGCTAAACACACAAGCTCTTTGAAAGTAACAACCATAGCTTACCTACAACACAAATGTGGCACACTGTGCTTATCGCACAGGAGTACCATGTGGATTTGAAACTCTGCCATATAAATAATCTCTTTTTACCTTTGGAAACTCGGCTCATCCATTCCACTTCTGAAAAGCAATGTTAACACTAAGTGGTTTAATGCAGTTTCTTGTACTGCTATTGTTTTCTGGAATTACAAAATTTATGAAATATGAAAGCCTCAAAGCACAGGTGGAATCATGTACGCAAAAATACCAAACCCTTTTCTTGCTTGCAGCCTGAAGAAAAACACAGCTGCTGTTGGGAGTTGCTAGCACCAGGACAAAAAGTCCTGGAGAATTTCATCTGTCTGGATTATGAGCCACCTGGGCAAGGTTGTGTGATTCTCTTTTCCAAGATGCCTAGTAAACTTTGGGCACAATACAATCCGTTCTGACTATAAAGAACACACCTCAACAATGTTGATTTCTGTTGCTGCCCAGGTATTTTCATTCATTCATTCATTCATTCATTCATTCATTCATTCATTCATTCATTCATTCATTCATTCATTATTTTGTTTGTTTATTTAGATTTTTATACCACCCTTCCATACGGCTCAGGGCAGTTTACATATAATGTTGCAAAGTCAAAAATAATATCAACAATATTGCAATAGTAGGTCTAAATTTTAATCAACAACAATATAAAGGGAACGATAACTTAAATAGGCCCCCAGAGAGGTCAGACTGGTTCAAGGCATGGATGTCTGAGGGGGGATCTATGGATGTTGTTGGATTTGGTTGGCCTCAGGCAAATGCTTGGTGGAGGAGTTCCCTTTTGCAGGCTCTGTGAAATTGTATAAAGGTAAAGGTATCCCCTGTGCAAGCACCGAGTCATGTCTGACCCTTGGGGTGACGCCCTCTAGCGTTTTCATGGCAGACTCAATATGGGGTGATTTGCCAGTGCCTTCCCCAGTCATTACCGTTTTACCCCCCAGCAAGGTGGGTACTCATTTTACCGACCTCGGAAGGATGGAAGGCTGAGTCAACCTTAAACCGGCTGCTGGGATCGAACTCCTAACCTCATGGGCAGACAGCTTCAGACAGCATTTCTGCCGCTTACCACTCTGCGCCACAAGAGGCTCATGCGAAATTGTATAAAGAAACACTTTGCCTTATTGATTTAAACTTCCTTATAGTAGAAAGTTTGTAATAGGTTCCTCCCTTCTATCCTCTCAAGGATACATTTCATTGTCAAATTAGGTCTGATTTAACCTGTCTCAGATAGTATGCACGTCGATCATTTTTAAAACAATCATTGATGTCTCAAATTAGTGTGTCTTCTGTTACACATCTTCATACCTTATCACAGATCAGTGATGGTGCCATTATGCCGACCACAGCTATATATTTAAATGTTGTGTCATCTTAACCTCAACTCTTAGCCAGAGTGGTATAGTGGTTAAGAGTGATGGCTTCTAATTTGGCGAGCTGGGTTTGATTCCCTGCTCCCCCACATGCAGCCAGCTGCGTGACCTTGGGCTCACCGCAGCACTGAGAAAGCTGTTCTGACTGAGCAGCAATATCAGGACTCTCTCAGTCTCACCTACTTCACAGGGTGTGTGTTGTGGGGAGAGGAAAGGGAAGGCGAATGTAAGCCACTTTGAGACTCCTTTGGGCACTGACTAGAACTTTAATCCCAAATGACTAGAAATTTAATCTTCATGTCTATGTATACACTACTTAGACTTTCCCATGCTTGTCTAGTGGTGAAGATTGAAAAGTCAATGACAATGAACCCTATTTTATTAGTTTCTTGGCTTAAATTAGGATTTGTTAATCATTCATCATGTTCCTCACACAGAGAACTCAATATAGCAGATCAATATAGCAGACTCATCGTTTTTATAAAACACGGGAGGGACAATATCTACCATAGCTCCTTCAAATGTGAACTGTACCCTTAATTTGCCTACATAACATACGCAACAGGCAACAGACTGGTGCCTTATCTTCGGACAGATAGGCCTAGATTTCCTCTGTAATTCTGAAAGGCTACAACAGATCCTGTTGAAATATAGATTGCTAGAAAGCTTTGAAAATACTTCCTCTTTTTCCATTTCTGCTGTGGATGAAATCAAGGATTTCTCTGGCCGATTCTGCATGGGCAGAAAAAGCCAAAAGGGCAGTCATATGGAGGTGGGGAAAATCCCTGTGTCCATATTATGTTGCTGCCAGGCTGCTGCTCTCCTGGGCCTGGCACAGATTGGGCTCCAAAAACCTGATTCTTCCGTGGGGACCAATGGAGCCTGTCCCGCAGCAGGCCCATTAGGATGGGAAGAGCAGAGCCAGCTCTTCCTTCCCTATGGAGGCCTGCAGGGGACAAACAATGCCCTGGATGGCTTTGCTGTGCGTCCTGACATTGTTTGTTTCATTTGCAGGAAGGTAGGATTGCGTTCTATGCGTCCAGTAAACTACAACACCCCCCATCATCCCCCTGCATGGCAGAACCTACTGGCCGCCACCATGTTTCCCAGGGGGGAACTTCATTCAGGGGACACCGCGTATCTCAATGACCGTTTATGCACTGGGAACTTCATTGCCCAAGCTCTCATGCAGGAGCACAAATTGGAGGCGGATGAGGTGCCCCAGGCCAAGTATTCCCCCATGTGGGTGCAGGAAGAGGTGGGGCAACCTGCTATGACTAAAACTCCAGCCTGCAGCCTGGCATGAAACCTCCAGTGCATAAACGGTCAATCAAATGTGTCCCCTATGGGGACTTGGTATGCTACAGAGCATACATCTCTGCAGCACTGCACCAGCAGCATCCTGGAATAGCACTGGTGCGGAATCTCCCCTACCCCTCCCACACACACACATTCAGAGTAGATGAAAAAGTTAGAGAGTCCTTTGACTGTCTGTAATGATCCTGTATAAATGAACAAAACGCGTTTGCAGCTCTACCTTTTTTTTTTCTTTTTTTTTACAAGAACCTGAAATTTGGGTTGAATTTGTCTTCTGCATTGTATCTTCATAAGATCACAAATCCAAAACATAGATGGGCATTCTCAAGGGCAAGATTGAATGACCTCCCTTTGGTGGTACTTCAGGGCAGATTTTCCACAATCCCCATCCAACAGAGACAACTGCTCACAGAGAGGAAACTACTAGTCATACCTGTTGTCCTCATGCACTTTCAGCTTTTAGAAAGCTTCCTCTAACATGCAGAGTCATCTATGGAAAAACGTTTTGGATGATAGACACAATAGTCTCATGCATTGTAGTGACGTTTTGTCACATAGACCCTTTATGCACAGCAGCAACCACGGCATAGCTCGGGCAGGCACACACGGACAACCACGGGGATGTGGAAAGCCTGACACGCTGCCTGGAGGCAACAACAGAGAGGAAGTGAGTGGGAGGGGAGTGGGGGGAATGGGGGCCCCCACCACACAATAGCAGGGAGTGGCATGCCGACAGGGGCATGCAGTGTCCCTCCAAGGACACTGTAGGTTGAGGGAAGGGACGGGTTGAATGACCTGCTCTTCCACCTTATGCACGGGGCTGGCCTGACCCAGCCCCCGCTGGCACTTGCAGCATCTTCTGTGTTCCCTTGTCGCAGGTCTTCCAGGGTGCTGCGTCGGGCCAGGGCTGGGATGGCAGCAGCAGGGTACATAATCGGGGCTGCCCTGCTGCCGCCATCCCGGATTTTCAGCCCCATGCATACTTGGTCATGGTTACCCGGAAATGCAGATCACTTTTAACACTGAGCAACTGCTAACAATGATGTAGTTTTTATACTCAGGTTTTTATTTTATACTCTTGTTTACTACATTGATCAATTGAAATTCTTTATTATGTATATCTGTTTCGATTATATCATTTTTTTGGTCTGTTTTAGCCGGTCTCCTGCTCACTTCTACAGAACTGAATGTGTTTTTTATATTTGCATGTTGGAAACTTGCTGGTCTATGACCGTATTGAATAAATTGATTTGTTTTCTTACATCAATGCAAGGCAGATTGGCCTTGAGTTTTGAAATAAAAAGGCAACTTACGTTGAAGAATGCCTGAAAAAAATCATCAAGAGACAACATTTATTATAGCATTATACTACTTTTACAAGGAGAATGAAATTCAAAAGTGCAATTCTTATGTATTCCAGTCTAATCCCAATGAAATCAAACAGGTTTCCATTGCAATAACTCTACATGAAGGCACTCGGGAAGTACAAGAGCCATCAAACAGTTTCTAATTTTCACCTAGATGCCTGTTGGATCAAAGTCACTGCTGTGGTCCCACTCATTATTTTGTGAAATTCTTTGGTATCTTACCTCCTCAGACTCTGCCACTATACATGAAACACCCAACACCCTTATTGTTAGGCCATTTGCTTTAGCTCCACTTAATGCCATCCCATCCAAAGTATTACAAAGGAGATTTTGCCGTATTCCATATTCAGAGAATCTTTGCTTCTGTCTCACAAAATACTGGAATGTCAGCTTTTAACCACTTTTAAGAACACCTGGATCTCACAGCTTTTAATATATTCTCCATTTAATAAACTTCAAGGGGATAATATTCCCTATCTGATGCTAGACAGTGACCTGAACATAACCAACTTGATAGCCAAATTTCTGTCTAATATTTTTTCTTTTAGTAAATAATATCCTATTCATTGATTACTGCTGAAGATCATCTGATCATTGGAGCTCTGAAATGGAAAGGAAGGAAGGATTTTGTGAAATTGCAGATAACAGGATTGTACCTGTAACTATTATTTTTCAACGATCTTTTGTGCAGGGACACATAAGGACTGCCTATGACCAGGCCTGCCATGGAGAATTGTTTTTCAACTAAAAGCCTCTAGGGAGCATTGCATGCCACAGCAGAGACCCAGTCATTTTTGCCCAAACAGTCACATGCTCCTGTGTGTCAGCATCCCTGCCCTCTCTTTCTTAAGGACCACTGAAGTTAAAGAGAGCATACAGCAATGCAGGAGGGAGGACTATGTACCTGCACAGAAGATCCTCAATGAACAACAGCTACAGGTAAGAGCAACCCTGATGTCATCATCTATCTTCTCTCCAGTCCCATATGGGGATTTTGACAAGCTGTTCACCAGCTGGTGACTGATGCTCTCATCACTCAAACAATGACTGGGAACTTATGCTTCTCTTCATCAGTAGCTAATATCACCTCATATCAAATGGGACTTTCTGATTTAGGTTTTCAGCTGAAGATCAACAGCACAGATTTGAGAATATATCACAGATTTGAGAATATATATATCAGTATGAACCCCTGATTTGAATCAGGATAAGAACCAGAGCTGGAATAGGTGCACTGAAAATTGTGCTAAGGGTAAAAAAGCTGAGCATCAACCGCAGGAGATGTTGTATACTGTACACTAACTGAAAGCACATACAGGTATGTCCCTTAACCATATTAGTAAGCACCTCCATTATGTCCAGGAATAAGAACCTCTTGTCAGATCCTGAATCCAAGATGTCTCCAACAAACTGTACTATCTAAAAAGGAACCAATCTTTTCCCCAATTGATCAGAAGGCCTCCCGTCACACAAGTTCTTAGTGCAATAGAGAGGTGTTTATGGATTTCAACACAAAAAGTATTTTGTAGACATGATATCTTAATTAAATACAAATGGCTAACCTATCAAAACATACATACATTCCAAGGGGAATGTTAATTGAAACCAACAGAAACCTTATAACAAAGATTTAAAGCAGATAAATGACTGTATGGTTTTGAAGAAGCTAAAACTGTATTTGATACAGAATTAGGTACAAATGATTAACATGTTGCAAAAATGTATTAACTTTTATTGAAATAGGATACAGAAGAAGAGGTGAAAGAATGTATGATAAAATTGAGTAGAAATTTCAGATATAATAAACAAATGAAAAAATGGGGGGAAACGTGGCCAAGGGGGATTAAATTTACATTAAATTATAATTTTAAATAAAAGTTTTCTAAATGATATACAGGCGGTATATAACGCCAATTAAATTGGGTAAAATGTATAAAAGTACAAACAAGTGTTGGAAATGTGAACAACACAACAGAACTTTTTATCATGTGTGGTGGACTTGTTCCAAAGCTACAAGCTAATTATATTCATTATTTTGTTGTTGTTAGGTGTGAAGTTGTGTCCGACCTATCGCGACCCCATGGACAATGATCCTCCAGGCCTTCCTGTCTTCTACCATTCCTTGAAGTCCATTTAAGTTTGCAACAACTGCTTCAGTGACTCCATCCAGCCACCATGTTAATTATAGTGAATTATATTTGTGAACGGCCTTCTTAGCCTTATAGAGGGAGCCCGATCTTGTTGGGCAGTGGGCGGTTTTTTGGATGATGTATTTTCTATTTTGTAGGTAGAGAGTGCAGTGTTTCTTTGGTGTCAGCTTTCTGGCCTCAATCATCAGCACTTACACAATAAAGAAACATTAGGGCTTGCTGGGTGGTAAAAAAAATAATCTATAAGGTAATCCTCCACCTCATATGTGCTGTATACATTTTGTCTCATTTGGAGCCCACACTCTGAAATATTCAAAAGACAACCACCCTCACTGTTTCCCAGTTTCATTCAAAAGTGCATTCTCATGTGTTGAGCTGGAAACACGGACAAAGAGGGAGGAATAGAGTCTGTGCTGGAATACCTCACAACTACAGAGTGCAGATTGAGGGAAGAAGACTCAAAGAGAAAGCAGAACCTTTGCCTTCAGCAGCAAAACAGAGGGTAGAGGCAGGAGAATATGACCATTTGGGCAGGAATGGTCAGGTTGGCTCTGGCATGCAGCACGTCTTAGAGGCTGAAAAAACCTCTCCATGACCCATTATGCATGGGCCAGAATGCCCACGCTGGTGGCGGCAGGGCATCGGGGTAAATCCCTAATTATGCATGTCCCCGCCGCCAGCTTGGGCATGGCCCTGCCCAGGCCCATGGAAGACCCGCGTCATGGAAATGCGGTTACTTCCATGGTCTCTGGGATATTACGGGCACAGGCAGGGGCTGAGACAGGCCGGTGCTATGCATAATCGATAGCACTGGGCCTTTCAGCCCACCTGGCCCCGACCTACGGTGTCCCTGTAGGGACACCACATGCCCCTGCAGCTCCGCGGAGTCGCGGAGCTGGCAGGGGTATCCCCCTGCCCCCACCGTCACGTGCGGTGGGGGCCCAGCCCATCCCCACTCACTCACGGCCGCTGCCATGGCCGGGCAGCATCCCAGGCTTTCTGGCCCTGGTGTGCAGCGCGTGTGTGCATGCTGACCCAGGGCATCGCCGTACGCCGGGGAGCCCCACCCCCATTAGCTTCATTGAAATGGATTATTTTTTAGTTTGGAGTTGGACGCAACGGCGCAGCGGCCACCTGGAGTATCGGCTGCCGTGCATAATGGGTCCACGGCAGGCCTGCTCATGCACAGTCCTCATGTGGGATTGTACAGAAGACTGACGAAGAACCAGTGGGGTCTGGAAAAGAAAATTCTTATTCTTTGCAATTAGAATAGGGGGGGGGGACATATTCCATAAAGACACTGAACAAAATATATTTTAAAATTCTTAAAATTCTTTATCCATGTCAGTGATTCTCCCTGCAAAATTTTACACAGGTCCAACTCTAACTCTAAACTAAAAAATAATCCATTTCAACAAAGCTGTGCACAAACTGTCAATTCACACTGGAGAGCTTGACATCTTGTGCCAGCAGGTACATCCGTAAGTGAAGTAACACTCCTGAACAGCCAGGACGAAGTCAAGATATTTCATGGGGTGACCAAGATCAAGACAAGTCATGCCACTTGTCTTGGTATCCCCCATGACAATGTATGGCTGTGAAAGGGACAGTGAAGAAAATTGGCAGGAGGAAAGTTGATTAATTTGAAAGGTGGTGTCGAAGAGGTAGTCAAACTGCGGCCCTCCAGATGTCCATGGACTACAATTCCCATGAGCCCCTGCCAGCAAACAGTGGGGGCCCAGCCCAGCCCAGCCCCACTCACTGGCAGGGGCTCATGGGAATTGTAGTCCATGGACATCTGGAGGACTGCAGTTTGACTACCCCTGGTTTAAGGGATAGCAAAAAGGACAAATAAGTGGGTTCTAGATCAAATCTAGCTGAACTCTAGAACAAATCTAGCTTAAAATGACCAAACTGCAGTTTGACCGCAGTTTGACTACCCCTGGTTTAAGGGATAGCAAAAAGGACAAATAAGTGGGTTCTAGATCAAATCTAGCTGGACTCTAGAACAAATCTAGCTAAAATGACCAAACTGATATGAAAAGTTGACTGTAAAAGACAATAACGCTAGGAAAAGTTGAAGGCAGCAGGAAAAGAATAAGACCCATTATGAGATGGATTGACTCAGTTGAGACATCAGTTTACAAGGCCTGAACAAGCCTGTTAACTGTAGGATGTTTGGGAGGTCGTTAATTCATAGGGTTGCCATACACCTGAACACAAACCCTTAATCCCTATCAACAGGTTATTCCTTTATGACCAGAATCTGAAAGAGTCTTATCCCTAGGGCCTTCCTATGCTGGATCTGTCTAGGAAAATATACTGCCAAATAACAAATCTGTTGCCTTCTAGAAACGGTTGCATGTTTTTTCCCCTAATAGCATGTGATAACAACTAAGGGATAACAACAACTGCCTTGTGTTGTGCCAATTGTACAGTGTCCTCCGGCTCTGGTAGCTGGTCAGGACTAATTAGCCTGGTGATATACTGCGGACACAAATTGTATAGGCTGTTCTTGTTTCCCATTTGCCATGCTTCAGAGAATAAAGTGTCCACAACTGAAGAGGTGTCAGATGTTGCCTCCATAGTTTGTGGCCTAACCATCTGAGCCGCTGCGTCCCCAATCCATCAACTAGAGGAATGAGACTTGCCATTTGGTAAACAGCAAAATGAGATACTCGGTCATACAGAATGCCGCAGAAGACCGGGGCTGGGAAAAAGAGCTAACTGCTGCTTGAGGACAGCCCCCGGCTTGAGCCCCGTGAAGTCTCATGTATTTAATCCTACAGGTTCGGCCCCCCTGGTGGGATGATCAAGATGGCAGCTGTCTCGCTCAGGAGTGAATATGCCTATGCGACGAAGCTGTTATTAATTGACATTATTTTGAAACTCTGGGCATGCTTATGGCAAATATGAGTTACATGTGTAATTATTGCCTTCCTGTCCCTACATATATTCATTTATCATTTCGGTACAGTGAATATGCATGGAATGACAGCAGTATCAAAAAGAGAGCTGCCAGGGCAAAACACACAAAAACACACCCGGAGGCAAAAAGAAGGCCTTCCTTCTGCTGCCCCCGCCTCAAATTCCATCCCCCAAAGGACCTCTCTATTTATATCATGCCACTTACAGACACTTGCCGCATCTGAAAAATATTCGCTGCAGTTGCCGAAAAAGGTTTTTCCAGAACAAAATGTTACCATTCATTAGGAGCAGAACCGTTTGCGGTGTGAACAATTCGCTTTCTTTAAGGACCATATGGCTGCCCCTAGGAAAATGCCAACATGTTTCAACTCTACAGCTGGGCCACGGTTCCTTTTATTCATGGTGCAGATGGTTGCAATTGACACCACTACTAAAACAGGTCTCAAGCACTTCTGCAGGATCATTAGAGTAATTAGTTATTAAATACAGTTACCACTTTTTAGAAAGCGGGTTTCAGTGCTTGGCATTGTGAAATGTAATATTTAGCTATGGCGGGAGAGAGGGACTAAAAGAGTGAAGGGAGAAAAGTCAGGCAAACTTAAGCAAGTGTGATGTTTCATCTAGAATAGCGATCCCCAATCTGTGGGCCGCGGACCACCAGTGGTCCTTCGACTAATTGGAGGTGGGCCCCGAAGGACGCCTTCTCCCCCCCACCCCCGGCCCTTTACTTCATCCCCCCCCCAGCCCTTTACAACACACTTCGGGTGTCATTGTCTCCCATCACTCCCAGATGGGACTATCTCGTTGCAGAGAAACAAGCTCAGGGTTCCCATTGATTTGTCATTGTCATGAGTTAAAATTTCCATGAAAATAAAATGTTCCTTATGTTCATTGTTGTGGCGTGTCTGTATCTTATTTTGAAGGGATGTTTAAACGTTACCATAGCGATCAGACAGTGTTAGGGCAGCGGTTGAGAGTAGAGGAGTAAACTACCCCCCCCACCGGGCAGTAAAAGGCGTTGAGTGATCCCCGTTGAGTGGTCCCCGGTGATAAAAAGGTTGGGGACCACTGATCTAGAAGACCCACTGATCTAGAAGAACATGCTGTCAAAGTGCAACTGACTCACGGCAACCCCATTGTCAGGATGTTTCGGGCAAGAAATGAGCAGAGGTGCCAACCCCAGCCTTTTTGGTCCTTGTCCCAACCTGGTGGAATGAGCTCCCAAAAGAGCTGAGAGCCCTGTGGGAGCTTCTTGCCTTCTGCTGGCCCTGCAAAATGGAACTCTTCCACCAGGTTTTCGGTTGAGGTCACAGCATGGAAGATCAAATGAGCCATACCATATCTTCAACCCCATTAACCCTCCCCCCCAAATCTGTATAGAGGAATGGAGTGGGAAGAGGAAGCATAGATGACATAGATAATGCTGCCCTCTTAGCACCGGGGAGGGGGGGTCAGATTTTCCTCACTACTCCGGCCTCAACCATAAACCTGGTGGAAGTGCTCTGTTTTGCAAGCCCTGCAGATCTGATGGTCATCCTTTTGTGCTGCTATTAGCTGGAAAGTATCTCATACCTATCCTAGGTAAACTGATTTCTCTTTTGAATGGATATTATTTTGCATCAGCCTATTTTTGTAGCCTCTCTCCCGGCTTTCTTCTGACTATTTAACCAAACTACTTCAATGCAGCTGAAGAAGTTGGCTCTGATTCATGGAAGCTCATAATAATGAAATAAAGTTTGTTAGTCTTGAAGAAGAAGAAGAAGAAGAAGAAGAAGAAGAAGAAGAAGAAGAAGAAGAAGAAGAAGAAGAAGAAGAAGAAGAAGAGTTGGTTCTTATATGCCGCTTTTCCCTACCCAAAGGAGGCTCAAAGCGGCTTACAGTCGCCTTCCCATTCCTCTCCCCACAACAGACACCCTGTGGGGTGGGTGAGGCTGAGAGAGCCCTGATATCACTGCTCGGTCAGAACAGTTTTATCAGAGCTGTGGCGAGCCCAAGGTCACCCAGCTGGCTGCATGTGGGGGAGTGCAGAATCGAACCTGGCATGCCAGATTAGAAGTCCACACTCCTAACCAATACACCAAACTGTCTCTCGTGCTATTGGACTACTGTGTGTAAGATATGTTCATCTTACTATATCTGGCATGTCCTAAAAGCAGAGTTGCTTGCACTCAAAGGTTACTCACTGATTTTGATAACACATTTTAAATATTTGTCCTTTCTCTCCCCCCCCCCTTTTTTGGCCATCTTTCCTCAAGATGGAGGTCATTCTAGCGCCACAGTATCACAGAGACCTCCCTGCAAATGCTTTGATGACCCAAAGGTTAGAAATTTGGAGAACTTCTAAGGTTTTCATCTGGGCCTTCCATTCAGGGAGTCATAGTAAGAACAACATGAACAAAAACTTACATGCAGAGTCTGCCTAAGAATAAATGGATTCTCCAGAACAACTTTCCGTTAGAATAGATCAATATGAAATTCAAATAGCCATTTGAAGTCTAACAACTTTTTCAAAAAACACTAGATTTTAAGTGAAGTAGGACAAATATTTCATTTCATCTTTAAAGGTTTAGTTAGGAAAGATGGGAGACAGAGAGCTTCTTAACTACATCTCTAGCTGAGAAAGAGAGCAAAACAAAATTGTTCTAAGAGAGAATGACACTTAAAAGAATTGTTTTTTATGCCCTGCTTTTATCTACCTTGAGGAGTCTCAAGTGGTTTACAATTGTCCTCCCTTCCTCTCCCCACAACAGGTACCTTGTGAGTTAAAGGGGGCTAAAAGATTTCTGAGAGAACCAAGCTGGCTCTCAAGGTGCTGACCTCATTCTCCCATCCAATTTTCTTCTTGATGTCCCCTTCAGCGTCTTCTTCTCCTTTTCTTTGTATACCAGACATCGTCTTTCCCCAACACAACAGCAGACATCTTTTAAGGAAGCAAAAGGATCTGGGGCTTGTTATTTTATCTGTGGTTTTAGCTGGGGATATTTTAATGATTATTGTAAGCTAACGGTCCCCAACCTTTCTCAGGTCAGGGACCGCCTTCGGAGTGAGGGAAGAGCCGACGGCCCGGGTGCTGCGAAAACGTGCACGCGCAATTGCCACGCATGCGTGTTTTCGCCACCAGGTGGCGCTAACGCGCATGCTCGGCAACTGCGTGTGCACGTTTTTGCCACTAGGGGGCGCTAACGCGCATGTGCAGCAATAGCGCGCATGCGCGTTTGCGTCACCGCCATGCCAGCGGCTGTGCCTGCGTCTTCCCTTCCTTCTTGCTGCCGGCGGGGGAAGGCAGGCGTGGCTGGCGGTGGCCCGGTACCGTGGCCTTTGTGGCCCGCCACCGGGCCACGGACCGGGGGTTGATGACCCCGGTTGTAAGCCATCTTGAACCACGAGGAAAGGTTTTAATAAATAAATGTTTTAATAAATAAATAACCCCAATGTGCATTATTCATGAGCCAAAGGGGACAGAGGTGGAAAGCAACTCTTCTTATCTAGGTCAAAGAGGAAAAATGGAATTGCTTTAACTCAGTGTTTCTTCTTAGACTGTATATGGCCTTGAAGCTTAGAACCAACACCTTGAACTTGATCCTGAATTCAACCAGCAACCAACGCAGCTGCTGGAGTGCAGGTAGCATATGGACCTTCCATGGTGTCTTAGTAAAGACCAGGGCAACTGTGTTTTGTACCAGTTACAGTTTCTGGGTCAAGGACAGGGGTATACCTGTGTAGAGTAAATTAATCTAATCTGGGGGTGACGGTTGCATGGATAACTGTGGCTATGTTTTCCGGGGTCAGATAGGACAATAGTAACTTCACTTGGCGGAGGTGGAAAAACACCTGGCGTGATCCCTTCGTGACGAGAGTCTCTATTATAAGGGAGGCATCAAAGATCACTCCCAGATTCTTGATAGATTAACCTGTGTTATTCTAAAAATCATATTGATACTTTCCTACTAACAGAAAACATTCAAGTGGCAGCCACAATGGCAGAAGTGGTTCTTCATGCAGCATTTGAGCAGAGCATTATTTTAAAAACTCCAGAATGAAATTGCTGTTGTGCATATACTATGCTGTGCATATACTAGGGAGAGAGAATAGAACTAAAAGTTAAAGTTTTAATGGGATGTTCTCATAAAACTAGAGTTGTCATCATATAAGGGCCAAGTAGGCGAGCCAGGAATCCCAAAGTTCAGCTCTCACGCTGGCCATCCGCTCCTTACGAACTGAATATCAAGGCAGAGCTAGCCTATTGCTATGCTTAAGGCAAGGGATGTAATTTGCTGGTTAAGCTCATGCTTTGCATACCTAAGGTCCCGGATTCCATCCCTGGCATCACAAATTAAAAGATCTCAAAGAAGTAGATGTTGGGAAAAGACACTGTCCTTCTTGAGATTCTGAAAAAGGACAGAGATAAACAAGGAGCTTACAGCACTATCTATCCTTCTAAATTCTTTGACACTGTGGATGTAGAAGGATGTAGTTTAGCCTGGCACTAAGGTGGTTTCATATGCTCACATAAATTCAAGAGGATGGACACTTTAGCCCCAGCCAGTATTTAAAAGATGAGAAGGATAACATTTATAGGACTGTTGTTATGCATGGCAAACATAGCTAACTATATATATATATATATATATTGTATAAATGCTGAGTATTATTTCTGATCACAACCTAGGGCAGTGACATTCATAACATACGTCAGAACGCAAAAGGTCACAACACAGGACAACAAGGGACACACTACGACATCCTGAGAATCGTTACCTCTATCTATCAGAGAGGAACTCAAAAAGATATAGTCATCTTTGCAGTCTTCTCTCTTGCCAGGATGTCAAGATGTAAAGCACTCAAGTATGCAAAAAGCAATATTCTTTCTTTTATTTCCTCCTCTTATACAGTAAGATAAAATATATAGATTAGAAGGGAATGAGACCGGAATATTAAGGAAAAAACGCTCAAAAATCAACTTTCAAAAAATGTGTTCACACACACACACACACACACACACACACACACACGATGCTCAACTCAAAGCCTACTTTTCACTATGGATCAAGGCTTGACATTTTGAATTATGGGTTTTAATTTCAAGGTCTAACCAAGTCTGGGCATTGTAACATTTTGTAGATGGAATTAACAGCAAGTATGAACTAAATAACTACAACCAAAAAACCCTGAACAAACAAACAAGAAAAGACCCTTTTTAAAATACACTGATGGCACCTTTCTGTGTCAGTACGAAATTGTTAAGCTGTCATTGCACAGATGCTCATCTACACATATACAACACAAGCAAATCCCACAGGATATGTAGCTTCATGTGTGGCATACATAAAAGTTAAAATTTCTCAGTCACCACGCATTTCCTTTTTTCCTCCCACTGCAGAAGTAACACTAGAGAAAGAAGGGGAAAAAACAGAGTCACACACATATATATACATAAAGATTAATCTTGCCAAGAAAATGTAGACTAGCTTTTCAAAAAGCACTGTGCTCTGGAAAGTACACAAGAAAAACGACACTGAAATTAAAGTAGAATAGTACCTCATATTGGGGACAGTAATTATTCTTGAATGCTACAGGTTTTCTGAATCCCATCTGTTCTACTCGATTTTTTTTTTTGTCTTTCAAGAGAACAGAAACAATTTTTGCCATATAATTATCATCTTTCCTTTCAGCAGTCGCTGAATGTTTCTTCTAAAATGTCGGCAAAAAACAAAGCTCAACAATTTACCCTCCCCCCCAAAAAAAACATTACTTTCTTTTTTAAAGACAAAGCAATGGCTCTCACTATTTCAGTTTTAACTGAGCTAGAATGAGTATTCCTCACAAATGACTCGATCCAGACTAACGATTTAGCGGACACGAGAATTTCTATCCATGGAGTGTGACTTTCATCCTCACCTCTCTTAAAGGTAAAGGTATCCCCTGTCACCGGGTAATGTCTGACCCTTGGGGTGACGCCCTCTAGCATTTTCATGGCAGACTAAATACGGGGTGGTTTGCCAGTGCCTTCCCCAGTCATTACCATTTTCCCCCCAGCCAGCTGGGTACTCAATCTACCGACCTCAGAAGGATGGAAGGCTGAGTCGACCTTGAGCCGGCTGCTGGGATTGAACTCCCAACCTCATGGGCAGAGCTTTCAGACAACATTTCTGCTGCCTTACCACTCTGCGCCACAAGAGGCTCTTCGCCCCTCTTATGGTAACCCAAATCTCTGCTCCCCCCGCCAAAAAATACTGTTCTTGCATGTCCCCATGAAAACACTAGCATTACGCCAAGCTTTAAGGTTACGCTAGAGACAATGTGAGCCTCTTGTGGTGCAGAGTGCAGAGCTTGCTGGGGGGTAAACGGTAATGACTGGGGAAGGCACTGGCAAACCACCCCGTATTGAGTCTGCCATGAAAATGCTGGAGGGCGTCACCCCAAGGGTCAGACATGACTCGGTGCTTGCACAGGGGATACCTTTACCTTTACCTAGAGACAATGTACACCTACAACAGAAGATAGAGAATACTTGAACCTCAACTTCTGTATGCTGCAGGAGAACAAGAAGAAGAATGAGTTGGTTCTTATATGCCACTTTTCCCTACCCGAAGGAGGCTCAAAGCGGCTTACAGTCGCCTTCCCTTTCCTCTCCCCACAACAGACACCCTGTGGGGTGGGTGAGGCTGAGAGAGCCCTGATATCACTGCTCGGTCCGAACAGCTTTCTCAGTGCCGTGGCAAGCCCAAGGTCACCCAGCTGGCTGCATGTGGGGGAGTGCAGAATCAAACTCGGCATGCCAGATTAGAAGTCCACACTCCTAACCACTACACCAAACTGGGTCTCTAAGGAGTCATCTGCTAAAAAACGAACAAACGCAGTCTTCTGTCCGTTCATTTCCCCCTCCCCCCCATTAGGTGATCAACAGTAAATATTAGAAATAGTTATGCATTATTTACAGGATTTTAAAAAATGGTAAAGGGAGTCCAAAAATATCCCAGTTCTGCATAGATATATAAGGAAAGGCCAAGGAGCAAAAAAATCTTCAAATGAGTATCCATAACTGAAGTAACACATAACTATGAATTTGTATTTGAGTATGAGCAATAGAACCAACCAAACAAAAAATGTATCACAGTGAAAGTGTAGAACACTAAATGCATGTAGATGGGCATGCTTTTAAAGTAATATGCATCATAATTTAAGCATATTTCCTACTACTATCAAAAGCGCAAAGACCACACCCTAGCAAAAACAGCCTCCCATGCACAGCTTTAAAGGCCTCAGAAAGTAGATGAAGAACAATTGCCAAGAAGTTACAGTTTTAGACTGGAGCCTTTGGAAGTTGCTCTTGTGTTTTCTTGTGCTCTTGGAGCAGGTGAGGATTATACACAAATCTTAATCTCTACAGCACTATATGCCAGCGCCTCACATATCAGGATATTAGCCAATTCCACTTTACTGATACCAGCAGACAAGGAGACAGAGGCAGCAGGGGGAAAGCCTATGAATAAAATTGGAGAGACCTGAACATTCTGGAGATTCAAGCACAAAGGGAGCCAATGCAAGATTAAAGGCAATGCTACAGAAAAACACAAATGAAAGAGAAGAAAGTTTGCATCCAGCGGCACCTTTAAGACCAACAAAGGGATGAAAGGGGTGAAAGAGGAAGAACTGTTCTTATGAATGCCACAATAGCTTTTTTTGGATCTACACAGACTCTCCTCTCCCTCCCTTTAGGAAGAAAAACAAAATCTCTACTAATATCTTCCAGTTATTTTGTATTAACAAGGGCCAAGTTCTACACTCCATGAACTACATTTCCCATTACTACTCCTATGAAGCATTAAACACTTCTTAAAAATAGGTCCTATCTGATAATTCTTGTTGTTAAATCTATTACTTCTTTTTTTAAAAATAAATCCTACTCTGTGTTCAACAAAATCAGGGCAGCGTACATGACTGTTCCACTCCGACATTTTGTTTTCAGTCACCCTGTTAAGAGTACATAACTGGCCCAAGATCATCCCAGTAATAAGCTTTATAACTGAGAGGGGAACATTAATCCTGACTCTGCCAATTCCTAGTCCAGCATTTGGTTCTCTGATTGCTTTTTAAGAAAAGAATTAGCGTTATACTCAAATGGTTCCGCAAGGTAATGCCTGTTATGAGCCCATACACTTTGGTTGCAATAACAAAACTTATGCAATTGTTTCAATGGGCAGAACAGCAGAAACAGAACACAGACAAACCTCTTTACACATCTCACAGCCTCTCATAGTGCAGTAATAATTCGTCATATCTAGATGCTAAGGGATACAATTTTTTATTTATGTTTCACCTGCCCTCTCTCCAAGGAACAGAGGATGGCTTATACCAACTCCTCAGGCACCCGTTTTCTCTCTACAAAAGCAACTACAAAATTGGATCAAACTAAAAGATGCTGACTAGCCAAGTTCACCCTGTGAGCATCAAGATTGCTTTAGGATGCTTAGGGCTGATCCTGCGTTGAGCAGGGGGTTGGACTAGATGGCCTGTATGGCCCCTTCCAACTCTATGATTCTATGAAGACAGAGGGGAAATTTGAATTTGGGTCTCCCAGTCCTACTATACCTATGCAATTTATCTAGTTTTATGTCCTTCAGGATGCAACGTACCATGTATGTTCATATTCAGCACTCCAGATTTCATTTTAAACTGAAATGCCAGCCTTAACTTTATCCATCTAGAATGAAACCCAAATGTTTGAGTGTGGAAGGATATACCTGCTTTCCCCTCAAGGGACTGGATCACACCCAGGTATGAAATACCTGAAGGATTACAACAGCACCACAAATAAAAGTTTGCAGCAATTACTAGCCGAATAATTTGTTTTTATCCGACTGCCTGATTACGCATGCAAGTAAATACATGAAGCTGCCATCTACTGAGTAACATTATCAGGATTAGTAATACCTACTCTCTGGCACTGGCTCAGCCAAGCAGAGTTATTTCACATCACTTACCTAGACCAGATTTCAGAAGCTAGGCAGGGCTGGTACTTTGAAGGGAGATCCTGTGAACTCAGGCAGATTGTGAGTGGGTGGGCAGAAGGATTTGGTGCTTGGCTCTTGTGACCCTTGCTTGCATGCCCAGGGAAATGTCAATCACCACTTTGGGATCAGGAAACAAATTTCTTCCTGACGTGACTGGCCAAGGATTCCGGGGGTTTTTTTTGGAGGGAAAGCATCATTTGGGCATGGGCTTAGGGTCACTGTGGTTGGGCCAATCGTTGTGAATTCCCTGCAGGGCGTTGCACTAGATGACCCTGGAGATCCCTTCCAACTCTATGATTCTATGATAACCAAGGTAATTCAGATTTCTATGCAGAGGCAGGCAGTGGCAAACCACCACTGTTCATCTCTTGCTTTGAAAAGCCAATGGGGTCGCCATAAGTTGGCTGCAACTTGACAGGACTTTCCACCACCGTGCCACTTAACCTCTTTAACTGGAGATACTGAGGATAGCACGCAAAGTAGATGCTCTATCACTGAACCATGGGTCTCCCTGCTGAATGCTATTCAGGGAGTACATAATGCTGGGGCAGTTTTTACTTACGGCAGACAAATAGGCAAGTAGTTACATATAAGCTTGCAAAGACAAAGTGGTGACCAGAACTGTACCCAGTATTCCAAATGAGGTTAAAATTTACACATTTAAAATTATTGAACCTGAACAATCAGGAAATAAGAGTCTAGAAGAGGTACGAATTCAATCAGTACAGGCTCTCCTCTCGAGTTAGGAAATATTCATATATTACTGCCGTCCCTGAATTTCCACTTACAAACCAGCTGCAGCGAAATCAAGGATAGCGTTTCATAAATCAGTTTTTAAAGACATCGCAGGTCTGGTGTAATTTAGGCCAAGACAAATGTCTCCTGCACAGAAATGCAGAAAGCGAATGGGGATTTATAATTTTCTCTCTCGCAGCTCCTTGCTTTTAAAGGTTATAAAATTCCACTTCAGTGTTGTTTTGAATTTTCTTTTTAGGAATGGAAAGAAAGCATTCCTTGGAATAGTACATATAATCCCCATTTAAAAGCTAAAAAGTAACCAAGGGACAGAAATGCCAGGAGTAAGGACCAAAACCATTATGTTCGGGGCGATTCCTCTTGGAGATCTTTTTAAGCACAAGCGTCATCTTTATATCGCTCCCCAGGCACCCTTCTAGACATTTTTCCACTGTGGGCCGGAAAAACAATTCCCATTCACCAGAAATCATCTTCTGAAAGACATCAACAAGCTGGTTTAGAATGCATCTGTCTCTGTGTCGACATAAGAAGCTCCAGTTACTTTATGTTGAAAATATGAAATGGCAAAGACCCAACGTGGCTAACGCCCAAGGTGAAGGAACAGCACAGTAATGGATCTGCAAGTCAATTGTCAATTAGAGACTGCTACCGAAGTCAGGTACGGATGGTTACCCATGTCCTACCTGATCAGTACTGAAGTCGTAAATGTACATCTCTATAGGGATGCTAGATCGACAGGTCTATTCAGGCCAAAGCAAAACAAAATGCCAGGAAATAAAGACAGAAGAGCAACATTGAGCTTATGGAAAATAGTAAGGTAACCATGACATCACAGAAAGACACATACAAGTCTGTGCATTTCTCCCGCCTAGAGTCATCTCTTGAGAAGATTCTTCCATTCCATTTCATCATCCCGGGAGCCAGTGTGGCGTTAACATCACATAAATCAGCTCCACAATTAACACTGCCAATCTCATCTTGTGGGATTGACATTTAGAATGAGAAAATGTTTAATAATCTATAACAGCCGTTTGATCTTAATGTGTACTCCCCTTCTGAAAAAGGATATCAACAAGTTTCAGTGAAACAGTCCTCATATTATCCTGCGTTAATAATGAAGCAAGTTAATGTTCCCCATTTATTTGTACTAGTGAACAGGACTAGGCTTCAGTGTCCATACTTAAAGTACAGATCTCAATGCAATAAAAAGGAAAGTAAGGCTATACAAAAACCCTGAGGCAGCAAATGATAAAAAAATGATATAAACTCAGCAAAGGATCCCCAAGAAATGACCAGGAACTGCAAAGGAATAGGAATATAAATGTTCTATTACAGTGGTCCCCAACCCCCGGTCCGGGTACTGGTAAAGGTTCATGGATCAGTCGGTACCGGGCTGCCTCAGGGGCTGCCTTGCCACTCTGCCGCCGGCTCACTTTTTGTGCTCTCCAGTGGCCACCATGGCTGGGGCTCCCCCTCAGTGTGGCACTGTGCAGCTGCTGCTGACAGCGTCCCCCAGCGGACAGCAGGAAGTCAGGGGCACTGGCGTGAAAGCAAGTGGAGCAGGGGCTCAGGCGGCAGCGGCGTCCCTCGTCAAAAGACTACCCCCCCCCCGGCCTCAGTAAAATTGTCAAGTGTTGACTGGTCCCAAGTGATAAAAAGGTTGGGGACCACTGTTCTATTATCTATCATGGTTTCATTGTGTATGTAAAGTGTTGTCAAGTTATGTCCCTGTGCTGAAGCTAGCACAGTTCCGCAGGGCCTATAAAACACAGACAGACCGATCGACAGATAAAGTTGCAGCCAACTTTTTGTGACTCCAACAAGGGGCTTTCAAGGCAACTGAGAAGAAGAGGTAGTTTGCCATTGCCTTCCACTGCAAAGGCCTCCGTCCAAGTACCGACCCCGCTTAGCTTCCAAGGTTACACTGAGGAGATTGGGTTACACCGTGCTGCCTTCCCTCCCTGTTAAGCACCCGGAATTAACCAAAGCAAAAGGAGGTATAAAGGTAAAGGTATCCCCTGTGCAAAGCACTGACCCTTGGGGTGACGCCCTCTAGCGTTTTCATGGCAGACTCAATACAGGGTGGTTTGCCAGTGCCTTCCCCAGTCATTACCGTTTACCCCCCAGCAAGGTGGGTCCTCATTTTACCAACCTCGGAAGGATGGAAGGCTGAGTCAACCTTGAGCCGGCTGCTGGGATTGAGCTTTCAGACTGCATGTCTGCTGCCTTACCACTCTGCCCCACAAGAGGCTCATAAAGGAGGCATAGTTGGCACAAAATGCAACTTTATTTGAAACAATGTTAAATGGGAAAACATCCATTGCTTTAAAATGCATACTCCTGTTCAGACTCCAGTGCGCAGCAAGAGTCCACTTTTACTGCTTTCGGCCATAAAACACCACAAGTAGTACACAGCTGACCTCTCCTGCATACTTGAGAACACCAAGCTCAGAGGGCATTTCTAAAGATAGCACACCTGAGTCTACTCTCGGTAAAACCTTCAGTTTCTACCCAAGAAGCGAAAAACAATATTGTTCCAAAGAGATGCATTAAAAATGATGCAAGACACTCAGAATAAAGAACAGGCAATTTTACTTTATGTCTCTATGAAGCTCTCAGCCTCCACTCAGGATCATTACAGATGCTTCGGTACTTAGAAATCCTCTCACACGCGGTATGAAGGGAATGGGATTTTTGGTTGTCCAAAATGACAAAAGGCTGTAATGCACACAAAGCAATAAACACAGGTTCTGCTGGCAATCAGATAACACTCACGGTAATAAAATTGCTTAAACCACTGTTTACATTTGAAATAGGTTAGCGCTACCTCTTTAGAAAGATCTGGTTGCTCTCTCTCTTTTTTTTTTTTAAAGACAATGCCTGAGTTCGCAGATGCTGTCTGGGCTAAAAGTATTTAACGAATTGTAATTCCTGTCATTCGCAAAATTGATAGGGAATGCCAGTATTCTAAGCAGAATTCATGGAAAGGTGTTGTACACATATATATGAGCACATAGGCATACAAAGCTGAATTCAAGATTTTTTTATTTATTCATTTATAAATGATCCCACCCCTTACTGGCATCCCGAGGCAGCTAACATTTTAATTACAATACAATTTAAAACATTATTTATTTGTTTATTTGTTTATTCATTCACCCATCCATCCTTATCCATTGTTCCTCCTCTTAATATTTATGAAAGAGCCTGGAGGGTGGAACGGTCCGGAGTGTCCGAGTTGGAATAGGGCCAATCAGATTGGCCCTACACCTACAGCTCCCTCCCTCCCTCCCTGGACACTAGCCACTTTGCTCTCAGACACTGCAGGAGCCAGCGCCTGAGAGAGAGACCCAAAGAGCTCTGCCAAACTGCAAACCAGCCCTGATTACCTGCTATGACTCCTACTGCAAGAGAGACAGAGACAGACGCCCAAATGAGCCCTCCGTCCCTGCTACATACAGCCCTGATTACCTCCTATGCCTCCTGCTGCAATGGAGAGGGAGAGAGAGATCTGCGCCTGCTAGTGTCCCCTGGGTCCTAGCAGCCACTGCATTCCTGGTTACAATGGGCTTTCTTGCTAGTTTATTTATAATTTCTAGACCGCTGCTCCCAGCAAACTGGCTTGTGGCGGTTACATAAAAACATAGTTACATAAAAATCTTATAACAATAAAATCCCTAAATCTTACCCCAATAAAATGGAACACAGATAAACAATAAAAACAACAGAACAAGATGGAGGTATAAGTAAAAGATCTCCCCAGCCTCCAATGCAGTTAATTCAGTGGTCTGGAGTGGCTAGGGATATGGAATACAGCAGGGCAGTTCTATATAAGTCTAATACCCCAAAACCACTCAATTGTATTTATTATAATTAACAAAACTGTTCCCATTAAAATAAAAACAATAAACAATAGACTTCTAGCAGCTGGCAGAAACAGATTGCTATCCTCCTTGGACTCCAGACAGGAACACCCAGTTATCCGGGAACAATTTATGATATTGACAGGGAGAAGTGGAGATGGAATCCTATCTATTGCCTAAAAAGCCCTTAATGGCTATGCACCCATGGCAGGACCACCTCTCCTGCTATGATCAAAAGCCTTCTGAAGATGCTATCCTGTAGACAGGTAAAACTGGCAAGTGCCCGTTCATGCTCATTCCGCACAGCAGCTTTAGCATTACAGAATGGCCCCCATGCTTTTATATCACAAAATATGCAAAACAAATTGTTCAGGTGGGTATTCTGTGTTCTGTAATAAAATTTAATATAAAGAAAACTGTGCTGTAATATAATAGCTCAGCTTAGGAGGTGTTCCCTACAGGGGTGTGTGCAAAAAACAAACAAACCCCACAATGGTATTTTTTTTGGTTTGGATATATTGAACCAAAAAACAATTGGTATTTCCTGATGTTCCCAAATCCCAATACCGGTATGGTATTCAGATTTGGTACACAATCAAGAATCCTGGATTTTTTGGTGTCCATTATACCCTATGGGGATGGAGATGGTCCCCATAGGAAATTATCACAAGCTCCCTCCCCCTACAAGATTTGAGCACCTTAAAGATTAGGAAGATTTCCAGGGTTCACTCTTTCAAGAGTCAAAACTCTCTTGCCATATCTACTTGTAGCTGATGAAAGGAGCTTTGACTCTGGAGAGCTTATACCATTGAAATCTTGTTGGACTCAACTACTGTTGCTACTGGACTCAACTATTGATCTGCTATTGCAGACTAATGGTGACCTAGTAGAAACAAGCAGGCTGATATATACAGGTAGAACATTCTTATGGGAAAAATATGGATCCAACAGATCATGTTATGGTCGGCAGAAATTCCTAAGCAAACTGTTTGCATTGAAGGGGAAATATCTTTTTACTTACATTTCTCCTTATTACTGTCTTGTATTATTAAAATCCAATACCATACTACGGCCTTCACAGCAATATCTAGATACCATATCATTTTAAGAACACTTCCTGAGAGTTATCTCCATTTAATAGACTTCCGTACGATGTAGAGTAGACCAGTTGAGGTTTGCAGTGTTAATTGTATACCGAATATCTACAATCAGAGATCTAGGTATTTTTGAAATAAGAAACAGAACCAAAAAAGCACAAGGGGGGGAGACTACCCAAAACAAATGAAAGACTCAGCCAAACAATTTGAATGCACTAACCAGGGAAGAGTCTGCACTTACTTTGTTTATTCCATTGTCAATCCTGTTGAATTCAGATCGATTTGAACTCGAGTCTTCTTCTCCCCTCCCCCTCCCCATTGAAACAGGAAAATGTTCTGCACGTGGTTAGGGAGGCTCAGAAGAGGGGAGGGAGGCAAATGGTGACTCTTTCTTTGTTTTCTTGAGGGGGGGAGAGGATCCAAGAAGTCAGAGGAGGGAGGAAAAAATCCTTTCTTTTCTTGAAGGGGGGGGGGGGGGAAGAGGATCGAAGAAGGCAGAAAAAAATCCAAGACCGACAGAAGTTAAGAGAAATTAGGGGCTTCTCCTTTAAGGCAAGTTTGTCACATGAGCAGGTTTGGCCTATCATGGGTTCTCTACCATGGAAGAGAGCCCAGATTCAAAACAATGTGATTTTAAAATAGACTGAGGATTAAAATCACTCTAAGATATCGCATAATAAAGGTAGGGTCACTCCGGATCAATCCTTCTTGCTGCAGAAGGAAAATTTAAATCGCCCAAAATCAAAATGGAAATCGCATTCTGTGTAGAGGGCAGGGACTGAATCGACCTGGGATTGGAATAAAAGCTCCGTGCAGTTTACACCCAGGAGTCACAAAAGCTGTAAGTCACGACAATTATAATTCAACCTTCCTTGGCAGATGAAAGTCTTTGTGTCACAGTATTTGCTGTGAAATTTATCCCTTAATATATGTGTAGAATGACAGAAGTTACCGTTACTTGGGGATCTATAACTTCCAATCTGACAACTTTTAGATTTATTTTTGTGTGTGTGCATTCAATTCCCCTTAGCGTAAACATAACAGAATAAAGACAGTAAATGATTATACCTATACAGTGGAATAAGTACCTATGAATCTTACTGAGCTTTTCTTTGGGACTTGTACTTTTATGCAGCTGAACCTTTACGTATAGACCTGTAAGTACAGACTACATGCATAGACAAAACTATGACTCTAATGCAGGCTTTCTCAAAACCCTGGGGTTTCTTGATGGCTCTGGAAGGGTTTCCTAAATGGGTAGGAGTTAATTAATTTTAATATATGTTTTTAACATTTAACATTTTTAACATTTATCGGGTGATATGGCCATGTATGATCATGTTGACCTGTTCTCTCGCTCCCAAAATGGCCAATGATGGACCATGAGGGGGTGGGAAGGGGAGGGGCACCGGGTTGATGCATACACAACTATGTTTCCCAACCATATTCTGCACGATCACAATACTTATAGAGTTTCTCAAAGCCTCAAAAATGTTTCGGGTATTTCTCAATGGTAAAAAAAGTTGAGAAGGGCTGCTCTAATGGAAGGCTGTGTGTTACATTTAATAGTGTTTATTTGGGAACCAGGCTAGCGCAGCTACTTGCAAAGTTAATGGTAAATTAATGAACGCTACACTTAACAGTAATTATGCTTGGGTTGTACAGTGGATTGTATTCAATCAGCTTTCTTGCCGGTGGAAAAGGGACAAACCACAAAGGCTATGCAGGGGACCATGGGACCTGCTACAAACCCTGGGTTTAAAGTATACCCTACTTAGTGTTAAGCAGAAATAACATAGGTAAAAGCAACTGAAGTCCACAGTTTAAAGCAGGGGTAGTCAAACTGCGGCCCTCCAGATGTCCATGGACTATAATTCCCAGAAGCCCCTGCCAGCGAATGCTGGCAGGGGCTTCTGGGAATTGTAGTTCATGGACATCTGGAGGGCCGCAATTTGACTACCCCTGCTTTAAAGCAACAAAGTGAAGATTAAGTGAAGGGACTGGTGGAGACCACACAGTTATAGTATAGGCTGAAGAGGAGAATGCACATCCTTCATTACCAGTTAAGGAAACTGTTCCAGACATGTTCAGTTCAGTTCTTATGAGTCAGACATATGATAGTCCAAAAGCACAGAAAGTCTACTTTTGAAACACCCACGTTGGGATCAAGGAACAGGAAAATAGTTAGATAAAAGAGTGGCTCAAGAGATTTATGGTATGCAAGAATACCAAAGGCCTCTCAGGACAACAACAGGACTCTGAATAGGGGCAACTCAGGATCTTATCTTTGGGTTTGTGCTCCAGAGTAATAACTGGGAGAGAGAGGGAGATGGGGCCATACAAAAAATCACCTGTTCTCCAAACATTTGGAGATTCTTCATGGGGGAAGGCTCACCTTCTTTCTCGTCTAGGCTTGGATCCGATGTGTCAAATCCATCAAATCCCATCACTGTTTCTTCTCCTCTCACGGAAGGAATAGGAGAATATGACTTGTGTACAATGGTTGCTGAAGGCAAATGCAATGACATCCAATGAGGGCAATGATAGAAACTCACATCCTTGGGGCTTGTGAAGTTGTCATCTTGGTTCTCCTTTTATCACAGAGACATTGTGGAGGGACATGAAGGCCACCGTATAGGCAGTTGGGGCTGAGACCATGGAACAGTGGCCATTTGCTCTGGATTGGACTCACGTGGAACCTGGTGACAGTATCCCCATCAGATAGTATCCCCATCCCCACCGGAGATAGAAACAGGTGGAGATCTCAGATCTGGGGCTGGAGTTCTGGGCTTCTACTGCAAGGTGGTATTGGCCCAGGAGTGTAGATGGGAGTATTTTACTGGGGAGCAGATTTATGCCTTTCCTTTGTCTTGCCTTTAATTTTCTTAGCTAGAAGCTCAGAAGAGGCCCAAGATGGGATGCTCTGAGTCAGAGACCCGGGAGTCAAATACACTGAGTGGTCCAATTTCCTATTATAATGCAAAGAAATGGAAACAAGAATGTAAAAAAAAAACTGTTCAAACACATACTTGTTTCAGCTAGTTATGGAAAAATCATGTGAGAGTCAGCAGTAAGACCATTTCTTGGTGCTCAGTGGTGGTAAACGGTAGCAATGTGAGTGATAACCACTTGTCAAATTGTTTGCCTTTGACAGTGAACCTAATTCACCTCCAGAATTGTAGAAGATTTAAATGTATATACATGTGTGTTTGTACTTACAGACAGAAGATGAAAATATAAGACTAATGCTACTTTCAGATATTTCACCTGCCGTGTGTCAAGAGGCACGGCTATCACTCTAGATGCAACTTACTGATTTCTTGTTTTCATGCAGTCTCAGAGGTCTAGCAGAGCTCAGAAACAGGTGGAAAGTATGTTTATTTGAAAAAAAAAAGTGAAAACTGGTCATTCTTGCAGAGCAAAAGAGGAGTATTTTATAGGGTGCTTACTCTACCTGCAAAAAGTCTTAAGGCATCATGTTTATTTGCCTTGGTATCAGGTTATCAGCGTAAAATGAGAGCCCTCTTGTCCCACTATTAAACTTTAGAATTTAAATATGTCACTATTCATTGCCCTCCACTGCAAGGATTTCTGCCTTACTTTAACCCAGGACTTTTATCTAAAATGGGAGTTTCCAGCAGGCTGAGTGTCTTTCCTTGTGTATACCAATCCGTATTGACGTTTCAAGTGATAAGTTCTAAATACATAGTCACTTTTTATCCCCCGCCCCCTCCACCTTTTTTACTAAGAATAGGAATATGACGGAAATGGCAGAAGAAGCAGGGAGAGAGACAGAAAGAAATTGCCTTAAGCTACATTCCTACATATAGTTGGCATGCATCCAGTTTGTGGTTCTGATAAGAAATATGTAATCCTATTATGTGGAGTAGAGTCAAAATGTACAAATAATTCTCGGAAATGGAACTTCTGCTGTAAGATTATTCCTTTTTTTTATCATAATAGTTCTACAAGTAGAGTTCGGCTACAAGTCTTCTGACAGTTGACTGTCAGAACTATTCACCACACAGAACTACAGTGTCTTTCTTAGCCAGACAACAAAAAAAGTATGGCCTATGGATTAACATAAGCTTTACATTTGTTTTATTGATAGCTCAAAAGAAAAGAGAGGGCCATTAGTCTGAACTTTAAAGAACAGCGAGGGTATTGGGTTGGATCCTAGGATTCCCTACTCCCAAGACCTCCGCCAACAAAGAAAGACTTATTTCAACAGAGACTTTTCTTCATCTTAAAAAGTCAAACTCAGAAGAATTATTTCTATCCTGAAGGAGGACTTAGGGGAAGAGAATCATGGGATCCAACTATCAGCTTTCAAAGTAGATCAAAAACAAAAAATTTCAGTGTGAGAGAGCCAAAGGTTCTGGTAATCACCTTTAAGGCCAAATGTGGTCAGGGTCCAATGTACCTGAGGGAACCTATGCCTATGCCCCTCAAAGAGCTTTACGCCCCGCCACCACCAATAAGCCCAGACATTTTCAGGCAAGCTACTATCTTGTAGACTAATCTACCTTGCAGGAAAGGTACATAACATGAAAAGCAATGTTCTTTTCAGAGTGTGTGAACAGTGTGAAAGGATTAAATGTGAAGGGGTCATCACTATGCATAACCAAGTTGTCCTTCCATGATGGTGAAAAGTGCTATAAGGTCACGCCTGACCCCTCATGATTTTCAAGGTAAGAGATGTTCAGAGGTGGTTTTTGATCGCCTGCCTCAGCCTGGTATTCCTTGGAAGTCTCCCTGTTAGCTTCTAACATCTGCCAAGGTCACACTAGCCTGGGCTCATCCTTCCATACACCACGGTATAAATGCAAACAAATCACTCAGTCATTACAGGGAATGAGAAACCGCTGCCTTCTTTCCGTAGTCCTCTCTACATGGTTAGGGAATCCAATCGTCCTCATATCCTTTGACTGAGGATGAGATAGCTGCTTCAGACCTGCAGTACTTGTGTCTGTGAGTCCCAAGGGGTAGGGAGAAGACGACTCTATTATATCCTAAAATAATCCTGTCATATTGGTGATGCATCTGCGATACGGCGATTGAAATTCAAATCTAAATTGTCTCTCGCTGCAAGGTTTGTAGCACCGGAGGTATTTTCTTCCTTTATCAGATCAATGCTACCGAAGCAGTAATACTGCCACAAGCAGAACCGGAATAGAAATCATATAAATAGTATACTAGAGAAACCGTACAAAGGTTCGTTCGCAGTTTAGTTGTAAAAGCAACAACACAGCAATACCTTTTCATTAAGACGAACCAAGATCTTATAAATAACGCTTTCAAGTTATTCAGAACTCTTCATCAAGCTAGCTGGGGAATGCTCATGTTTGCTCATTTCTTTATGATATTTTGATTAGTCCTAGTACAAAGGGAACTGTATTGATAGAACTGTTATTAAATGTCCATGAAAATACCTTTAACCAAAGTTTGTGCATGCTTCATCCACACTTGAAAAACTGTCATGTTAATATTTAATACTAGGGGCCGAGCCTGTTGCATTCAGGAATACAACGGGTGCTAGATTGGGGGGGGCGGGGGGCGGGAATGGAAGAACTCTGTGGATGGCCTCGGGTCAGGGAACTCACTGGTAGGGGCAGCTCTCATGCAGCTGGGAACTGCAGCCTCTGAGCCTTGGAGGGAAGTGGAAGGAGGAGGGGGTGGTCAGAGGTGGGGGACAGAAGGCAATTGGCTGGCCGCTGGACAGACAGGCAAACTGGTTGGCAGAGGAGGCGCTCAGGGGCGGGACAGCCGTCCTGAGTGGGTGTTAAGCACTGAGTGGCACTTAAGCCATGAGACCAGCTCCTCCTCCAAGGCCTTACCAGAAATATAATATGTGGAACAGATGTGGAAATCAATATAACATGAAAAAAGGGATTTCCAAATTGAGGTTGGGAGATTTAGGTGTGGAGTCTGGATATGGCAGCATCTAGGGACAGCCTACAAAGCAGTCATTTTCTCCAAGGAAACTGATCAGTTGTAATTCCAGATCTCCAGGACCCACCTGGAGTTTGCTAACCCTATGTGTAGCTTCAAGAGATTTATGAAGAGTTGGTTTTTTTGTACCTCACTTTTCTCTACCTTAAGGAGTCCACAAAGCACCTTGCAATTGTCATCTCTTCCTCTCCCCGCAACAGGACACCTTGCAAGGTAGATGGAAATGAGAGAGTTCTGAGAGAACTGTGAGAAATCCGAGGTCACCAAGCTGGCAGCATGTGGAGGAGTGGGGAGATCAAACCTGGCTGTCCAGAACAGAGTCTGCCGCTCTTAACTACTACACCACACCGGCTTTCATACGCTTTTTCTTAGGCTCAAATCCACAGAGCGATTCCTGATTGCGGACCTCGTGTCCCATGGGGAGACACAACAGAGTAAACATTGGGGGCTGGCCTATCAGCTATAATACAGGGTTTGAAAATCCCAATTGAAAAAAAATGTATAATCTGGGTGATGTTTCTGGTAGGTAACCAGCACAGATTTTCCTGAGAACATGCCAGGGAGTCTGTTCCTAAATGCATGCATTAACCGCAGTATGATAACACCTACAGCTGCAAATAAACAGGGGGATTCCTAGGTCAAGGGTAGTCAAACTGTGGCCCTCCAGATGTCCATGGACTACAATTCCCACGAGCCCCTGCCAGCATTCGCTGGCAGGGGCTCGTGGGAATTGTAATCCATGGACATCTGGAGGACCGCAGTTTGACTACCCCTGCACTAGGTGATTAAAGGGTCTTGTAGAAAACAGACTATTTCCACTTTCAATATCTTACAAGAAATTTAATATCAGCTCCAAAGGCCTATATGCAAAAGTAAACAAAAAGTGTAGGGACAGCCTAGGACAATTAAAAAAGCCTGATGTTGTAAGATTAGAGTACCAGCCTTCCCTCCACACAAAAGAACAAAAGCATTAGGAAAAAAGTTGACAAGGATTCAAAGAGAAACCAATAAAATCAGAGTCCAGTAGCATCTTTAAGACCAATAAAGAGTTATTCAGGGTGTGAGCTTTCGAGTGCTCGCTTGCCCCCTGAATAAATCTTTGTTGGTCTTAAAGGTGCTATTGGACTCTGATTTTATTAAGAGAAACCAAATCAGTGATAAATATCAGAAGTCACCACACTACCAGGAAGAGGAAGAATATCTTGTTTGATCAAAAAGGATGGGTAAAAGCCACCTTTAATCACATTTTAAAGTGCTCTCTTAAAATCAAATTTTGAAGCGGCTTCAAACCTAAATTAAATACGACGCCTATATGTTACATTACGTGTGCCAATTAGGGCCGATTCTGTGGGATGCAGGGTATAAATATTTTAAACACGCAAACAGCCTACAGTTCTCTCTTAAATATAATCCATGACCTTCCAGTGAAACATGCCAAGCGAAAGGAGGCTTCTTATGCAAAAGGACAAACCACATTCACCTTCCGACCACATCTGTGTGGCCTGCAGAGGATGGAACGTTTCCACTACAGAGAAAGGAAGAAAAAGCTGCACAAGAACTGCAAAGTGAAAGGAAAGACAATACTGCTATTGTTTTAATTCATTGAGAGGATAATGTTACACTTAGGGAGGTTCTCCCAGATGCTGCTGTTACAGTATTCGAAAGAGAATTGTGCTCTTTCACCTCACCCTTTCGAGCATGTGGAGATATACTACTAGAGCGCAAACTCCCTATCAAGGGTCACTTTGGAGTCACCAGACTTTTAAAGCCAACTTGGTGTAGTGGTTAGGAGTATGGACATCTAACCTGGCAAGCCAGGTTCGATTCTGCACTCCCCTACATGCAGTCAACTGGGTGACCTTGGGCTTGCCACAGCACTGAGAAACCTGTTCTGACCGAGCAGGAATATCAGGGCTCTCTCAGCCTCACCCACCTCACAGGGTGTCTGTTGTGGGGAGAGGAAGAGAAGGCAATTGGAAGCCACTTAAAGACTACTTAGGGTAGAGAAAAGTGGCATGTAAGAACCAATTTTTCTTCTTCTTAGCAGGAGTCCCCAGTCTTTTTAAGCCCAACACAGGGTGGAGGGCACAACGACAAGAGACTCTTTGCAGGAGGCTGCAAGGGGTAGCAGGGCCAGCCACACACAGAGTAAGAGTGGTCGGGTGAAGTAATTTTTAAAAATACACTGGGAAAGAAGAGTGTGAGGTTGATTTTAATCTGCACAGTCAATCAGGCCCGTGTGGCCCCACCCACTGCACTGGGTGGGTAGCAGGAAAGATGTCAGGGGGTTCCATGGTACAAGTTTGAGGATCTGCAACATTCCAAAAGGGTGCTCTGGGCAGGCAAAAGTCAAATAGGTGGGCCAGAACAGACAGGACTGTGTCACCATACCATGAGGTATACAGTCACCAGGACCCAGCCAGCATGGTATATGGTTAAGAGCAACGGCCTCTCATCTGGAGAACTGGGCTTGATCCCCCATTCCTCCATATGCAGCCAGCTGGGTGACCTTGGGCTAGTCAGTTCTCTTAGAACAGTTCTGTTAGAGCTCTCTCAGCCTCACCTACCTCACAGGTGTCTGTTGCAGGGAGAGGAAGGGAAAGGTGTTTGTAACCCACTTTGGGACTCCTTGTAGTGAAAAGCAGAGTATAAAGAGAAAAAAAAACAGCTCTTTTTCTTCTCTAGTGCCTCTGGTGAGGACCACTGCTGCCAATGTCTTGCTCACATGCCTTCTTCACGCAGCCTTCTCCCGCTGGCTTGCGAGTGCTTCCAGCTACATATGCTACCCAAAACCACCAGGGAAGGGAGTACAGGTGATGCAGAATTGCTGGCAGTCATGGTGGCACTCCCAGCAACATGTCTCACTCAAGAGAGAGGAGAAGGAGCCCTCTGCTTCCCAGAGCATCCCAAAGTCTAGAACCAGTCCTGAGCATAGAAACCATAAAAGAATATCTGACTTCAGTGATCAAACAGTACAGACTGGCCTGTTGTGTTAAATTTATGACTGAAGGCTTTCAGACTGAAGGATTGGAAATCTTCATACCTTCTAAGATCTAGAACCCGGGTGGTCCAACTATTGCTCTCCAGATGTCCATGCACTACAATACCCATGAACCCCTACCGGTGGGTGTTGGCAAGGGTTCATGGGAACTGCAGCCCATGGACATCTGGAGAACCACAGCTTGGTCACCTCTGAGAAGAGAATGCCATCTATATGTCTTACAAGGATCATTCACCAAATCCAGTTCAGTAAGCCTGAATTTCTCACAATATTATTTTATGCTGAGGTTTGCAATGTGTTAATTCTTAATATTATAAACCTTTATGTCCCTAACAATGCAACAGATTGAACATTTATTAATCTTTATTTCATAAGAGAAAATACCAGCCATTGTTCAAGGAAAGTTACAGACCACTTGCAGACCATCTGTAACTATTCTAAAAGACCTTTGGGCCTCACAATGACTTTTTGGCCTTACAATTTAAGGGCCAATGAATGCTCCTGCCTGTGCCGTCCTGTTGCCCGAGTGGCCATCCGCCCAATCAGGCTGCATCTCCCGCCCACTTCATGTCCAAGGACTTCGCTCCCTTTGTCTCAGACCACTGACAGAGCAGGCAGGTGCCAGGTGAGTGCGCTCCCAGGGGCCTCCCTGCAACAGACAGTGACCAGAGCCAATGAGAATGTGGGGAAAGGAGAGTCAGCCAATCGGAGGGAGAGCCTTCTAAGGCCCCGCCTCTGTGTGCTGTGGTAATTCTGAGGGGAAATTCTGGGGATGACTGGAAGATTCCTTGCCTAAGATTTTAACGTTGGGCCTATTTTGGCAGGACAAAACAGCTGCGGGAGGGAGAAGAGCAACTCTAGAGCCATTGTGGGGTAACATTTAAAGAACAGCAGCCTCTACCCTGGAAAGCTGGGTTTGATTCCCCACAGGCAGCCGGCTGGGTAACCTTGGGACAGGTCCCAGTTCTCTCAGAGCTCTCTCAGGCACACCTCCCTCACAGGGTGTCTGTTATGGGGAGAGGAAGGGAAGGCGATTGTAAACTGCTTAGAACCACCTGAGACTTGCTGAGCGACCTTGCGACAGTCCCAGTTCTCTCAGCGCTCTCTCAGCCACACCTCCCTCACAGCGAGTCTGTGATGGGGTGAGGAAAAGAATGTTTCTTCCCCACAACAACCCTGTCCAACCTCCAAAGTAGCCTTTTCTGTCTGGGGAGCTGATCCTTATAGTTTGGAGATGCGCTGTAGTTCCAGGAGCTCTCCAGACCCCAGGTCGGCTACCCCCTGGGTTGGCAGGAGGGCTGCAAGGGGGCTGAGGGCAAGAGAGGGCATGCTATCGCCCATGGTATTTTCCTATACAATGGGCATTAAATCTAGTCAGATCTAGTTTGTTCAGAAAATACCTTAATTCCTACCAGTGGGGATCTTTAGTCTAAGTATGGTGTGTATGTATGTGTGATTGTGGTATACGACTTAACATAGAAAAACAAATTGTCTTGGTTTGAATTCAGACCATCCTCCTTTCTTGCATTTTTTGCATGTTTAAAGTGCAGTGAGCCATCTGTAAAGCAGAGAGATTGCTACTTTAAAAAGGAAAGATAGAGCTCACCCCAAAGGAGGCAAGTTATCAAAACCTACAATGATTTATTGTAGGCTCCTCCCTACTCAGTCTAGCAGACATCAATATATTAAGACCAAAATTGTTATAGAGATATATGAAGTAAGTTTACGAATTAATTTGAGCTATTAAGTCCCTTGATATGCTCCAATACCGGCTGTTCAATATTGAGGAATGATCTTCCTGGAGTATGCAGGAGACAGAGATTACTAGAGGATGACTTGAAAAACAGAGCAATCCCTTTCCTCCAACGTCCCCAAGACCTGAGTAAATGAATGTCATGGATTTATACTGGATTTGTGAGGGTGAGAGCAGTCCTAAACCTCACCATATCCTGATATGCAAAGGATTCGAGGTCAGGAAGAATTTCTGCATTGCTGTATTTATTACCTGCTTGTAGTTCTGTATGGGATCAGATATATCACTGTACTAGGACCGGGAGTATGGATCAAAACTCTATACAACAGTGGTCCCCAAACCCCGGTCCGGGGACCGGTACCAGTCCGTCGATCAGTTGGTACCAGGTCACAGCTCCTCCTCGTCCTCCTCTCCGGCTGCTGCCTCGGGGGCTGCCCTGCCACTCTGCCGCCAGCTCACCTTTGGTGCTTTCCAGTGGCTGCCATGGCTGGGGCTCCCCCTGGGCATGGCACTGTGTAGCTGCTGCTGGCAACGCCCCCCAGCGGACGGCAGGAAATCAGGGGCACCGGCGGGAATGCAAATGGATAAGGGGCTCAGGTGGCAGCAGTGACATCTCTTGGCAAAAGACTGCCCCCCCCCCGGCCTCGGTAAAATTGTCAAGCATTGACCGGTCCCCGGTGATAAAAAGGTTCGGGACCACTGCTATACAAGATCAGAGGAGATTTTGTACTAACCTCAGGGAAGCTCCTAGACTGCAGAAAAAATGAAATCTTAACACAAACAAACAAATAAAAACACATGGGGTACTAAAGTTGTCTCAAGGCAGCACAATGTTTATCGGTATCTGATTGGGGGCGCAAGTTCCCAAGGCAAAGGAAGTTTGAAATCTGCGTCATTCTCGACTTCAAGATACACTGTACTAAAGCGAATTTTACAGCACAAGTACTTTAGAATCATAGAATCATAGAGTTGGAAGGGGCCATACAGGCCATCTAATCCAACCCCCTGCTCAACGCAGGATCAGCCCTAAGCATCCTAAAGCATCCAAGAAAAGTGTGTATCCAACCTTTGCTTGAAGACTGCCAGTGAGGGGGAGCTCACCACCTCTTTAGGCAGCCTATTCCACTGCTGAACTACTCTGACTGTGAATTTTTTTCCCTGATATCTAGCCTATATCGTTGTACTTGAAGTTTAAACCCATTACTGCGTGTCCTCTCCTCTGCAGCCAACAGAAACAGCATCCTGCCCTCCTCCAAGTGACAACCTTTCAAATACTTAAAGAGGGCTATCATGTCCCCTCTCAACCTCCTTTTCTCCAGGCTGAACATTCCCAAGTCCCTCAACGTATCTTCATAGGGCTTGGTCCCTTGGCCCCAGATCATCTTCGTCGCTCTCCTCTGTACCCTTTCAATTTTATCTACGTCCTTCTTGAAGTGAGGCCTCCAGAACTGCACACAGTACTCCAGGTGTGGTCTGACCAGTGCCGTATACAATGGGACTATGACATCTTGTGATTTTGATGTGATGCCTCTGTTGATACAGCCCAAAATGGCATTTGCCTTTTTTACCGCTGCATCACACTTTACTTTCAACTGATCCACAAATATGTATTTCAGCACCCTGCCTGTCAGAAACTGCATTTTGCATCACTGTTTATGCATGTTCTAAGCCAGGGGTAGTCAACCTGTGGTCCTCCAGATGTTCATGGACTACAATTCCCACGAGCCCCTGCCAGCAAATGGGACTACAGGGAATTGTAGTCCATGAACATCTGGAGGACCACAGGTTGACTACCCTAGTTCTAAGCAATGTAATTTGGGACCATCAACCTTCATTTGAGTTTACCAGTTCCATTTTGAGAAATGGAAAGCTGCTCATAGAGCTGAATGCTCAACCTCTCATGAGTCTGTGGTTTCCAAAAAATGCTTAAAGACTGTTCACATAAGCCACATATTTGCATAAATTGGATTCCTATGGAAGCAATTTGCTGTTCATTCAACACACATGGTCCCTGGGAGTTAAATGCAGACTGTCTTTACGGCAAGTAAGAATTCCACTAGCTAAGAACCAATGTTGCTTCTTAATTCCGATAAGCAAAAGAATTCTTCATATTGAAATGACATTGATGAAGTCGCTCATTTTGGTTTGGTAATTCACTGTAAAGCACACTCTGCTGGCTATCCTGTATTGGCTTTCCCTGTTGTTCAAAGACAACCTTTCCCAGGTCCCGTGACCATTTTGAAGTTAAAGTCCCTGGAGTTTTAAATGAACGAAGAGTTTTCACTAGGCTAAGGGTAGATACAAGTAACCTTAGTATACAAACCCAAACCATTTTATTTAATAAAACCTTGTTTTAAAAAAAAGTTAAAAATCAAAATATGTATGCTAGAGAGGAAAGTTACTGAAGACTGTAACAACGGTTTGAATAAACCATGAAGCACTAGAAACACAATAAATTTGCCTGCTGTTCCAGACCACAAGTCATACATTCAACCTTGGCATCAAAAACTGTATTTTTACCCCTTTATATAGTTTGTAATGGCCTCTGTCCATCATTTTACTACCTGACCTTTATGTCCTTTTACTAAAGCAAAACCAGCAGGTGCAGAAAGAAAAGTGATTACGGAGCAACAATAAAGGAAAAGAAAGGGGCCTTTATGTGTAAAATTGTACCTATATTTGAGATGTCAAATCAAACCTAAGGGTTGGGGGGGGGGGGAGGATTTAAATATTTAAAAGGAACCCAATTTCTTACTAATCAGGTTTATACTATCCTACCTGCATGTAAGAACAACAGATGGAGAAAAGACAATAGCTTACAAAGGCAAGAAATAGAAAAGCAATTGTTTCTTTAATCTTTCCAAAGGCATAAAAAGCCCACTGAACGATTCTGCTTCATATCACAGAAATTCAGACTTGGGCAGATGGGAAAACGCACACGAATGAGAATTGTCTTGCTGCACAACTATTCAGGTTCCATCAGAGCAAATGTCTGTCAGTGAGTTTGCCTTCAGAGTGCCCAATTCCATCCCTTGTTTATTGTTTTGACTAATTGAATTATTAGGATTATTATACAGCCAGACAGATATTGTCTGCAGATAATTACAATGGCAGGCGGCCAGCAGCTTTTGTGGTCAGCGTGTCCCATCTCTCCTTGAAGACGAAACTCTCAGTTGGGAAGGAAGTGGGTTAAAAATAAACTTTGTACAACAGCTGTCGTTTCAAAGTAAACACTTTTCATCCCTTTCTGCACCGCAGCACCCAAATAGCTCGCCTCTGTTTCTTGTCAAAGAACCTGCTGGAAAACACAGGCCTCAGGAAGAGGAGGCTAACAATTTACCAATATATAATCACATGGCCAGCTTGACAAGTGCCGTTTACCTTCATCAGAGCAGGCTGCTGAGAGATGCTCACAAAATACCGTAACAGGAACCGAATATACCTGAATTGTGTTACGTGTCATTGGAACGAAGGCATGCTACTAAATATGGATATTTAAGGCAAAACTTGTATATCTTCTTGTGCATCCGAACAGGACTCTGACAGCTCCCGACTCAAATGAGGCCCGGATACTACATGCAGACAACAAAAGAGGGGGGTGGGGAACTCAACCCAAAACATTCCTATTTGTGTCAAAAGGGTCAAGCTACAACAAACAAACAAAATAAAATTATTATATAGTATGCACATGTAAAAGTAAAAACATTACGGGCCTGAATGTCAGACTGTACAACATTCCTGGTGGATGAATACATCCTATGAACCAATAAAACCAGATGCGCTTTTGACTTCTACAGAGGACAGAAACAAGACAGGTGTGTGTATGTGTGTGTGTGTATGTGTGTGTGTAATATTACCTACCCTCTTCTGTGGAATCATGAGGTGGTTTAGTTCTCTTGATCCTCAGACTGGCACACCGGCTATGGGTTGGGTCAAGGACAAGTACTTGGCATGAAACCCAAGAGGGTGATCTAATAGCGATTCCAGGCAATAAATCCAAAGATGGAATGACTCTGGGTATGACCAGCATGAATCCTAGGCACACACAGATACAAGGGGGAAAGCCGGCATATGTTTAGAGTGGTTTGTGCATGTCGCTAAGTGTGCTGGCCGCATCCTAGATGATCTGTGCAAGGTGGCCCCCTGGCTGCCCCATCCCCTGGCTGCCCCTCCTCTGGGAACCTCACAGTTGGCCTTCCCTTGTCATCCTGCCTTGCTCCACTCTTCTTCCCGTAGTATGCTCACACTTGGGGAAGGGGGACGTATGCTCCAGCCACGGCATATCTGGGGCTCATGCCCATCCCGAACTGCCTGTGTGCATTTGCAGTGTAAAAATGCACATGCAGGCAGTGCATGATTTGAAAATGGGAAAGGGACTGAGTTTAAAAAAAATGAGAGTAGAATATGTATAATCACTATCCTCTCCGATTAGTCAATTATCACTTCTCAAAAACTAGATTTTTAAAATAATCATATATAATTCTCAAAATTATTTTTATCTGTTTCCCAAAACTCTGAACTTATGTTTGTACAGAGCGTGCTATTTCGGCAGCATAAGGGTCTGACCCTAGCTATCTTCACGCAGGGTACATTGTTCAGAATTTCACCCCTTCCCATGAAAAGCAGGGTGGGTTTGTAAGTAACAGAACAACATTTATCAACTTGGAGAATCAGAATAACAAAAAAAACCCAGCTAACTCATACCCAAGATACATCACAGATCTTTTGGCATTAACTTGCATTATAATTCCTGCTCTCAATCAACTGGGATACAGGACCTACAGTAAAAATTAATTTCTTGCCAGATGGAAGAAAGCTAGGATCACAGTAATAGTTCCCTCAGTTCAACAACCTTAGACAGAGATCAAAGTTTTGGGAAGAAGGAAGGAAGGAAGGAAGGAAGGAAGGAAGGAAGGAAGGAAGGAAGGAAGGAAGGGTGAGGGAGGGAGGGAGGGAGGGAGGGAGGAAGGGAGAGAGAGGGAAGGAAGGAAGGAAGGAAGAGGAAGGAAGGGCAAGGGAGGGAGGGAGGGAGGAAGGGAGAGAGAGGGAAGGAAGGAAGGAAGGACGAGGGAGGGAGGGAGGAAGGAAGGAAGGAAGGAAGGAAGGAGGGAGGGAGGGAGGGAGGGAGGGAGGGAAGGAAGGAAGGAGGGAAGGATGAGGGAGGCAGGGAGGGAGGGAGGGAGAGAGAGAGAGAGGGAAGGAAGGAAGGAAGGAAGGAAGGAAGGAAGGAAGGAAGGAAGGAAGGAAGGAAGGAAGAGGATGGAAGGAAGGAAGGAAGGAAGGAAGGAAGGAAAAGGAAGGAAGGAAGGAAGGAAGAGGAAGGAAGAGGAAGGAAGGAAGAGGAAGGAAGGAAAAGGAAGGAAGGAAGGAAGAGGAAGGAAGGAAGGAAGGAAGGAAGGAAGGAAGGAAGGAAGGAAGGAAGGAAGGAAGGAAGGAAGGAAGGAAGGAAGGAAGGAAATGGAAGAGCACATCAGTCTTCCAGAAATCACTTATCAAATAATGGTCATTTGTAATATTTGGAAAAGAAACATTTTGTTAAAACTGGGAGGAGGGCATGCTTATTTTTCCCACTCATCTTCAAAATCTTGGTATATACTTTTTATTATTCTCTACAGGAGCCATTTTAAGCGCCAAACTGTTACCAAAACAATTAACATTTACCACCGTAATATCCTTTTCTATGACCTCCCAGCTAAACAACCCATTTATTTTAGATTTTACACTGGGGTTGGCCTAATGTAAGGAACAAACCAGGCCTGACTTTCTGGGTCATTAACTCTTCCAATGTCTCCCTGAACCTTTAAATAGGGAGAAAGATGCTCAAACCAGCTGCTATACAGATTAGGATGGATTTATATTGTGTGCATTAATAACTACCATGTGTTTTTCAGCCACCAGCAAAGCTCGTGGGAGTATTTCCATGTTGCTTTTATACCTATTCTTAATATATTAAGTAATCACTGGTGAAGCTCCTGAAATTTCAGTGACTCCTCCAATCTGAAATGTATAACCACCGTCTCCTCCGTGTCACCAAGCGCTGTACATACACAGATCTTCCCAAGATGTAAAATTAGAACCGGGATCAGAGTCTCTAGAGTTCCTCTGGATCAGCTCTCCTTTCATCATCCTCTCCCAAAACTGAAGGCGCTTGCAATTCAGAATAGTGCGAGTGCTCATAGGCTCCCTGCGGGGATTCGACATACAGCTCAACAGGTGTGCCGGCTTCTCTCCTTCGGAAAGCAGCTATGAAGCCTGATCTCTGACTGCTGGAGTCCAAAACCTCTCAATCTCTGAAAGACAAGGAGGCATGGGAGAGGGTAGGAATGCAAATGTGTGGCAAGCGACCACCCAAAACACAAGCCTGCTAATTCTCTGATGAACAGCACAGGACAGTTCTATCTGCTGAATTGGAAAGGGGTAAACCCAAGAATTTTGAAGAATCACAGCTACTCATAAGTTTTATGCTTCAGATTTTGTTTTCTTTTTACTAAGTTCTGGTTTTTATGAAGATCATAAATACGTGAAAGAAAAGAGTTTCCAAGAACATTTCTCTGCTGCCTGATAAGACGACGACGACTTGGTTTTTATACCCCGCTTTTCTCTGCCAGGAGTCTCAAAGCGGCTTACAATGGCCTTCCCTTTCCTCTCCTCACAACAGACACCCTGTGAGGTAGGCGAGGCTGAGAGAGCCCTGATATTACAGAAGAAGAAGAAGAGTTGGTTCTTATATGCCGCTTTTCTCTACCCAAAGGAGTCACAAAGGGGCTTACAGTGGCCTTCCCTTTCTCTCCCCACAACAGACACCCTGTGAGGTAGGCGAGGCTGAGAGAGCTCTGACAGGAATGCTTGGACAGAACAGCACTATCAGATTTTCACTTGCAGTATTTATAAATATATCAGGGCTTGGGTTGTAAAATTCTTAGAGGTTGGGGGGTGAAGCCAGGGGGTGATGGATTTTGGGGAGGGGAGGGAGTCCAATGGCGGGGTAATGCCACTGAGTCCTCCTTCCAAAGCAGCCATTAACTTGGGGGAATAGATCCAATCATATATATTTTTACAAGATCAGCTGTTCCTAACTTTTAAATCCACTACTTGTCCATCAAGTGTGCAACATTACCATGGGATGCCGCCTTCATTAAAAAGTAAAAACAGAGGACATAAAAACAGAATTCCAAAGAATTTATTGATACAGATGAATTTATGATATACATGGACATTAGAAAGATCAATGAGATTATTACGCCTGATGGCCCTCATCAAACTCCTTAATGTTAGGAAACAACTCCTATTCATTATGTGCCACTTTTTTAAAAAGAAGAAATATGGGACTATCCTCAGGATGGGAATGACAAGCACAAAACTTGTCATCCTATTGCTTTAGGATGCTTAGGGTTAATCCTGCGTTGAGCAGGGGGTTGGACTAGATGGCCTGTATGGCCCCTTCCAACTATGATTCTAGGATTCTATGAAAACCATTGTCCTGTGCTAGGTATCAAAGCCACTACGAGACAGGAAAGGACTACCTAAAAACCCCAATGTCCCCATCTGTACTCCCCGAAGTTTTGAATAGGCCTCCAAATTAGTCGGTCTCTCGCATATATTTTTATTTCCACAGGGGTGATATACATAAGAAACACTGTATGAATATAAATTGAGTGGAATCAACTGACTGATAAATGAAAACATGTGCTGATTCAAAACAAGAGTTTTGAATAGACATTTCTAAGAATTCATTAAGTATATGAAATGACATAGAATCATTTATTTATTTGTTTTATTTATATACCACCCTCCCCTGAGGCTCAGGATGGTTTACATAGAATGTAGAACAGTAAAAAAAAAAAAAGATTTTCCATAACGTATAGATAACCACAACAATAAGTAGGGTTGGGTGCTTTGGCGCCCGAAGCGGCCGGTCTCTCCCGGTGCAGCCAGGGAGGGAGAGGAGGCGCGGGCACCAGCACGCCAGCGGGCGCACACATGCAGGCATGGAGCTCATTAATATCTGTAACATAGGTAACTATAACAGTGCAGGTCCAGGGGCAGAACACATGAGTGGGTTTCTGGGAGGGAGGAAGGGAGGGAGCGGGGGCCCTGTAGATGTTGCTGGTTCCGCTCAGCCGCAACCAAATGCCTGGCGGAATAGTTCCCTTTTGCAGGCCCTGTAGAACTGTTTTAGCTTCGTCATACAGTTGCAAGGGACTTCCAGGGTCATCTAGTTCAACCCCCTGCACAATGCAGGAACTCACAACCTGCCTACCCAGAGTAACCCCAATTTCATGCCCGAATGATCCCCCCGACACACACACATGCCAAAAATCTCCAGAATCCAGGCTGGCCTGGAGGAAATTCACTTACCATCCTACAATGTTTATAAAAGAAACACAACAGTAATAGCATGACTCCTAATACAAAATACTCTCCTTCTCTCGTGCCCTCAGACTCTTTTAGTAATCAGTAGTTCCATGTATATTCAGGACATCTCATCACCAGAACAAAACGTTGTGCACTGACAACTCAATTAAAATACACAACAGCAGCTTGTAGAACACATGCACACAAGAGCCAGCTTGGTGTAGTGGTTAGGAGCTTGGACTTCTAATCTGGTGAGCCAGGTTTAATTCTGCACTCCCCCACATGCAGCCAGCTGGGTGACCTTGGGCTCCTCACAGCACTGATAAAGCTGTTCTGACTGAGCAGTAATATCAGGGCTGTCTCTGTCTCACCTCCCTCACAGGGTGTCTGTTGTGGGGAGAGGAAAGGGAAGTCGACCGTAAGCCACTTTGAGACTCCTTCGGATAGAGAAAAGCGGCATGTAAGAACCAACTCTTCTTCTTCTACTGATGGAGGGAGATAAACATGGAAAAGATGAAAGAGGCATGGAGGTGGCAAGTGATGTATTTTGCTTGCAGCTGTTTTCTAACCCAAGCTTTTCTGAAACCCTGAGGTTTCTTCACAACCCTGGAAGGAAGGGTTTCCTGAATGGGAGTTATTTAATTTTTAAACATTTATCAGGTGAGATTGGCCATATATGGTCATGTCAACCTGCCCACCCAATGGCCAATGATGGGCCTGGAGGGGACGGGAAAGGGAGGGGCCCTGGGTGGGCCTGTACACAGCTCTGCCTCCCAACCATATTCCGCACGATCGTGTCACTTCTGGGGTTTCCCGAAGCCTAAAGAAAGTTAAGGAGTTTCTCAATGGTAAAAAAGTTGAGAAAGGCTGTTCTAATCTAATGTAATATGGGGCTCATCCATGTTTCTGAAGCTTGTTTTTATAACATGGCCTTAGTGCAAAGGGCTTCCACAGATTAAGGTGAGTCACATGATGCAGTCTGCTACCATAGGAGGCTCAGGAGAGGAGCCACATATCAAGTCTCTAAGAAATCAGTTAATGGAGATTGTGAACACTGGCACTAACAGAGGGATATAGTGAGGGCCTCCAAGGGGGAGCAAGAGACGACCAGAGTGACCCTCTATCCCCCAATGCCCTTGTTCAGGTAGGAGAGAGTGGTATTTTCCGCTGTGTTAGGTATTTTTATAGTCTTTTAACGGGGGTTTTAATGGGAGATTTTAAGACTATTGTTACCCGCCACGAGCCTGTAGGGAGTGGCGGGAAATAAATCAAATTATTATTATTATTATTATTATTATGTTTAAACAAAAAACAATTCAATACAGTACACATGGAGGTTATAATTAGCTAATGTCACAGATTTAGTTGCAAAATAGCTACAAAATTTTATACTATACACTAAGTGAAACCCATCATTTCAAACCCTTACCCTAAGAAACATTTCACTTATTCTAAAAGAAAACATTTCATACAGTTTTTTTTTTTTTACTCAGGGCCATTCCACACCGGGATCCATGTAGCAAATTGTTTGCTGAACGAAAAATCGCCATTTTAAATAGTGGAATTCGTCGTTATGCATACCTGCCTTTGTAGAGTAATCCAGTTGCGTTTCTATCGTTTTCTACAGGCTTCCGGTCTCGGCAAAAATCGCTAGAAAGGAAGCGCTATTGCCGAGCTCGTCCCGCCCCTGGCCGTCAAGCAGCCAATGGGCGGCCGTTAGCATGCTCCCAAACAGCCCCTTTCCCTTTAAGAAAGGTTAAAAAAAAAACACCCGTTGCAACGAATCTGCGTTGATTCGTTGCAATGGAGAGACCCATCCAGCTGGCAGGTGGTGTTTTAGCTGCCGTTTCATCGTTGCCACGCTCCCCCCGAGTGAAAAAAAAAATCCCCCCCCCTCACAGGCGCGATTTTCGGCGTTGTGTATAACGGCAAATCAGTAGCGATTTCAATTGGCAACCATTGTGCAATTTTGAAGGAGTGCAGAAAGCCCCTCAGAGTGTCTTGTGGCACAGGGTGGTAAGGCAGACAATATGCTGTCTGAAGCTCTGATCATGAGGCTGGGAGTTCGATCACAGCAGCTGGCTCAAGGTTGACTCAGCCTTCCATCTTTCTGAGGTCGGTAAAATTAGTACGCAGCTTGCTGGGGGGTAAAGCAGTAATGACTGGGGAAGGGAATGGCAAACCATCCTGTATTGAGTCTGCCAAGAAAACACTAGAGGGCGTCACCCCAAGGGTCAGATATGACATGGTGCTTGCACAGGGTATACCTTTACCTTTATCTTTTTATTCCTCAATATCTCCCCAATTTTCTGTCGGAAAAAATTGAAAAAGGCCCATTCACATTTCTACTGTGACACAGTATGCTAGATCACATTTCTACTGTGACACCAGTTTGATCCAGCAGAGAACTACTTATGCTCTTAAAACAGACGAGAGATACATTCGACTCTCTGTGAACTCTCTTAACACGGTCTGGCCCCAGGTTATCAAGACATTGACTGTCCCTGCCTTAGGTAGTTACCAAAAATATTTTTCCACATTCCTTCACTGGGGTCCCAGCTGTCATTCTTCTTTGCCTTGATATGAATTGCTGTTGACAGCATACCAGAAGACTTCACTGATCAGGATCAAGTGTCTCCTAGCACCACCCATCTGGCATTTGTATTGCCTCTTCCAAAATATATCATATCTATGGTTATGGGCAACAGTGTGCATTAAAACCAATATACTGGAGTTTTTTAAAAAGATGTCAAACCGTGTCCTCAAACATGGAGTCATTATACCTTTAGTTTCATATTCCAACACAGATAGTTCTACTGAGCGTCATCCTCACTTTCTTCAGAAGCAATTAAAAATCCCTAAAGAACAAATTCTGAAGGAGACTTCTTGATGGTTTGCTGCATCTCAGGGCACTTTGGGATCAGCTGAATAAATTCTAGAGATATTAAAACAATAATAATTCCGTTTACGCTCCCAACATCCAAAATGTAACACATGAACACACTAATTGGGACAGAAATCTTGGTGTTGGAAAAAGATTTTCAAGTGCGGAATGTCCTCGCTATAGGGAATCATATGGTCCTGCAACATAGATGAAAAAAGTCATTCATGAAAAAGTCTTATTTATCTAGAGCATTTTTCACTAAAATGTGGTTGGATCCACACAGCTTTTAACGAATTCTTTACTAATTCTCCTCAGTGCTCCTCATTCTACATAGCTTTTTCCAATGTAGGCCCCATAATCCCTAGCAAGGTCTTTTTGTTTGTGTTCCCTTTTTCCTAAGTGGGAAAGATAGGTGGACCTCACCCATTGTGCTTTTGATAAAGGATTCTGCTTGATTGATCCATAACAAGATCAGCCTGTCTAGTAGCTCTGAGCCAGATCTTTAAGTTAATTTTACTTGGCCCCATGTAAAAAAACTATTCCAGATTCACTTCCAAATAAGAAAGAGTCAATACTCCATAGTTAACTGTTATATCTGTTTTAATTTTAGATTAATTTAATTTTCAAGGTCCTGATTGTAACCTTTAAGGCCATACATGGCAATGGGCCCTAAGTACCTGAGGGATCGCATGACTACACTCCCGAAGGGAATTTAAAGCCCAGTGGCACCTTTAAGAACAACAAAAATTTTATTCAACGTATGAGCTTTCATGTGCACGCACACTTCCGCAGATACAATTTCATGGAATGGAAGTCATCAGTCATGGAATGGAAGTCATCAGTTCATACTTATAGGCAAAGGGTGAGAGTAAATTAACAGACAGCATAATGAAAATGAGTAACAAATTCCAGAGATAAATAGGGAAAAAAACAGCAATTTGTTTTCACTTGATATTGAATTACATAGGAAACATTTTGGGGACAATAAGGATGTCCACATTAAGAGAATAATGAACAATTAATTAATCAGTTATTTGAATTATAAATTAATTTAAATTATTAAATAATAAACTGCTGACAGCAGTTAGCTGAGACCTTCCCCCTATAATGCAGTATCTGAACACACTTGCTCTACAATGTTCAAGTCCTATTCAGTAGCAAACATTTGAAGCAGCATACAAATATATGAAGAGCCTTTTGTGGCGCAGGGTGGTAAAGCAGCCGACATGCTGTCTGAAGCTCTGACCATGAGGCTGGGAGTTCGATCCCAGCAGCCAGCTCAAGGTTGACTCAGCCTTCCATCCGAGGTCAGTAAAATGAATACCCAGCTTGCAGGGGGGGACACAGTAATGACTGGGGAAGGGAATGGCAAACCACCCTGTACTGAGTCTGCCATGAAAACGCTAGAGGGCGTCACCCCAAGGGTCAGACATGACTTTGTGCTTGCACAGGGGATACCTTTACAAATATATGAAGGGCTATCTTCATTGTCGTGCCCCAACGACAATCCCCAGGCGGTCATTTGCTGGCTATTCCATCCCTCAGTGTCCTGTGTACCATGGACCAGAGCCAAGGCCTTACAAAATCAGCACAGAGTACTTTGCACGGGGTGTGTATATTACTGCAGTGACAGAATAGTCTCACATACCTTCTGGAGAATCAAATTAAGTTTGCTTCTAAACCTGTCAAACCCAAACAACTCCTGGCATGTACGCAAGGGTATAAACTTTCTCGCAGCCTGACTGTCAAAGTGCCTTACCAGACCAAGACTAAGTCAACAAGACCTCCCCGCCCCCAGCAGGGCTGTATTAGAATATACCAAGCAAAGTCTAAACAAACTATAAGTGCTCACCTAAAAAGGAATCTAGATAAGCCCATTGGTGAGACACTAAAGAAAAGCCTAACTGTATATTTTGATAATGGGTGGAATGGGATTCAGAGGGAGAGAGACAGATCTGCCACCATACTATACACCTGGCATCCTCACAGAAGTAAATATAATATTGTTCCAGATGGCTAGAAGGATTAGAATTAACTGGGCTTCCTGTTTTACTGTTTTGATCTGGTGTTAGAATCACTTAGTAGCAGAGAGGCACAAAGTTGGGAGATCCTGGTTGCTAGTATCGCCTTCAGAGTTTATATGAGTTTCCAAGAATACCTTTCATATCAAAGCAGCGCATTTCAAAGTAACAGGATATGCATCCATGCAATGTCCCAAGAGGAGACATTAGTATACTGGACTCAAAAGTCTCTGTTCTAACATGCAATAGTCTCAAAGTTTAAAGGAGGCAGTGGACCCAAAATAAAGTGGTACTTCTGAACAATGAGTATGTGCGTTAATATCAGTTGTAGGGAGGAGTCATAAGAACTTTCCCTCCCAGCTTGTTCATACACAAACCACCTGCATTGTGAGGCTACTTTCTGAATCCTGAATAGGGATCCAGACCTGCCCAAGCTATTGATCAGTGAGCACTTGGGTCAAAAGGGCCATACAGCTGGCACGTTTGGGTCAGAGTAAAAGATGTGATTATTTTATTGGCCAATAATACCAATAATTAAACTCATTGAGCAGAAAAATACAACAGGCTTTAGGCAGGCACCAGCTTGCTTTAAATGCCCCCACACCTTCGCAGGTAGCTTTGCTTGTGAAGATGGGAGGGAGGAATTTAAAGGGAGTGGACAGCTGCCTTGCAGTTGAGAATGACAGCCATGCCATTCCCAAGTTAGGAAGTAATGTAAAGGGAGTGGGCAGCATCCAAAGCCATTTTGTGCGGGTGAAGATCTGCCTGGAGGCTTTGGAATTTTCAACATGTTGTTGGAAGTATGTGCAAAATTTTAAATTTTCTTATGTTATTTGATGGGGTAGCAGGATATGGTGATAAGGGCTAGCTCTGAGGCACGCACGGGTGTCACTGAAAAGAGAGAAAGAAATGTTTTGGAATGGGATATGGCAGGTAACATGTCAGACATACGTAGCTTGGAGCTTATATTTCTCTCACATGTTCTGCTCAGCTCTAGGAAATCTGGATCCAGCTTCTCTCCTGGGGGAGATTCTGTACCAGTTTCAGATTGGTCCCAAACAAAACACTGTATCAGTTAAACCTGGTTGGATGAGGAACTAGTTCCTGTTTAAGGATCATAGAGTTCTAGCTCAGTTCTAGGGCACTTCCCATGTAGGGAGAACAGAATGACTCGAATCCAAAAATAACATACCTTTCTTTCAAGATGTTAGTGGTGATAGTTTAAATTGCAAAAGGATGTTAATAAATAACAAGATTTGGACAATGTATGACACCAAAGAGCTCATTAATACCTGAGTTTCCTATATTTCTCTTTCTGTAGTATGCAGCTATTTTAGCTCCAGTTCTTTAGCTTTCCACTCCTCTCAACTCCTGGTTCCTAGAGTCAGGGAACTTGCATGAATGAATAACCATGAAAATATGGAGGGCACTGCAGCAAGGACGGGAAGTGGGAGTGAAATCACCCTCCTGTATCAGCAGAGCAGGGTAGAATATGGGAATGCAGCAACAGATCACTGGATGCAATAAATCTTGTCTAACAGATCTAGCTGATTAAATTCATGAAATCATTATGGGGGCATGATATGAAAATACTGCTGGCATAATATTAGTTTCCTAACCCTTCAACAAGAGCCTCTTGTGGCGCAGAGTGGTAAGGCAGCCGTCTGAAAGCTTTGCCCATGAGGCTGGGAGTTCGATCCCAGCAGCCGGCTCAAGGTTGACTCAGCCTTCCATCCTTCCGAGGTCGGTAAAATGAGTACCCAGCTTGCTGGGGGGTAAACGGTCATGACTGGGGAAGGCACTGGCAAACCACCCCGTATTGAGTCTGCCATGAAAACGCTAGAGGGCGTCACCCCAAGGGTCAGACATGACTCGGTGCTTGCACAGGGGATACCATTACCATTACCTAACCCTTCAACAGTGGGAGGAAATACAAAGCACAACAACAAAGAAACCAGAAGTAACTCCTACTATTAAGATTTTTTAAGGTTATCCTTAACACTATTTTGCTCCCTTATATATTTGGGAAACAGCCTCCTGGAAGGAGACTGTCCAGGGCCCTGTCCATCCAGGTCCACCCTGATTGGCCCTCCCCTCCAGCTCCCTCCCTCCCTCCCTCCTTGCCTGCTAGAAGCCTTGTGGCTGAAGCCTCCATTGTCGGCCACGAGGAGAGAGGCAGTGACAGGGCCTTGCGGCCCACAGGTACACTCCTGCTGGGAGGGAGCCGGGGGGGGGTTTGTAGCCTCCTTACGGACCGCAAAGCCCTGCTGCCGCCGGCGGGGGGGGGGAGGGGAGCTTTCCACTCCCTTTAGTCCGGGAAGCAAGAGTGCTTGCCAGGCCAAAGGTAGCCTCCCTCGGCAGTGCCACTGGCAATGGGGGAGGGCCTTTCCAGTCCCTTTAGCCTGATTTGCGGCCTAAAGGGAGCCACGGCCACCCTCTCACGACCTCCTGGCTGCCGCCCCTTTCAAAGCCCATTTTTAAAATGGGCTTTGATACTAGATATATAACTATAATTTTATACATCAGGATTTAATCATATTCAGGCTCCTAGGACCTGAAAAAATACTGAGATCTCAAAAATGTCTTGAGGAGAAGATCGATTCAGAATGGAGTTCATTACTTCAATGAAATCTTCTGCCATTTTGACACTGTCTTCAACTTTTTAATCTTTGCAGAAACTCTCTAGATTAGCCTGTGCCTAATGGTCCCATTCGTGCCAATAAATGTAAAACTCTCCCCATAAATGTCAACATCTGATGCCTCACTGTTATGAAAGGCTTCTTAAATAGTCATTATTATTCCTAATCATAATGGCTGTTTCTGGTTTCTAAAAAAGTTCAAGGCCACACATGTAGTAATGAATTTCATATGTTTAAGGAATTTTTCATTATTCAATATAAGTGTATTGCAGGTAAATTACATTAATTCTCTGTCTTTTACATAACACACAATATTTGTTTTTCTTTAGTAGTTTAACCCTTTCATATTTAATTACTTCCAAGGAATTCACTGGAGTTTCCCCCCCCCCACCACAGAAAATTCAATCCAGTCCAAACCAAATGATTACATTTACTTCTTATCTCTAGCTGTCACCCTAGCTAGCTGTTAGAATGACCAGATTTTACAATTACCCACTTCTTCTTAATATAAATGTTAAGACTAAAAGGAAATCTATGGGCATATCAAATAGCAAGAGATTTCTCAACTTCTCTGTAAGGGAGCTAAATTACAACATTTAGCTAACATGCTGGGATTTAAATCATGCAGTACCTGAATTTCCTGTTTATCAGCTAACAAGTTTCTTTCCTCTTGGTTTTTAAAATGCCATCTTTAATCCTTACTTTTATAAAAGTATCAATAACATTTCTTGGTGCCCAAAGTTTGTTTGTTTCTCTCGCAGTATTAGCTTTTATCTGATTGCCAGCTTCAAGGCTGATAGTAGCACAATTACCAATACCAAAATAGAGTTTCAAATTATCCCCTAAAATCCAGTCTAATCCTCTCATTCAGTGTTTCCAGGAAGACCCGAGAATTTTAGATTGCGCATCCTATGTTTGTTCTGTGCATCCTCTAATCTAGTTTCCAGTTGCTCTACTTCAGAGACCTACTCTTCTGCCTTTTCGTTGCTGTATGACGCCTGTTCTTCCTCTCACCTTTTCAGAGTTTTAGTAACTATTTCTCCAGTATCCTGTCCTGTCCTTCTAGTTTGTGTTGTTGTTGTTGTTGTTTGACAGCCCTTGAAGAGTTTTCCGAATGGGTAGTAGGAGTTAATTATTTTCTCTATATATTTTAAATTTCTTAATCATTTATTGGGTGGTATGACCATATGTGGTCATGTTGACCTGCCCCCCTCCCAAACTTGCCAATGATGGGCCTGTACGGGATGGGACGGGGAGGATCCCTGGGTGGGCATATACACAGTTATGTTTTCCAACCATATTCTGCATGATCGCTAGTACTTTTGGAGTTTCTCCGAGCTTGACAAATATTTCAGGGATTTTTCAGTTGCCATAGGAAGAAATCCTAGTATGTAGTCTACTCTCATCCACTTCCAAATCCTGAGGCCTATAACTAAAAAGCCTCCCCCCCCCCCCTTCCTGGTTTCTTTTGGTTTAAAAAAAATGGAGAAAGGACACATCCAGTTGTGTGACACGTGTTATTTGGGCCTAAGACAACGAAAGCAACAGCATAACTCATATAATCACAAATAGCCTGTGTGAGGACATGTTAAAGAAGATGTGAATCATCTATCATTTTTGTGTCACTCTGAAGAAACGAAAGAGGATGAATCGAGTTCTATCAATCATCTCCTTTATGGCTTTGTTTCTCTTTTAACTCAATATCAAATTACTGGAGACCTGGAAATCTTCTCTTCATGGACAAGAGAGGCTGCATATCTCACTCATACAAAATAGATTTCCAGTAACATCACATCTAGTTCATATCATCTTAAACAAAACAACAAACTCACTGAGCCAATTAAAACTATATTTTTTTAAAAGTTATGGTTGGATGCCTCAAACTTTTGGAATGACTAAGCGGGGGAAAAAAAAAAGACTTTTTAATCCTTTAAAGCAGATGGCACTTGCAGCTTTCCACTCAATGTTTGGGTTGAAAAGGAGGATGTTGGAAGGAAGCTTTTAGACTTCTTTTTGCCACAAGTTATTTATACCAACTCTTGCCTGGGAAGCTTGCCTTATGCTAGATAGCTCTCAATAACATGAGTCACTATTTAGTATTACTGAACAACATGATACACTACCTTTGTTGCCTACGGCAGCTATATAAGCCATTTAGTTTGCGGCCAACGAGAGGTGAAATGTAGGCGGGAACATTTCTATTTATAACCTAAGGTTAAGGATAGGTCAAGTTTTCTGTGAGGTAGGACACTACTAGCAGCTTAATAGCTTGGTCTCATCAGAGCTTGGAAGCTAAGCAGGGACTGCTACAGTTAGTACTGGGATAGGAGACAATCAAGGAAGACTGGGGTTGCTAGGCAGAAGAATGCAGTGGTAAGCCACCACTACTCATCTGTCAACCCCCATGGTCCTGGGGTTGCAATGAATTGGATGCAAGTTGATGGTACACAGTGCTGATGATAGAATCATAGAGTTGGAAGGGACCTCATGGGTCATCTAGTCCAACCCCCTGCATTATGCAGGACACTCATATCCCTATCGCTCATCTACTGTAACCTGCCACCCCTTTGCCTTCACAGAACCAGCCTCTCCGTCAGATGGCTATCTGGCCACTGTTTAAAAATTTCCAAAGATGGAGAACCCACCACCTCCACTGAGAAACCGCTCTAACTGCCAGGAACTTTTTCCGGATGTTTAGATGGAATTTCTTTTGAATTAATTTCATCCCATTTGTTTTGGTCTGTCCCTCTGGGGCAAGAGAGAACAATTCTGCTCCATCCTCTATATGGCACCCTTTTAAATACTTGAAGATGGTTATCAGATCCCCTCTCAGTCGTCTCCTCTCTAGGCTAAACAGACCAAGCTCCCCCAACATTTCTTCATATGTCTTGGTCTCCAAGCCCCTCACCATCTTTTTTGCCCTCCTCTGGACACGTTCCAATTTGTCAACATTCCTCTTCAACTGGGGTGCCCAAAACTGAATACAGTACTCCAAGTGAGGCTGAACCAGAGCAGAGTACAGCGGTGCCATCACCTCCCGTGATCTGGACACGATACTCCATTTGATACAGCCAAAAATGCCATTTGCCTTTTTAGCCACTGAGTCACACCGCTGACTCATGTTCAATGTATGGTCTACTAAGACTCCTAGATCCTTTTTGCACATGCTACTGCTCAGAAAAGTCTCCCCCATCTTATATTGGTGTATTTGGTTTTTCCTACCTAAATGCAGAACTTTACACTTGTCCCAATTGAACTTCATTTTATTCAGTTTAGCCCACTTATCAAGATCATCCTGTATTCTGATACTGTCTTCTGTTGTGTTTATTTTAAATTTGCTAATTTAAATTTGATGACACTACTACTTCCATGCTACAGCTACTGAACCAGATTGCTGATCGTTATTTGTCCCAGGACCAAGAACCTAGGACCCCCAGATCTCCACTAATGTTCAAATGCTGTATTTGCTGGCGTATAAGACTACTTTCCCCCCTGAAAAACATGCCTCCAAGTGGGGGGGTCGTCCTATACGCCGGGTGCACTTCAGTTGGGATAGACATAGCTGCCCATAGTGGCCTCCCAATGCTCGCCCACCTCATTCTACATACCATCCAGTATCGCGCGGTATCCAGCACGGCCACGGCGGGTCATCAGAATGGCTGCGGCAAGCACCAGCAGCGAGACAGGGGTGCCAGCCTTTTCGGCATGACCAGCCCGTTCTGCTCGGCGGGAAGCAGCAGCGCTCCGGCCTGCCCCTTGTCTACGCAGAGCTCACACATGCGCACTTGCACACTAGTGCTAGTCAAAAGGAGATGCAGGGGCAGGCCGGGTATATAACAAACTCTATATTTTGAGTGGAAATGTTGGGGGGTCGTCTTATATGCCCAGTCGTCTTATACGACGGCAAATACGGTACTTTTTGCATTTCTTAGATGTGGAACTTGCTGCATTCCATAGAAATAGGACTTGGTGCAGTTACTCTCACTCAGAGCTTGAGAGCCAGCTGTGTTTCTTCTGAGCAGTGTTCCCCGGTGTGGTAACTGCCTCATGTTTCAGGAAAGTGGACAAGGCCCGTGCTTGACAGAGCTTGTGCATGGCTGGTTGTTCTCACCTTGAACCAGGCAACACTGGAGAAATAAGTAAGCTGCAAACCTCCCTGAAATGCCAGCTTCATGCCACGGATGGAAGCAAATGTGCCACTTTTGGTTAATGATAATTGCAAAAGTGGCTCTTGGCAAGCTCTGAACTACGTACCACTGACTTGGCATCACCCTAACCAAGGTTGCATTATTCTAAATTCACTGACTTCAATAGATGTAAAATGGGCTTTCTCACCTCAACCAGGGTTTCTTCATGGCCCTGGAAAAGTTCCCTGAATGGGTGGTTATTAATTAACTTTAAAAATATTTTTTAAATGTATTAAACATTTATCAGGTGATATGACCCCATATGGTTCCCCCCCCCAAATGGCCAATGAATGGTAGGAAGGGAAGGGAAGGTGGGTGTGTACACAGTTATGCTTCACAACCATTTTCTGCACAATCACGCCACTTCTGGGGTTTCTTGAAGCCTGAAAAATGTTTCAGGAGTTTCTCAATGGTAAAAAAGTTAAGAAAGGCTGATGTAGAAGGATATAATTCTGTCCAACCACTCTATGTAGACTACATCCAGGTTATCGTCTGGTGAAAATCGAAGCAATGAATATCTTTGGTTATGATTGTTTTCTAGAGCTATAGGCGAGCTATAACACTATTTGCTGAAAGGGCTTGGATTTCCCAGTATTATGCTGCCACCACACAACTATCAAGGACACCTATGCCTTAAAACTGGGTTGCTAGTCTCACAAGCCTGAAGGACCTGTAATGTAGGTGACATTATTGTATCTAGTGATGAACAGCATCTAGAATAAATTATTCCATCCTGGTTCCATAATCGCAGATCTGAATTCCCCCTTTACCGGTAATTCTGCAATGGAAGGCTAGAATACGACACATTCTTTACAACCCTGACTATGCGGTTGAGGAAAACCTGTCAAGGGATGTGCTATGTGATAAACGATGTCAAGGGATGCACAGCGATATGTGATAAATGACCCTGAGAATTTTCTTTAAGTTTTATGTGCACTTAATAGTAAGAAAAGAAGAGAAACGTGAAACGTTAGACAGGACCAACATGGATAACTAGGTGGGAAAGAGCCTGAAGAAATAACTGAATGTGGACAGACCTAACCATATGAAACATTCATATATCAAGGCGGTTTAAAAATGAAACCCGAAACTTCCCAGCATGCTCCATACATGGGGGGGAAATAGAGATATAGGTAGGAGAGGAGTCATTCAACTGATAGTCAACATGTTATTAGCAAACAGTAGCTAATTACTAAAGAACTTCTGGACACTACAACAGGTTGGTGGAGCCTCCTTGGACACACATTAGAAAATAGGCTAATTATTTGCTGTGAATGAAGAGGAAGCGGAAAGCCACCGTATTTCTTCCAGTTCAGTATTAAATAATGCAGCTATGGATGGTTAAGTAAACAAAGAAAGATTCCTGGGACTGTAAAATAAAAGCCCACACAACGCACAGAGCGCAACTGTTTTACAGCAGCATAAAACCCTACTTACAAAAAAAAAACTGTTTTACAGCAGCATAAACCCTACTTTTACCTACTTAAAAAAAAAATCAACATTCTATCAGCCCGCAGTAGGTTCTCTCTGAAGATTACAATCATAAATATCCTAGCACTCAATGTGCTTTGACAATTCCCACACTGCTAAATTAAATATACAACCAATATTGCATTTAAGTTTTGCATTAGTGACAATTCCAGATGCAAATGCAGCTTGGGAAGATTTTCGTTTTGGGTAAAGAATGTAAAACAAAACAGTCCTGAATAGGGCTTAGGCAGTCGAGAATTATAATCTTCCTAAAATCCTCCTCCCATAAACAATAATGCCGCCAAAAGGGGGCGGGAGATTAGCCCGTCTCGTTTATGCCATGTGATGGTGGTGGTGGGTTATGAAAAAAAAGATCCATAATCAGATTAAAATACTTTTGCCTGCATGCCCTAAGGAAACGTGGCGTTCCCTTCTGTGGTATTCTGCATCCGTTTGTTGTATTCTGCATTCATTCATCAGTAAACGGCATGTAACGATTCAGTGTTGTTCTTCTAGAACAGGGGTAGTCAAACTGCGGCCCTCCAGATGTCCATGGATTACAATTCCCAGGAGCTCCTGCCAGCATTCGCTGGCAGGGGCTCCTGGGAATTGTAGTCCATGGACATCTGGAGGGCCGCAGTTTGACTACCCCTGTTCTAGATCATTCTTTCCTTCCACTGTTACGAAAGGCTTCTTAAATATTCATCCTTCCAAAATCAGCTCTTAAAATCACTTTGCCCTCCCCCCCAAAAAAAAGAAATAGAAATTTTACTTCCAAGACAAGGTAAAATGAATTATTGCTTAAGAAGTTTCATTATGAAGGCAAATCTGTTTTCACTGAAGCCTTCGACTCTTCCTTCTCTACGCCGGAACAAGAGTGACTAAAACAATTTGGTTTAATAATTCATGCCTTCACAGGCACGTCTCTTGCAAAGTTCATTCAGAGCGCAGGTCCAATTTAGCCAATTCGAGAAGCAATTCTTTTTTTAAACCACCCCTCTGAAGAAGAGCCGGTCACAGAAAGTTTACAGCAAACACTAGAGCAGCAGTGTTCATAGGACAGTGTTCGAGATGCATCATCTGATGTCAGAACTGATCCTGACCTTAGAAGTTATGACTGAGCAGACGCATTACCAGGCATCTCTCACAAGTAAAGTTGCCCATTTATTTCGCTGAAAATGTTACGGAACAAGAAACGATTCCGATTTTTATGTTGTACGCTGATGCGTAAGGGCATACTTGCAAGCAGAAGCATTTGCGCAAAATTTACACTCGGGAAGATGGATCGCACCATCTTTTAAAAGCTGCTGGTACCAACTGAGTTCTTGATGTCTTTCTGTAAGGCAGACTTTCCTATATGAGTAAGACTATAAATCCAACCTGTCCTTATTTTTCAAATTGTCAAACAAGGCTCAGCTTGCACTTCAACAAGAACGAAAGGATCTAGCATACTGTTAACATTTATTTACCAAATAGATGCATAAACATTACACAGACATACTCAAAGAGATGGCCCTTCCCCAAAATAATTCAGTCTTGGTGGTGGTGGTGGTGATGGTGGGGACTGGTAATGTAAGGAAACCACTGTTAATAAACTTTTGGCACAACACATCTGAAAGCCAACATCAGAGGGAGCCTAAATTAATTAGCAAGTCTCAAAAGAGTAAAAATAGTTAATGTTGAAAGCTTTCATTTCTAAGTACCACTCATTTCTGTCAAAGTTTGAGCTCAGAAATTCCTTGATCCTTTTGAAAACTTAAACCGCTTTCTTACTCCCTTGGATTAAACTGTTAACCCAATTATTTTTATTCCAACTGGACAGACAAAATATTTCAGTAGTATCAATTTTATAACTTAACTTTATATATATATTTATAACTTAACATGCTAATTTTTTGTTGTGCCAGAAGAGCTTTTACTGACCTCAGGAAAAATTAAATTTTCTTAGTTCTAAAATGGGAATTTTGTGACCTCTTTGTAAAAGACAACAGATTTATTGTGACATTCACTTTTTTTTAGCCTGGAGTTCATATAAACACCTACGTAAGAAAAAAGGAAAAATAGGTAAATTAGGTCCCAAAACAGTGAAAAGCAAGGAAGTACAGGTGATGACATTTCTGTTCAAAGCTCAATCATTTAAAAGATAAAAACAATGACTATTCACAATAGCTGTAATTAGCAATGACTCAATCTTCCTAGCTTTGCTATGTTAATTTAACACCTTTAGAGATAATGTAGTGGAGTCGAGGTGTTACAGTATCAGATCTGAGTTCAGCAATTTTCATACCTCTGAAGCTGACGTTCAGTTCAACAGCAGAATGTTCTGGGATACTTAAATATTCTCCCACCAGTTTTTGAATGGTCCCACTTTTGTCAAATGTGTGCCATCTCTTATTTTATGTACACATTGGGCTACAAGAAGACCGCTGCTAGCATCTTATGGTGGTGAATGAGCCCCTGATGATATGGCATATGTTATTAGATGCCCTAATGGTGTAGCCAGAATAGACATAGGGACATAATTGGCATCTGACTCCAACTATGACCTCACTCACCCTAAATTGCTTTAATTACTCATAAGCACCACATGGTCTTAAAACATGACCTCTCCCATCCCAGGAGGAAACTGAAGAATTCTCAACTCAGAGACCCAAGTTAGAAACCTCCCCATGTATCTTTCCTTTGAGGACTCAGGGCCATCTCAAACTGGTACTAATTATTAATTTGAATCGGTTAGTTTATGCGGATCATGATGCCACCAAAGATGTGACTATAATCAAAAGTGTGTCCTCTCAACTCAATTTGATTCAAGAACCTACACAGCAAAACTCTGTGCATTCCTGGCAAATCAGAGCTTCTCCCCATCCCACTATCAGCAGACTGTTCTACCGCTTGACTAGTCGTGGGGATCCTCTAGCCTTGCCCAGAATGCAAATAATAAACAGATACTGAACTACAATCATGACTTTGATCCCTGACCTGTTCTTGGCATTCTTGACGGAGTTTCCGTAGACTTAAAAGTGTGTGGTGTCTGAATCCCAAAGGATACACAGAGAGGAAGCATGTCTAAAAAGTTCAATACATGTTAGTGGTGGTCTAAGGAAGTTAAACAATGGCTCCTATTTATTTGGTATCTACTGAGCTCCAGTGAAGGGCTTTTGATGAGTAATGCTAAAATTAAGATGATACAAAGTTGATCAGGACAAAATGAAAGAACAGGATATAATGCATAGTTTTTTGGGGGGAGAGGGAGAAATGATGGGGAACAAGTCTATGCTCAGTAGTGAGTACCTGTAGGTATTCTATGCCTGTAGGGAACCGAAGCTTCAAAGCTTGACATTTGTGTAAACGTGTGCGCATAGATGTATTTAGTTTGGAACTGCCTGAATTGAGGAGGACCACTGACGGAGGATGTGGAGAATCACTACCAATCAACACTGGTCATGCTGGTCTAATTTGACTTAAATCAAGGAAGTTCCAAATAATCAAAAGAATTGCGTTCATGGAAGAAAATGCATTGAGGTGCATTATAGTAGCCCCTTGATATATGTGCTAGAATAAAAACTCATCAGCCTTTAAATTGGCACATGACTCCAGTGTATTTTTGCAGATATCCCCCTGGAATTACCCCCTCAAAGTAATCCAAGTTTTATCAAGAATGTTAAAAATCTCAGATTATTTTGTTACACTGGTTAGTCTGACCACTGCGCTAGGGAGAAATGTCTGCTATAAAGAGGCAGGCGCCATCTATAAAATTATGGGGTGGGTGGGTTTACATTGTAATTTATCTTCTTGCAACATGAGAGCCCCCTGAGTTCAGGGGGGCACTGATATGTTCCAGTAAAAAGCCCACTCTAATCAATAATGTTTTCTTAATCTATATAAATTCTAATTGAAATAATTTATCACTGTGAGTTTCAGGATGCTAAACTGAAGACATTCGATGCGATGCTACAAATTAGTGCTGTGGAAGTGTGGTCTTTCTGAAGTAGTTTTCAAATGTCTGCCAGTAGCCTTCAACAGGAACTAAACAGCTCAAGTGAATGAAAAAAAGAGTCTACCAACTGCTTCACACACACCATCCTGTGAAACTTTAGCCCTATTCACATGTTAACAAATGTATGTACACCCTGCCTGTCAATTTGTTTGTAAGAAAAGCCAACATATGTTCACTTATAGGGTTGAGCGTAAGCTTGTGCGATTCGGCCGCCAAAGCAGCCGTTCCCTCAGGGCGCAGCCAGCACCGCGCTGCGGGGGGGGGGCGGTGCCGGCAGTGGCGTGACAGTGGACACAACCACGCAGGCGCGGAATTCCGCTCCTGCTTGGTTGCGCCCGCTGTCACACCGCTGCCGACACCGCCCTCCCCGCGGCGCGGCACTGGCTGCGCCCCGAGGGAACGGCCGTTTTGACGGTCGAATCGCAGAAGCCTAGTTGAGCGCTCCGGCAAGCACTAACACCCGAGGCAGCCAGTGCCGCGGAGGGGCAGCACGTAAGCACCCGCAGAGCTCTGCCTCTACAAGCGGGCATAGGCTAGTGTGCCGCCCCTCCCCTCTGAGCTGCTGGCCACTTTGGGTGTCGGTGCTCACCAAAGAGCGCCAGAGCACTCAACCCTACTTTACAACTGAAACCAGGGACCCGCACCAGGAAAAATTCAGGGGTTAAGCCACATATTCCGCTATAGACATGCTTAATGCAAAAATGGGAATTAGTGTACATATAAAGAGGTGCACATTGTATATGGACTAGCCATATGTTCAGCATGACTTGTAAACACAACAAGAGTCTTTGTATGGGGATAGAATGAGTGGAAACCTCTCCTGTATAAGGCCAGTGTTTTTTTACGCATGTATATGTGAGGCTAAATTCTCTCGATCTTCCTTCCACCTCAAAAACAGAAATAAAAAATTGCTTTGTACCAAGAATGCAAGTCTATTCATTGAGTGCCTGGATTACATATCACATTCTACACACAAATGAGTGAGTAAAGAAGCGTCAGGATTAGGCCTTGAAGGATAAGGATGCCACAGTGGCTGACCCCACAGAGGTCAACCCCCCCAGGCAGACCTTGAGGTTCCCGGATTCTCTGACTCCCAAAGGCTGGCAGGAAAAACACAAAATCCAAGATGGCCCATAAGCAGAAACTAAAATCAGACTGGGATTACTAGGGAACCCCTTGAGGACCTTTGTCTATTGCTATGGACCCTGCAGTCACCCCCAGAACCACTGGAGCGGAGAGGGCAGAAAGTCCTGGCAGAAGCTTAGCTCAAACCGTATAATCCATGGCTGGATGCCTGAGGATTGTTCTGTACATTGGGCAGCAAAGTTTTGTGCTGCGGCCTGCAAAATGTATCGTCTCATGGTAGGGTGACTTTTCTGTGAAATTTGTATATTGGGATTCTCCTATTTTATTCTAGTTTTATGGATGGATAAGGGATTGTTTCCCCCCTTGTGTTTTATTCTTTGTTTCTGTTTTGTTATTGCTCTGGTCTAAGACCGTCTACATAAAATTCATTCATTCATTCATTCATTCATTCATTCATTCATTCATTCATTCATTCATTCATTCATTCATTCATTCATTCATTCGCTCTCTGCATTGGAAGACCAAGCTTCATTGGACACTTTGCAGGATGCTGGACAGGGTCCTGCTCTAAGGACCTGCACTGGGTGTTGTGAGAGCAATGGTTCTGAGAGCACATGCTATCCTGCCTGTCTCAATGGCAATCCCAGTCTCTGACCTTGGTTCCCAGAACTTCTGCCTGCCTTAAATTTTCAGCAGGTGCTTCTGAATCAACCGGATGTTCTGCCCATGAAGCTAAATTCCTATCATATTCTGTTTTACTCCCAGCTGTGACCTTCTGGTGGGGATACGTTACTTGAAAAAAACTGGATGCCTTTTTAACACCTACAATATTAGCATTAAGTTACCACCTCTCCCATAGGCATCCTTTGAGACCCAGGCAAGACAACTCTTCCATGTGGCGGTGGTAGGAGTGTAGCGAAGGAAACTAGACTAAAACAAAACAGCAAGTTGCTAAGGAAACAGATACTGGACATCAAGATGTACTGATGACCTGAAGATGGAAGCATTAGGTATCTACCCCATCATTCTGGTCCTCTGAGAAAATGATGTGGACAAATGAGTACTCAAGTCCTATTGAGAAGAGTGGGACAAAGACAAAGGTAATTCCTTGGACCAGACTGAGGGCAATGTTTGGGGTTTGTTTTCAGGGGATTTTTTTGGGTACTTTTAAAGATTTACTCAGAGCACAACTTGGCAAAATGTCTGTACAAGAAGCTAATGAATAAGCGTCTCTTATTGGCGATGCTGGTAGACTAGAAGACAAGGAGGAACAATGCCCTGAAAATGGAACCTTACCGTGGGGGCAGCACATCAAAGAGCTTTGAAAAGAGAGTGCTCTTGTCTTCAAACAAAGATTTATGGGGGAGAGGAGTTATTCCGGTGGGGGAATGTGTCTTGTTAAAGGATTTTTATGAGGAGAAGGGGGAAAGTGTCTTTTTAAAGGATTTTTTTTAAACCCATCCTAAAATCATACCACCATTAAATTCTTGAAAGCTTCTATTCCACTCATTATTCTCAGCAGCTTTTGTAAAAGGAAGTTACATTTGTAAATAATGGTGGCCCTTCCTAACATCTGTTCCAAAGATCTGTTTTCTAGTCCCAAAGCTTAACTGTATAAGATCAAGGGATCTTAGCAACCTTACTGTATCCCACCTTTGATTTTAAAGAAGCAATTTAGATTTTTACAAGTAATTTAGATAAAAGCATCTAATTTTGTTGCAAGGTATTAGAAACTCTTTAATCTAATTTTTAAAAAACAGCTTTCAAGAAGAAAAAGATAACAGGTATCCCAACCAAATAAAACAGAGAGAGAGAGAGAAAGAGAGAGAGAGACTTTTGCTTGAACTACCCAAGAATATCAAGTGGAAAGTAAAAAAGCAGACACCTCATTTTTTAAAATCTGGAAGTTTTCTTGCAACAGTTCCTAAGCACCTTGCTATGAAAGAATGCCTCAGGAAAGGAACTGTCGGTTGAAAGTCTCGTTCAATAGCCTCAATGATCCACGAAAGAATATATATCCAACTACTTCTACCCATGTAAGTTCCCCAAAGCGACAGTTCAAACCGGTTTGTTTTAAAATTGTTCCACACAGCCCTAATTTCCAATTCTTCCTGTTTGTTCCCATTCTGCACTCCAATTCTTCCTGTTTGCTCCCATTCTGCACTCCCTTTCTGCACGCCACAGAAATTAAAGTCTGCTTTAGAAAAAGAGTAAAATGTCAAATAAATGCCTATTATTTTATATTTCATTTGTACAAATACCTTTGTTCAAAATAACGGTGTATACATTCACTATACCATAAATGGGATGTGTCCTTTTGTTTAAGGGAAGGGGGGGGGGAGATGATACCAAAATGCGTCTTTTTCTCTCCATTCCCAGGTTTGCAATATGTTTCAAGAACAGTCATCAAAAATCAAAATATATCAAAAGTCATGGAGTGTTTCAGGGCATGATCAATGTCCATTTACAGAGATGACCAGGGCTGAAAGCATGTGGCAGAATACCATTTTTAATAAAGGCACAGACAAGATCAGATTTTATTTCCCTTCCATAATAAAGTCTTTTGTCAAATAAAGTCTTTTGTCAATCATGAGAAGTCATTACAGAGCTGTGCACATGTTGCACTTGCCTGTAACAATTGTTCATTGTATACCTTCTGTGCAGCCTGAGCATGAGCAGGCCTGCCATCGGAAGGGTTTTTAGAGCTAAAAGCCTCCAGGGGGCAGTGCATGCCAGAGTCACAATCTTATGCCCATCCATGGATTATATGCTCCCTCAACCGCAGTGCCCCCACCCTCAGTACCTCTAGCGCTGCCAAAGAAGAATATGTGTTGGAGCAGGAGATAAGGTATGTGTGCCTGCACTGAAGATCCTCAACGAACAATATTTACAGGTAAGTTCCACTTTATTTTCATCATTGCTCTTCTGTGCAGTCTCACATATATCAAGCTACTCACCAGGTGGTGGAGCATGCTCTCCTCACTTGTACAGTGAAGTACTGGTCCACTCATCTAGATATAGTTTGGATAGATGCAGGTTTCTGCCACATATCTTTTGCAACGTCTTCAAGCCCTCTACCACTGAGAATGCAATAATATCCCGTGAGTCCGAATAGAGGTGACTTAATAGCTTGTCTTTTGGCTTGTATTCGGATGTAACTACTTCTATGACTGGACCAAACAGATAATCTGTTCCCCATACATAAGGAGATCTTCCTTAGGAGAGGCCAAGGAGGGCTTGTCCCTCTCTCATCCAGACTCAGATTTGATGTAGTGTAATAGCAAGATCCTCTCCCCTCACAGCAGGAACAGATGAGTATGACCTATGTGATAGCACTGCTGAAGGTGGATAAGAGGGCACCTGATGATAGGGATACAAATTCCCCTCCCTTGGGTGAGCAATGTTGTCACCTCACCCCTCTAGATCAGGGGTAGTCAACGTGTGGTCCTCCAGTTGTTCATGGACTACAATTCCCATGAGCCCCTGCCAGCAAACACTGGAAGGGGCTCATGGGAATTGTAATCCATGAACATCTGGAGGACCACACGTTGACTACCCCTGCTCTAGATAACCTGGAGATATCATATACAGGTGCAACAGTGATCATGCAGGAAGTTGTGGCTGAGGCCATGGAGGGGACAGTGAACCTGACTTGACCCACTGGATCTGATCTCATCAATTCCAAAGATGTGACTACCGATAATTTTTCCACGACCGATTTGGACGATGGCTCTGAAGCTCTGAGGACTTTCTCTCACAACGCCACCTTAAATTTTGATGATGTATCCCTATAAGCTTTAACAGATATGTGAGAACATTGTGTCCTTCACACAAACAAAACAGACATACTTAAGTCATTCTCACTGGTTTGGATAATCCTCACCCCACAATGGGTATTTTTAAAGAGCTTTCTGAGCCATTACAACTCAAAACCAACACCATTCCACCATACTAGGGAAGCAACTCCTCACAACTCTGATGTCTGGAGACTCTACAAACAAAACCTTCTCCTTTGGCAGCAAAAGAAGTACTGAGAGTAGAGGCACTACTGGGTGGAAGTATGTGGCCCCTGGGTGGGAACAAGTTCCTGGATCTTGTGTGCAGGCCCCCTGGGAGTTATTTAGTTGTAAAAACCTCCCCGATGGCAGGCCCCCTCATGCGCAGTTCCATGCGCAGAAGATGGATAATGAACTGAAATATTCCTTCCTGTAGTCAATAACAACCAGGTGTTTTACTGCAGCCTGCAAGGTTTGTATGTTCATAGAAAGCAGGGCTAAAACTGGAGTTAACCCCCAACACTGAACAAAAGCCACAATGTTGGTTGTTTTGGTTCTCCATTCTAAGCAATTACTGGAATTGTCAAAAGTTCCTAAAAGAGCGGAATACTACCCTACTTCAACCTGTTAGGTTTCTTTTGGACAGGACATCACACAGTGTACAATGTGAACTATGCGCATCACACAGTGTACAATGTTAACATGCTTGAAAAATAAAATTTATAATCAAGAGTTCTTTCTCCCCTTCAGTAAGGCAACAACAGAAAATCAATGGTAAATATGTTCAGAAAGGACTGACGTCAGATTTATAGAAGAAGGAGCTTATACATCTATAGCAACTTGCAACACTCTGGTCAAAAGTGACTACGCTACCAAAAAAAAGTAAAATTAAGGCTGGTGGTACATGAGAGATGACGACACAATGATTTTAATTGCTCTGATTTAAACTCGGAAATCTCTCACTGCAAAACAAAAATATTTGGGTGAAGTAGGTTGGCTATCAGTGGCGGGGGATCCTTCCTCAATTCAAAAGACCCCCGTAAAAAGAACCAGTAGCAGATACATGCATTAGCCTTGAAGAGATGTCCGGTGAACTCGGACACAAATTCAAAACCTGACATTATTTCATTAGCACACTTAAAAAAAAAAAAGTACAATGTTTTAAAAGCATTAAAACCCACCTTAGTTTCCAGAATCTAAATATAATTCAATATCTTGCGATGTAACCATAGGACACCAAATCATTACATCGAAGCGGGGGGGTTTCGGTGGAACCAAAACACCTAGAAAAGTATGAAAGAACACAGGTCAGTTTCTCACAAAAGATAAAATTAATGATAGCTAATAGTGCAATCATAAGGAGCTTCACACCTGAAGACTTGACCTAAATGTGCTGAAAGGGCTTTTAACTCTACTTAAAGCTGCACTGCAAATTACGGGTTCAGAAGGGCAGGCAGCAAAAAGAAAAGGGTCTGTCTAAAAAACATGGGACAAGAATAAAAATAACTGTGAAGGCTCAAGTTTCATAGACCACTTATTTAGTTAAAGAATTTTTGACCTTCAAGAATCACAAAGTTCTGCCACAAGAGTGAAAAGCACTTCCCGCTTATACCAAGTTAAACTATTACTACTGGTCATGATTTTACAAGCAGCTTTGAACAGGGTGAGGACTTGTTTATGTAAACAGTAGAGGGGTCTCTGGAGGGCTCCATTTGAGCAGCTGAATGGCTGAATGATCCACCACTGTACACCAAAAGAAAAACCCTCCGTATGCAGAAATACAAAGTATCAGGGAAACGATACAGCCCTATTCCCAACATGCTAGTTTTCCAAATGCAAGGCTTTTACATTTTGTTACTGGTGAAGGTTTAAACATCCAGTTCTCCATTTGAAGCCCAACATGGCACACATTCAGAAAAAGCTTTGGCACGCCGTACTGAACAGACAGGTCCAGGCAAAACAGGTTTCTTTCTAAAGCACCCAATCATCCTTAAAACAACATCTTCTAACACAAAAGATAACAATACTATTCTTCCTTGGTACTCTCTTTAAAACAACAGGAGGGAAACTAGAGAAATTACCAAAAGTCGCTTTTGTTCCTGGCAAATCATGGCCAAAAAAATAAAATTAAAATTGAGTTCTATGCTTTTAGAATACATGGTGCCAAGACTGTTTTGTATTCTTGCTCCTCCCTACTGTAATAAATGTGAAAATAATCCTCATGACAGAAGATAGCATCCATTTCTACAAAATGAACTGTTGTCATTACCCGAGAATCAATACAATTTTTTTTCTTTTAAAGTGAATGTAACACCACGTATTGATTTTGTATTTTGAGTACATTGCATTTCAGTCAGGGTAAGAAAGATTTGAGAGAGAATGAAGGGGGGAGGGAGGGAGGGTCTAGCAAAGGTAAACGAGTTACTACAGCTAAGCTCCAGAAACATATGGCTATTTCACAATTATGTTTTCACTACCTGTCGGGAGAAGAAAAACGAAACTCCCATGTATAATTACACAAGCTGGGTATTTCACTGAGCTCATATGTTCAGACAGCAAATACTTCTAGGGCAGGGATTGCCAATCAGGTGTCTGTGGACCCATGGGGGTCCACGGAAGCTCCAAAAGGGGTCAGCAACCTTTTCCCGCCTACCTTAATGCACTTGGCCAAAACCTGAGGAATGGGCTGCCTCTGCCTAGAGGGCTTGGTGGATAGGTCATGGATGTAAAGAGAGTCAGTTTGGTGTAGTGGTTAGGAGTGCGGACTTCTAATCTGGCATGCCGGGTTTGATTCTGCACTCCCCCACATGCAGCCAGCTGGGTGACCTTGGGCTCGCCACGGCACTGATAAAACTGTTCTGACCGGGCAGTAATATCAGGGCGCTCTCAGCCTCACCCTCCTCACAGGGTGTCTGTTGTGGGGAGAGGAAAGGGAAGGTGACTGTAAGCCGCTTTGAGCCTCCTCTGGGTAGGGAAAAGCGGCATATAAGAACCAACTCTTCTTCTTCTTCTTCTTCTTCTAAAAAATCCAAGTGGGGGAGTTGGTTGTGGTATGGTATGGGGGTCCTTCCTGCCTACATGAGGCAGAGCTGCTGTGATAGGAAAGGTGGGGGGAGGGAGTGAAAGGGGGTTGTGGTGATGTCACTTCAGGTGACATGTCTCTTCCAAGGGGTGTGGCAAGGAGGCGTGGCCAGCTGACATCACTTCTGGGGGTCCTCGAAGCCTGAACATTTCAGGGGCTCCTCCACAGTCAAAAGATTGAAAAAGGCTGATATAGGGTTAGTTCGAGTAAAGCATGAGCAGAGTTGAAAATGTACATAGCCCAGTTCAACTTGCTCAAGTAACGGTACAAGACCTAGTGCAACCCATGGAAATTCCATTGCAGCATCGTCCCAGCACAAGAGACACAAATGGTTTTAACAAGAGCAGCCTATAAGTTTATTTTGCAGAAGGGCTATTGTGTGTGCAGAAATGCTCTGCAGGATTCAACCACTGGCAAAGAAGGTTGTCTTATGCACAGGTCACTTTCATGTTTTTTTTGCATGCAAGTGTTTTACTTTGGAAAAGTTTGTCCTTCAAGACCGTGGGTGACCTTTGACTGTTTCTCCGCATACCTCAAAACCCTATTTTACAACATGGTTTTTCAACCTATGTCAAAAATTAGAAGCTACTAATATTGAAATATATCTTATTCTGACTGATTATTAAAGTGCTTTATAACAGTGGTCCCCAACCTTTTTATCACCGGGGACCACTCAATGCCAGGGACCACTCACCGGGGACCACCCAACGCCTTTTACTGAGGCCCGGTGGGGGGGGGGTAGTTTACTCCTCTACTCTCAACCACTGCCCTAGCGCTCTCTGATTGCTATGGTAATGTTTAAACATCCCTTCAAAATAAGATACAGACACGCCACAATGAAGCGTGTTGTAAAGGACTGGGGGGGATGAAGTAAAGGGCCGGGGGGGGAAGAGGGGGCGTCCTTCGGGGCCCACCTCCAATTAGTCGAAGGACCACATGTGGTCCACGGCCCACAGGTTGGGGATCGCTACTTTATAATACACATTTTCTCACATGCAGATCCTCAAATGGTTCAGTAACCCAGCTTTCTAGTGTAACCATAACCTATCTGTAAATTATAACTGAGTATAAAAATAAAAAGTGCTAGTATCAATTAAGGGAATCCATTGTAAAATCAGAGTCCAGTGGCACCTTTAAGACCAACAAAGATTTATTCAAGGTGTGAGCTTTCGAGTGCAAGCAAGCCTTGAATAATCTTTGCTGGTCTGATTTTATTGTGCTACTCCAGACCAACACGGCTACCCAGGGCAATCCATTGTGTTAGTCTCAAAAAAATGCAGTTATAACAGAATAAATCCATGGAAGGAAGGAAGGAAGGAAGGAAGGAAGGAAGGAAGGAAGGAAGGAAGGAAGGAAGGAAGGAAGGAAGGAAGGAAGGAAGGAAGGAAGGAAGGAAGGAAGGAATACACTAGAATAATTCTTACAAATGTGTATATAACAAAGATGAATGCTTAGTCCCCAAAAATCTTGTTGGTCTATAAAGTGCTACTGGATTAAAATCTATCAATCTGAATGTTTCACAATCTGGTTTCTCCTAAAATCTAAATGAAAAAGAATCATTACTATATCTAACAGTAAAGTGAGAGGCTTATGTCAACATAAGCCAGGGATTTTGTCAATGTTATTGTTTTGTTAAAATACTGTTCTGGTTGTCATCTTATGTTATGATCGTTATCTGCTCCATTGTTATTATGTTCTATGTAACTATTCTACGACGTTTTATGTAAGCCACGCAGAGCCGTATGGAAGGGTGGTATAAAAACCTAAATAAATAAAAATAAATAAAATAAACACTGACAGTAACAAAACCAACCACAGACTAGGCTGGAGTTTCAGACACACAGAAATATATATTATGTATAAATTACAAGGAGGGGGCATACCAAAAGAAACCCTAAATGAGGTCTAAGAATATTTACTACCATCCAAATATTACGAATTAGTTAAAGGGGGAGGGGAGAGTAATAATTGCTCGAGCAATTAAAAATTTATTGTATGCTGGAGAAGAAAATTAAGATTCAGAATAATTGCTTATCACACCTTTAATTCCTCTCAGGGTCCCATACCATTAATTTGCTACTCATCAAACTGTGTTTATTTAAAACACCTTAAAAACCCTGTTCCACTCAGTTCAGTGAGCATCAAAACATTCCAAACACTAAGAAGCATTTCATATCCGCACACATTTATCTATACCTATCTATAATAGATTTGGCCTCTCCCTCTCCCTCTCCCCATGCAGTATTCTAAGCATTAGTGAAGAAGTACTGCACTATCTAGAAAAAGCCAGGCCAAACAGAACAAAAAAGGAAAAAGAAAGGGGGGAAAAAAACAATTCCTCGGCAGAATTTGCGTATTTAAGGGAGGGAAATCTCTAAACATTTCACTGTTACAGAAGGCATAGGGTGACTGAATGATGAATTTCATCCAAGTGTAGACATCTTTTTCCCATTAAAGAAAATTGTTTGCAGCCAACCATTTGAATAGCCAGCTTCAATTAGAATAATAGACCAACCTGACAAGGATCTGGAGGGAACATAAGAACGTAAGAAGAGCCCTTCTGGATCTGACCAATGGTTCATCTAGTCCAGCATCCTGACTCACACAATGGCCCCAGACAAAAACATCAGCAATTAAGTACACAAGCTGGGTTGTTTTTTTTTTTAAATGTATTTCCACACAGGAGAACGTGCAGACACAACATTATAAATCTAATGACTAGTTTATATAGTTCATCAGCCTCTAAGGCAGCCTTTCTCAGGTTTTTTTTAACCATTGAGAAACCCCTGAAACATTCTTCAGACTTCAAGAAACCCCTGAAGTGGCACGATTGTGCAGAATTCAGTTGGGGAGCACTGCTGGGCACATGCCAACCCAGGGTCACTCCCCTTCCCACTTCCTCTAGGTCAGGGGTAGTCAAACTGCGGCCCTCCAGATGCCCGTGGACTACAATTCCCAGGAGCCCCTGCCAGCAAATGCTGGCAGGGGCACCAGGGAATTGTAGTCCACGGACATCTGGAGGGCCGCAGTTTGACTACCCCTGCTCTAGGTCCATTCTTGGCTGGGGGGGGAGGTCAACATGACCACATATAGTCATAGCACCCGACAAACGTTTAACAAATTTAAAAAAAAATTAATTTAATTTACTCCCGCCTATTCAGAAAACCCTTCCAAGGCCATCAATAAACCCCAGGGTTTCATGAAACCCTGGTTAAAAAGCCTTTCCATATCAAAATAATTATCTAGACAAGATAACAAGACTTTGTTAGGGTAAGGATTTCACAGCTGGGGAGTTATATACACACAGAATGCGAAATCTCTCTATGCTTTTGTAGCCATATAAGCCAAAACCAATATATCAAGATTGAAAGGATACAACTAAAGGCTGACAGAAGGCGGCCGTGGCAAAGCAACTCTGTTTCTTACTTGCCTTGAAAGCCCCTTGCTGGGCTTGTCATAGGTCAGCTGTGATTTTATGGCACTTTACATGCATGGTCTGTGCCCAGTATACCTGAGAGACCGTCTCTCTGCCTACATCCCCAGAAGAGCCCTACGCTCTGCCGCCTCCCACCGGCTGGTGATCCTTGACCCCAAAGAAGCACGTCGGTCTTCAACAAGGGCCAGAGCTTCCTCTGTTCTGGCCCCCGCCTAGCAGGACAAGCTCCCCGAAGAGATCAGGGCCCTGCCCAAACTCCCACAATTCTGCAGGGCACGCAAAAGGGAGCTCCTCCACCAGGCATTTGCTTGAGTCTGACTGACCCACCAACATCCGCTGGTCCCCCCTCAGACACCCCCTCCATGACTTGAAGCAGCCTGACCTCCCTGAGGGTTGTCCAAGTTATCGTTCTATTTGAAGCCACTGTTAGATTATTGTTGATATGTTATTTGTGACTGTGTTATGTGTTTAGACTGTTCTATGTATTATTCCTGCAATGTTTTCTGTGAACCGCCCTGAGCCGTACGGGAGGATGGCATAAAAATCTGAATTAATTAATTCATAATTAATAATAATTAATTCATTAATGAAAATGAATAATGAATAATGAATCATGAAACACACTCACATTAAGGGTTGGATCCAAACACTGGCGTGCAGATGTTTTCTGCTCTCAGAAGGGTTGTTGCATGTTCAAGCAATGTGTGGGGAAAGCAAAGCTACATTTAAAGATGCTTCTGTAAGACCGTTTATGCACTGGAGGTTTCATGCCGGGCTGCAGGCTGGAGTTTTAGCCATGGCAGGTTGGCCCACCTCTTCCTGCATCCACACAGGGGAGCTTTTGGCCCAGTGCACCTTATCTGCCCCCGATTTGTGCTGCTGCATGGATGCTGGGGCAGTGAAGTTCCCAGTGCATAAACGGTCTAAGTGTAAGCATGACAACTGCTAGCAGTCCTACCTACTGGAGCAATGACCAAATTCTTCCATTAGTGCTTGCAGCTGCCTCCCTTCCACTTCATTCTTGGCAACCAACCTAGATTTTTGTCTAGGATGGGTTACCGAGTTCAGAAATCCAGCTCTGTATGAAAAGTTCCCAGAGGCCTGCCGAAAATGTTTCACAAATATTAAGGGACGACAGAGAATGAGGTGGCTGGATGGAGTCACTGAAGCAGTTGGTGCAAACTTAAATGGACTCCGGGGAATGGTAGAGGACAGGAAGGCCTGGAGGATCATTGTCCATGGGGTCGCGATGGGTCGGACACGACTTCGCACCTAACAACAACAACAAACCTTAATTTATAAATCAAGAACTTCTTTAAGGAGGGAGCTCAATTATTTTAAAATCTGAATATGGAGGGGAACTCCCACACACCATTTTCAAATTTTAAAGCACATGAATAAAACTAATGACCCAAAGAGAACAATACATGCCAGGGGCCTTCACACATCAGAAGGTTTTGCTCTATATGAAAACCCAGAATCAGTTTTGATTATTTATAATGTTAATATTCAACTCTGCCCCCAGAACTTATAAAGCAGCGGTTCTTAACCACTCTTACCTTGCGACCCCAAATTCAGCGGCAGCGGGCTCACAGCAGCAGAGGGCACGCACACAGGCACAGAACACTCAAGCATGGAGGCAGTCATTGGAATGGCTCTGCGGCTGCATGCCACCTGTTGCCACCGCCTGCTGATGCCCACTAGTGCCTGGCACCGCTTCCTACCGCCCACCACCAGCGCTGGCCACCACTGCTTCAGGCAGCCGCTGCCGCTTGCTGCCGCTTGCTGCCGCTTTCCACTGCCAGGCGACCCCAATTGGGGTCGCAACCCCTAGGCTGAGAACCACTGTTATAAAGGAAAACCAGAACAGTTGGATTCCTTTTTTGCCGGATTCCTTTTCACACTCCTAGACAAGACTAGTCTCCTCGCAGGAGAGCGGGGCACAGAGGTCCCTTTCTTTTAAAAAGGTATGTTATAGACCTATCATCTTACTAAGTACAGTTAGTAAACTTTATGCTAGGCATCTTAAGAAGAAACTCAGATTATGGCTTGATATGGAGAATATCACTGTGGAGGAACAGGCAGAGCTTAGGGAGGGCATATCTCCACTCAAGCACTGTTTCACCCTGCAACATCTTATTGAAAAATATAGTTCCATTAGTCCTCAGTCCTTGTATGGCACATTTATTGACCGTAGGGCGGGTTTCGATTCCATCCCCTGCCCGTGCTTTAGGGCAAAGATTGAAGCATCCGCAGTGGAGAGAAGGCATGACTGCACCACCCTTAGGGGCAATTGTAGCGGAAAAGGGCGCCTAACAGAACCCAATCACTCTACAAGGGAAATGAGACAGGGATGTATACTGGCCCCACTGCTATCCATATATTTCACATAAATAGCATGACCATATATGACCATACATGACCATACATAAATAGCATGACCATATAGCATGACCATATATGGTCATCTAAACCCACACACACCACCTCCCAAAATGTCCAATGATGGGCCTGGAGGGGCTGAGAAGGGGAGGGATCTCGGGCGAGATCGCACCACTTCTGGAGTTCTCGAAGCCTGAAGAATGTTGCAGGGTTCTATGATAAAAAAAACTGAGGAAGGCTACTCTAGCCCAACTTCTTTATGGTGTCCTAGCCACCTGCTTCTCCTCACTTGAACAGGTACAAACAAAGTTTCTAACAGTCTTACAAAGTCCTAGATTCATGTCAAGCTTTTTTGGCCCAGTTGGTGACAGGAATGATGAAAATGGAGATGAAGGTTGCACTTTCTTCTCTCTATCTCTGGCTGAAGTTAATTTTAATCCTTGTGGCCTGTTACTCCTAATTTTAGAGGGCAATTTTCAGTCCAGCTGGTTGTTGGTTGTGGCGATTAAACATATGATCAAATACCTTGGGTTTTCCCCACATGCTCTATATCTCTTAGGCTTCGATTTAGTTAAAAAGGTGATCAAACAAAGAATCCAAGATACTGCATGGCAAGTGGACCTCGACCATTCACCCACTTTCAGGTCACTGCTCAGTAAAGGATATATTCTTTCTCCTGTATCGTATCTTTTTACCTTGGAAAACAATAGTCATAGGAGGGCTTTTACCTTGGCAAGGTGCATGTTGTGGCTAGGAGGTATAAACAAATCCCCCTCCACAAAAGATTATGCCCATATGGAAGGGCGGTATAAAAATATAAATAAATAAATAAAATAATAAATTAAGTAGAAGATCTACAGCACATTCTCCTGAGCTGCCCCATTTATGCCAAGGCCTGACCTAGGTTCATCTTCTCCCTGGTGACATTTGGGTCAAGGTAAATAGCTGTAAACAACAGCCATAGTTAACAAACTACTGTCTGATGATTCACCAGCTAATACTAAATCAGTAGCCAGTTTCTGTCTTATAGTTCATAGAAGATTCCATGGAACCGATAGGGTATGCATTGTGAACTGAGAATTGAGAAAATGTATTTGTAATCTTTTTAAGCCCCATTAAACTGGCCAAGGTTAAATTTTTAGATAATTAGATTTTAGTCTCAATCTGTTTTTTTAATAATTCACAATTAGTTTACCAATTTCTAACAATTTATTTCTTTTTGTATGTAAATGTTTTTTTTATTAGGCATTTACTGTTAACATATTCCTCATGTACTGTTTTTGGTGCCATGTATTTTACCTTATTGCTCTGGGGTAGTGGTTAAGAGCAGCTGCTTCTAACCTTGTGAGCTGGGTTTGATTCCCTGCTCCTCCACAGGCAGCCAGCTGGGGGACCTTGGGATAGTCACAGTCCTGATAGTACTGTTCTCACCGAGCAATCCTGTCAGAGCTCTTTCAGAGTCACCCGCCTCACAGGGCGTCTGTTATGGGGAGAGGAAGGGAAGGAGATTGTAAGCCACTTTGAGACTCCTTCGGGTAGTGAAAAGCGGGGTATGAAAACCAACTCTTCTTCTAAATATCTGACTGACTACTGACCAACTGACAACGCCAACATTCAAATTTTATTCAATGCTATACATTAAGACTATTACTATTCTATCTAGTTCCTCATCTCTTCCATAAAAAGAAACCTGTTTTACTTATCCAAGCCATTTAAGTAACATTTCTAAGCAGAGAATGGCAATTCTTGTCCATATTATTCAGTGCTTCTCATAGCAACATGACCACTTTCTCCTATTCTGGGTCATTTAACAAGTAATTCATGGATTATTTACACTGCCATTAAATCTAAAAAGGTACCATGCTTGCATAACAAAGCAATAATTTTCTTCCCCTTTGTCCCCTCCAGATTGAAGGTGCAACATTAGCCAGATTATTTTATCAAAATTGTCGTGGCAACTACTTCTAGATGACTGCTCTGAAATTAGAGGGGGAAATTAGCTGCTCTTATTTTTTCTTAAAACTTTCCAAGAAACACTGGGTGGAAATTGATGTTGTGATAGATGTAAAGCACAAAACACAGGCCTGCGTGACATATTTAGATAGGAAATTAGATACTAGGAAATTTTTGGCTGTTTTAAAGCTCCCAGCGCTTTCACAATGCCGCCAACACTTCTGACATTATTGCAATCTATATATCTTCCAGAGTCCTTAAAAATCATACTGTATGCAGAAAACCCCAAATTCATATGAAAACAAGGAATGCAAACCCCGAAAAGTTTTTATGGAATGATATTTAACTCTTAAACACTGGGCAGAGATACACAATACCCCTAAATTATATCCACATGAGCACACCTGCCACACATACCATACCAGTTTCAGACCTGGGTTTTTTCAGGAATATCAACAAATTGTTCTGGTCCAATACAGCCAAACCAAAATATAATAATTTTGTTGTGTACCCCTCTCCCCCGATCTAAACACAGGTTTGATGGTGATGGGGGGGGGAGGAAGGTGGGGTTTGATCAGGGAGGGTGGTATAGAAATATAATAAATAAAAAAATACAAATCATCCTTTCTGCTTTATTAAAAGCTAGCTTCAAAGCCCGTTCCTAAGAATGGGCCTTAAAAGGGTTCCCCTCCCCTGGCCAGGCAACTTAAGGTGGCTTTGGGCGGCAGCTCACAGCCAGATCAAGTTGGGCTGGTGGGGGCTGGGCAGCTCATTAGCAGGGACGGGACAGAGCTCCTTAGCAGGCAGTCAACAGGCCGGGAGGCCCTTCTCAGCAGGCCCTCATTAGGATGCCCCCCACCACAATCCTTTGCCCGGGGCCTCTCCCCTTACCTGCTGCTGGCTCCAGGCACTGAGGCATTTGAGAGCAAAGAGGCTAGAGTCCAGGGATGGAGGACGGGAGCTGCAAGGGCAGGGCCAATCAGAGCAAAGCAGGCTGCACCCTGATTGGCCCTATTCCAACTTGGACAGCCAGACACATCCCACCTCTAGGCTGTTTCATAAATAGAGGAACAATAATGGACAAGGATATCACAGGAGAAATTTTATACATAATTGTTCACAATTACACAGCATTAAGAGCCTCCTGTGGCGCAGAGTGGTAAGGCAGCTGTCTGAAAACTTTGCCCATGAGGCTGGGAGTTCAATCCCAGCAGCCGGCTCAAGGTTGACTCAGCCTTCCATCCTTCCGAGGTCGGTAAAATGAGTGCCCAGCTTGCTGCTGGGGGGTAAACGGTAATGACTGGGGAAGGCACTGGCAAACCACCCCATATTGAGTCTGCCATGAAAACGCTAGAGGGCGTCACCCCAAGGGTCAGGCATGACTCGGTGCTTTGCACAGGGGATACCTTTACCTTTACACAGCATAATGATGCAAAAATGAGTCACAGAATAGAAGTAAAAAATTAATTGTGAACACTTGTATAAAATTTCTCCTGTGATATTTAAGGAGGATAAAAAATTAAATAAATAATAAATCACTAGCTGATTGCTGCGAAGTCTTAACTTTCATTCTTGTAAACATATTTCTGATCTACAACACTCCAAACTGTAACTGAACCAAAACTTCCCACCACATTTTCTGTATAATATATTGAAGAAATGTATTCATGTGGACGCACACTTCTTCAGACATACAAATCTCTGCCTGCTAGTTGAATTGGTAAAACCCAGACATAAACTTACAAGTCCAATGAACACTGGGATGTCAAAAGGCCTGAGAAACCAATTGGTTCAAAGTGTTAGAAACTCTACATAGGAGCCACACACATTAGCCCCCAATTTCTGTATTGCTCAATGATGACTGAAGTTTAGTCTAGAACAGTGGTCCCCAAGCCCCGGTCCAGGGACTGGGACTGGTCCGTAGATCAGTCGGGGGCTGCCCTGCCACTCTGCCACCAGCTCACCTTTGGTACTTTCCAGCGGCCGTCATGGCTGGGGCTCCCCCTCGGCATGGCACTGCGCAGCTGCTGCTGGCAGCGCCCCCCAGCAGGTGGGAAGTCAGGGGAGCCAGCGGGAAAGCAAGTGGAGCAGGGGCTCAGGTGGCAGCGGTGACTTCCCTTGGCAAAAGACTACCCCCCCCCCCGGGCCTCAGTAAAATTGTCAAGCGTTGACCGGTCCACGATGATAAAAAGGTTGGGGACCACTGGTCTAGAACATTAAACAGAAAAGCACCCTCCATACACAACTTTCTGAAGAAACAGCATGTAGAAAGCTATTTAAATTTTTAATCCCAGCAATCCTCAAAACTCAGAAAATCCCAACAGCCAAACAGTTTAACAACAAATGCAATCAAAAATCATATCTGCAGAATCAACTTAAAGAACAGCTAACCATCATAAAGCAAAGGCATATGAATAAAAATGATCATTCTTACATGTGTGGGTTTATCACTCAAGAAAGGGGTATTGCAGAAGCACAGTACAAAAGGAGAGGCTCCATTCCTGCCTATTTTCCCCTCAAAAGGCAGAGGAACACAGAGAATGACCTCTGATGGAACAAAGTAAATGGGAAGGCTCATATGGGAGAAAGAATATGACAATGCATTGGTAAGGGGGATGAAGTGTTCTGATAAAGTATCTTTAAATACTATTATAGAAATAACAATGAAAATTTCCGGGACTTCAGACTGGAGTAACTACACTATTTGATTGCACTGCACTATTTGATATTCACAATAGTAACATGCTCCTTACTGATATTTCGCAACAGAGGCGGTGCAGTTCACAGCCACCCAGTTTTTGCCTTGGGGCTGGTTGCCCCACCTATTTCCAGCTCCAAAATGGAAGCCTTTGGCCCACAAATCAGCCCCAGATTTTTGCCCCCAGACAAGGCATCCAGGGCGGTGAAGTTCTACTGCATTGTGGGGCAGCATGGGCGCTTTTTTTGTTTGCTTGAAGAATGTGGTATTAGGTACTAAAGCAGGGGTAGTCAAACTGCGGCCCTCCAGATGTCCATGGACTACAATTCCCAGGAGCCCCCTGCCAGCATTCGCTGGCAGGGGGCTCCTGGGAATTGTAGTCCATGGACATCTGGAGGGCCGCAGTTTGACTACCCCTGTACTAAAGCAATATCGCGTTCTCCCCCCCCCCCCAAAAAAAAAAAAAAAAAGTCCTGTGCTGAAAAGTGTGGCAAAGTCACCAAGGGCATTTTTTGTCCATTCCGGGACGCCATATTCATAGCCACGGGTGGGGAGAAGCTGGGTCAGGATGGCCTGACTTTTCCCTTCTGTACGGTGCAGCCCTGATAAAGGCCCCGTTGACACAAAAAAGGGAATGCGGAATTATCCATGTTCACTTGCCATGGGGCAAACTAAGTTGGGCCAGACCTGGGATGGCCCCATCCTGGCGTCAACAGCATGTGGGACCTGCCACCAGGTGCATGGTGAATTGGGCCAAATTCCCGGTGCGGAAAACCCTTTCCATTATTTGGGAAGGGGGAACACTATACTGAAGTCACTTGGCTCTTCAGAACTCTCTCACCCTCAGTGAGACTTTAGATGCAATCAGGGGAGAAGTAGCCGCCGCCCTCAAACGAAGAACTGAATAACAAACATTGCTTGCCCAGTCCTTCTAACTATGCTCAAACACATTCTTTCCACAACACTGCATTTCATCTCTCTATTCTGTCCTTGAGGTGAGAAGCTGCATGCACAGAAATGGTGGCAGCAGAAGTGTATCTGGAAGACAGCCGCTTTAACAAGGCTGTTTGTAAAACTCTACATCAGCTTTGAATTAAGAACAATTTAGCCGCCAAACAGTCGAAAACACAGCAGTGATTTTGAACAATGTATAATGTACCGTCACACAATATATTTGCCTCACAAGACATAACTCTAAATCAGCCTTCCAAATAATCCCTAGAAAAGTTAACTACAAGCAAGTGGAATTTGGCATTGCAGGTGGCGCCAGAATCCCCGCATTATATAAAGATGTTCCATTTATACTCTGCCAGTACTTGCTAAAGGAGTGGATAATAGTGCCAATTGGGAACAATAGCTGGACCTTCTGGGGCATCTGGACTCTGCTACTAGAAAGGGGGGGAAAAGCAAGGGGAGAGAGGTTCTCAGCCATCACTTAAGGTTTTTTACTTTTTTCAAGGAAGGGCTTTTCCTCCATGTCTTGCTAAGATTATTTCGTCAGGCTGAGAAATATTCAGCCTTAGTTCCACATACAAGGCAAGGGACATGCAAGCCTGAATACTTCATTCCCATTCTAAACAAATGAGAATAGGTGGGGCCTGAATGCAACCTAACTGTTTAAAGAGAGGTGTAGAAAGCAATGGGAACATAGGCTGCTTGGTGGAACAATGCAGCTACTTAATTTGAAGGTTGGGAGGAATATATATAGCTAGTCTGCTCACTGTAACCCTGGTAGGTTGTGGAGAATGAGAGCTGGTCATTTTTTAACTAGGGGAAAGGTGGACGTGGTTCTACGCCCTGACCTAGACGGCCTAGGCTAGACCAATCTTGTCAGATTCGGAAGCTAAGAAGGGTTAAGTTCTGGTTTGTAGTTACAGTATTTGCTGGTGTATAAGACTTCTTCCCCCCCCTGAAAAGCATGCCTCCAAGTAGGGGGGTCGTCCTATACGCCGGGTGCACTTCAGTTGGGATAGACATAGCTACCCATAGTGGCCCATAGTACTGTAATGTAATGTATATATTTTGAGTGGAAATGTTGGGGGGTCGTCTTATACGCCGGCAAATACGGTAGATGGGAGAGCACCAAGGAAGTACAGAGTCCCTAGGAAGAGGAAGGCGATGGCAAACCACCTCTGAATGTCTCTGGCCTTGAAAACCCTATGAGTGTTGCCATAAATTGTCTGTGACTTGGCAGAACTTTTTTACCTCCATCCCCACCAAGCTTCTAGAAGCTCTTGTGTTTGCTCCAAGTGACTGCTGTATTGCAGAAAGGCCTGAACTGAAGAAACAGAAGGCAAGAACTACCAAAGACAGCAAGTCCCATTGGGTTTCATTCATGACCTTGCAGCTGAGCTGCTATGTAGGTGAGCTGATTTCTTCTTTCACTTTGCCCATCCTCTCTTGGCTGAAATTACTTCCTTGGGGCTGATGTTGACCCCCAGACCCACTATTTGGATAAAACCCAATTTCTTATGGTGTGAGGACACTGGGCCTCTGTTGGCTGATATCTCTTCCTGGGGAGGACAGTGGCCTTCAGAACTTCATTTTTACCTGGGAGACCATGATTGGAGGAATTGTGACAGGGTCAGATTCTGCTCTGGACATTTGGTTTAGGAAGGGAAAGGAGTTCTGGAGGGTCGTGAGCACCACATCCAACAAATTGTACTTCCCTCTGTTACAAAAGCACCTTTTTCACACTGAAAAAGCCCTCCTCGGCTTAAACATGGGTATATACGGTAATGGAAATAAAAACTTGCTCCAGTCAGCCAATTGTTGCATTGCCTTTTGCAAATGTGTACTGAAAGCTGAACTTGCTCTGGCAGCTCGTTGGAAATCAACGGTGTGACTGAGGGACTCTGATCTTTTTTTCCTTTTGCCTTCAATGGCAAAAGGAATGGCAATGCTGGATGGGAGAGCCTGTGAGGATGGAGCATTTCCCACCCTCGGCTTATGTGTGAGTCAATAAGTTTGCCCAGATTTTGTGGTAAAATTAGGTGCCTCTGTTTATATGCGGGTGGGCTTATATGCAAGTATATATGGTTCTGCAGTTTTCTTCTAACCAAGGTATGTGGGTAGAAACATGTGGCTTTAGGAATAGACTTAAGCTCACCCTTAGTCCCAACACAAGGGATACATAGTCTGTTTTATTATTCTTTTACAGGGAAAAGAAATTAATTCTAAGTAGTGCAACTTGTTCAAGCTGTCCCGACGGGTCTGCGGCTAAGCAAACAAAAATTCATTGGAAGTATCACAGAACAGCCCCTATTATGTGTTCTTGTGGTCATGGGCAGGGGTAATCAACCTGTGGTCCTCCAGGTGTTCATGGACTACAATTCCCATGAGCCCCCACCAGCAAACGCTGGCAGGGGCTCATGGGAATTGTAGTCCACGAACATCTGGAGGACCACAGGTTGACTACCCCTGGTCATGGGCATTGAATCCCAGAGTGCTCATACATACATGCTCAATACACACAAGTAATAACGAGAGAAGTTAATGGATGTGATCATGATCACATCATAATTCCATTTCCAAGGTCACAGACAAGATGTTTTGTGGTCATTCCTATCCCACCTGACATTAAGTAACCATTGAATAAACCACGTCTATGATTAAGTATTTCACACCGTAGGAGCAGGATGGCGGCAAGAGACCTTCATCAAGCACAGAGTCAACCTAAGTTACCCTTGGATGGGTTCTATAAAGACACAATCATGTACATTAACCTGAATGACACAGAGTCAGCCTTTCCAGCAATCTGGTTTGCTTTATTTCCACCGTAGTCTCTTCCACCTCATTTGAGCGAGCGAGCAAGCACACATTTTAAATCATGATGAGAGACTCCAATTTTCACATCTTCATGGATGCAGTGTCAAATATATTCGTAATGGGTTCATCTATTATCCGTTGCTACTGAGCAAACTAGGTGAGAAAATAACAGTTAGAGGTACATTAGGTAGAATCTGTGCCTGATGAAAATGAGCACAGTGTTAATGGAGTTGTTAAGAGTTTTGTTTGTTTGTTCAATCCATGCTGCCCATCCAGGTTCATAATTGCATCTCCTACATGAGAAACAGTTGAAAGAGCCATGTCCCTTTCAATGACATAGCTCTCTTATTCTTAGGAATAAGAAAAGTCTGACAGAAGAGCTCAAAGGACTGCACTGTAGAGCATATCCGGCAGGAAAGGTTACTTTATGAAGCCACCAGAAGAAAGACAGAAAATATGAGCATTAAAAAATGTTGCCATGTAAAAAAAAAAAAAAGCACTGCCAACCTTCATTGATTGCTCAACGAGTTAGTCTTTCTAAAAATTACTTGAAATTATGGAGGTTCTTCATGGCTTTGAAAGCCTAGAAAATAAATACTTTCAACTCAGTACTCAGGAAACAGAAATTCCCAACTGGTGAATGAGGTTGAGAACAGGGGTTCTCAGGAACTGAAGTCAGAACCCACTGACTTTTAAAGTGCTCATTTTAAGAACAAATAACTTCCTTTTGACTTATTAAATCAATCCTGTTTCCGAGGCTCCAATTTAAGATTTCCAGATGTTGGCAAATGTTAATCTAGCTGTTGGCAATAAAGAGCTATACCAGGGGTAGTCAAACTGCAGCCCTCCAGATGTCCATGAACTACAATTCCCAGAAGCCCCTGCCAGCGAATGCTGGCAGGGGCTTCTGGGAATTGTAGTTCATGGACATCTGGAGGGCCGCAGTTTGACTACCCCTGAGCTATACAGTAGTCTTCTCATGATATAGATAGTAGGAATGGGCACAAACTGGCTCACAAGGCAAAATTCAAGATTCAGGGAAGATGCCTTCCTTGAACATTTACCAGATTTTTGTCTGGTTCAGTTTTTACCCTACTCAGTTGTTAGGCTTATATGGCTGGTTTGCAGCCATTTAAAACTAAAAAACAAAACAAAAAGGGAACAATAATGCTCAAGAAGAGATAAACAAAATCTGAACATGCTGGAAAAGTGGGCAAGTGAGAACAAAATGCAATTCAATAAAGATAAGTGCAGGGTTCTATATCTGGGTCACAAAAATGAGAAGCATGCATACCAGATGGGAGATACCCTTCTGGGTAGCAGAGTGTATGAATGAGATTTGCGGTTATTGTGGACTGTAGGCTATATATGAGCAGATTGTGTGATACAGTGGTAAAAAGGCAAATGCAGTCTTGAGCTGTATCAACAGAGGCATTACATTGAAACTGCAAGATGTCACAGTCCTGCTGTACATCACATTTGTCAGACCACATCTGGAGTACTGTGTGCTGTTCTGGAGGCCTTACTTCAAAAAGGATGGGGACAAAACTGAGACGGTGCAGAGGAAAGCGACAAAAATGATCTGGGGCCGGAGATCAAGCCCTATGAGGAAAAGCTTATGAACTTTGGAATGCTCAGCCAGGAAAAGAGGAAGTTGAGAGGAGACATGATTGCTCTCTTTAGGTATATGAAAGGTTGTCACTTGGTGATCTTTATGCAGCAGTTGGACAGATAATTCCCATGGATACTTTAGGCCAGGGGTAGTCAAACTGCGGCCCTCCAGATGTCCATGGACTACAATTCCCATGAGCGTTTATTGGCAGGGACTCATGGTAATTGTAGTCCATGGACTTCTGGAGGGCCACAGTTTGACTACCCCTGCTTTAGGCTTATTCTGCATTAAGCAGGGGGTTGGACTAGATGGCCTGATTGGCCCCTTCTAAATCCAAACCCATGTTTGCAGCAACCAAGAAGATGTAGCACGTACAATTCCTTAGAATCACATTAATGGTTATCAATATAACAAACAGGTTTCGACCCTTATTCAGTGGTCATAATAATATTGCATAATATTAAACTATTCTAACATATAAACATATTTTTAAGCCCAAGCATGTAGTGTGTAAGTAACAAAGGGTACGCCCGAAATGTTGGATGTAAACCGATGTAAACCGATGCTCATAAATTAAGGAGCTTGCAATGATCAAGTACAGTGGCTAAGAACCACCATTCTGTTCCAGGCTTAAGTTTAATTCCCAGTGTGTGTTTAATTCCCAGTGTGTGCTCAATTTAAAGTGCTAACCATTTGATCCAACACACTTTATTGCATAGGACTGATATAGTGGAATTGCAATAGCAATTGTTCTTATCTTCACAATTACTGCATTGGTTCCAAATTCCTATTTGATTTTAATCTGTGCTATCAACCCATCTTGTTCAGACCCAGAAAAAGCTTGGGTTTCTGAGTTCTCAAGACACCTTAATAAGAAATGGCTAAATATTTTTGTTTGTCTAATTCAGCCTTTCTCAATTTTTGTACTGTTGAGAAATCCCTGAAACATTCTTCAGGCTTCAAGAACCCCCAGTAGTATGATTGTGCCGAATATGGTTGAAAAGCATAGCTGTGTACATGACCACCAGGGGCCCTCCCCTTTCCACCCCCTCTAGGCCCATCATTGGCCATTTGGGGAGGGTAGGGTGGTTCAACATGACCATATATGGTCATATCATCTGATAAATGCTTAACACATTTTAAAATATATTAAAAATTGATTAATTCCCACCCATGAGGGGGAAACCTTTTCAGGGCTATCAAGAAACCCCATGGTTTCATGAAACCAGGTTGAGAAAGCCTGGTCTAATTTCAGACTTCATGGCAATGTGCTTTGTATTGCAATTAATCCAAAAGCTAACTGAATGCACAAATGCATCCGCTGAGAGTCATTAAAACAACACAACTTTGGGTGGGATCCATGCATTTTTGGAAGCCAGGCAGCTTTTCTTCATTAAGGTGGTCTTCAGGCCCAGAATTGTGATGGCTGCAAAAGACTTCACTGCAAACAAAGAGCAAAGCTTTCTTCTTTTGCATCTTCAAATAATATGCAGAGTTCTTTTAGTTTGCAGTAACACTTATCAAAGTTTATTTATCCATCTTAGGATAAATAAACACCACAATTCCCTATTTTAGACGGAACAGAATATGAGAGCAAGTCCATGCTGGAGGCCCATTCTGAACCTGACACTCCCAGGCTCGAAGTCTTGCTCTCTATCCCTTTCAGCAATGAAAACAGGAGAGGCCTAAAAATATTTAAGAGTAGTTCCAGAATTGCAGGTACCCTGTATTAAGCAGCCTTCCTAATCATTGCCAGCGTAATGGGATAATGCGGAGCAGATATATATTTAATGCGTTGCATCTCTGATGGATGAATAAAAGCGCATAGCTTTATTTTTCAAGTTAACATGAATGTTTAATACGCTGGAAAGAAGTGCTTCACAAAGTCCTACATTATTCAGGAACTTCGGCAATTATAAAAGGGACTTTTGCACATTGCGACTGTTCGAGACAATCCACTTCCTAATCGAACCTGTTGTTTAAGAAGCTCTGTCCCTTACAGGTAACCGACAGTTTACCACATGAAAGCGAAAGGCTCGTAGTAACCAGCTCCCAGCGCATACGCATAAAAGGAGAGAACACACAAATTACTCTGTGCTGACCTCTACTTAATTTATAATACACCTCTACGCCCTAAAGCAATTATCAGCATTGGACACAATCAGTACTTGCTCGCTTGCAGAGCAATTAAAATTTCTAAACCGTCTCCTGCCATAAACAAGCAGTCATAGGAGGGGTACTGCCGAAATGTTGCTCTGTTCAGCCCACCACCCCAATTCTTCCTCCATCCATCAAGCAGAGGCTGACGAATGAATGGTAGCGTTTATGACAGACAGCTGGTGGTGCTTACCATTAACCGCACAAGCAGTTAAATTAAAATTTCTCATTCTTTCATTGCCACGGTACTGCGTGACAGACCTACCTAGAGCCCAATCTAAATGATTTAGAGATGCACCTTTCAAATGCAGAGTTGCACCTAAGCCAAGCTACGTCTTTCAAGAGCACTAAAGCTTAGGAAAGGTCTACAATGTTAGAGCAAGACAGCTGTCTATCACCATGCACTGGAACGAGACTGCTTGAATTTAACTCCAGAAAGAGAAAATTATGCTGCTGAAAATGGATGTCAATGAGGGGGCTGTGTCCTATTCTGAATTTTTTAATATACAAAGTTTTAAAAGTGCCACATTAGGTTACTCCTCTGCTGTAACCCAAACAACAATCTGTTCCACACAATCAGAGTTCTATCCTATCATTTTCATCCAGAATTTATCTTGGTAAGTGTGGAGAAAAAGAGAGCGTTAAGCATTAGCTAATCACTTAGCTCCTTAGAGAACGGCTTCCCTAAACCTTGCTTGTTCACAAGCTTTTTCTTTGACGGGAGAACCACAGCAGCTGGTTGTACTGAAAAATGTACAACAGCGTTTAATCTCTTGGATCAGCAAAAGTTAATTTAGTCAACTGAACCCTGCAATTTTTAAGTCTTGTGTAACTGGAGGTTTCAGAGGTCAGAGAGACTGTTAATACTGTATCCATTTGGGGCCTGATAGCAAAGCACATTAAATTGTCATTTATACATTGCACGCATACACACATACAGAAAAGTTTATGCAGGTTTTCCACAGGTAGCAACATTTCGTATCAAAAATGTAGGATATTTCATAGATGCAATTCCCACATTAGCAAAGGGCTGCCAAATCTGTATTGGGAAGTTCCTGGAGGCTTGCAGGGGGTCTTGGGAGGTTGTTCGGCAGGTTATAATGCAAATTCCGTCCATTCACCAAAGCAGCCATTTCTCCAAGGGAACTGATCCCTGTTTTCTGGAGATCAGTTTGAATTCTAGGAGATCTCCAGGCCCCATCTGGAGGTTGACAATGCTATACCAGCAAGCTGAGCTAGTATCACTTAGGAGAGCTGGTAATTTGCTTTTTTGGAATGCATAAACGAGATGTTACTTTCAGAACAACAGCGTGCACACACACACACAAACCTGCTGTACAGACACACCAGCTGTCTTCCAGTCCTCCTGAAACTCAAATTTCTTAGCTGTTTTTAGCTTTCTGGGTCTGACTCACAGGCACCTGCAAAGAATCCCATACAATACTGCTCTAGACAGACATACTGGTTAAAACTTCAACCGGAGCTATGACCGTGTAGAGAGCTCGGGAAGGAACCTTCCAGCCAAAAGCAAATACAACACCGCCACAGCTCTGCGCTAGCTGAGACCTGAAAGCCCCTTATTAGAATCCTCTCCATAGCGACTGGCACTTCATCCTTGCAGGCTAAAGGGGCAGATCAGTATCATACACATCTGCGCAGGCAAAAATGGTGGCGTGCACCTGGGCAATTAAGTCAGGCCAAGACCCAGCTTGCTCGCTATTGAACGCATCTTAGGCCATGTTCAGGCCATGTCCAAACGGCCTTTGTATTCCATTTTAGTAACTGCTTGCTAATGGATTTTTTTCTGTCACTTTAGACCGACCCATTTTAGAAATCGGCTGCTAGCATAATTTACCTGTGCATATAAACCCACTTGAGTCAGGTTAGTAAAATGTGCTTCAGCTGCTTTTGAGGGAGATTGCTTTCTTCCACTTTCTGCCCCTTCGTTGCACTTCTGAATTCCTGTGATGTGCTGTTTAAAACATCCTACAACGTTGCCTTCCTCTCCATCCTTTTTTGCCACACAAAAGTCCTCTGAGTGTTTTTTTTATGTCCTAAACTGAGCGCTATAGCGCTAAACCAACATAGCCATTGAGATGCTCCGACTCAGGGCAAGGTATCCTAATGGTGCTGCTATACCACTACAGCGTTATATTCGTTTAGCACTCAACTTAGAATCAAAAAAAAAAATCAAGAGGAAGGTCATATGGGGTTGACAAAGCAGCACTGTTTGAAATGACCACTGCGCTTCAGAAATGGCTCACTTACAGAAAGAAATTTGTTGTATGAAACCCCCGTCCCTGTATTGCTTTACTTGAAATTGAGCCAACTATGAGTAACATCCAGTTTAGAATGGTAATAAGAAAATCTTTTGATATAGAAACTTGTGTACACTGCCTTGCTAAATTGTGGGACCAGTGCTGGTAGAATAGCATCAGTACAAATGCTTCAATCTCATTTCTGCACCCACAGATTAAAACATGTGACGCTGGCCCTGAATGTACCTTTCTCAGTACAACAAAACGATGCTGAAAGATAAGCAGAGTTTGGTTGCAGGGCAGCCTTGAGTCTCACACAAGAGGGCTCTCACTTTGATTTGAGTAAGTAAGCTTGGTTCTCAGAAGGAGGAGCCCCAAAGAGGCTTCCAATTGCCTTACCTTCCTCTCCCCTCAACAGAGAGTTCTGAGAAGACGGCTCTGTGAGAACAGTATTATCAGGACTGTGACAAGGCCAAGGTCACCCAGCTGGCTACATGTAGAGGAGCAGGGAACCAAACCCAGATCGCCATATTAGAAGCTGCTGTTCTTAATTACTGCACCAAGCTACTACACTCTCAAAAGTGCTGAGTCAACATAAAATGGCTGCCATGCCCAAGCTACTGTGTCAGCGGGAGACTCCCTCTAAAAATTACTGGATGCACATCTTAAAAACACACACACTAAGTAAAAGGCAGTGCCCTTTCAAACAGCACGGTTAGCTGGAGGAGAGAGAAACAGCAAGGCCCTTTTCCTTTGCCCTGCTGAGACCAATTGCATTTTATAGGACTTCTGTTAGCTGCCTAAATAATAAATAAACGTGTATTGAACCAAGACTTGGTGTGGGGGTTCAAAAAGTTCATCCTGCTTGACAGAATATAGGATGTTCTATACAAACAAACAAACCAACCAAGGCTCCTTTTCCAAACAGCCTGAAGCAAACACTTAAATATACAGCTGGAGAACGGCTTTGTCAAGGAAAGTGAAGGAGCTAAGAAAGAGGCTCCATGGCTTCCCAGCTTGGGCAGTAGAAAGAAACTCCTGACTTGCCAAACTCATACTGAAGGATTACAATAGATCATGGACCAGGGTGCTGCCTATTACACCACAATATACGAGTCTGTATAAAGTGTCTGTGGATGGAGGAAACTTAGTGGGATTCAAGAACAGCACGCCTGAACACGGATAAAATTTGAACATGCACATTGGATCAATAAGCTTTTCCAAAGCGAACTTTTCCTCCGCTAACCAGAAAATTTGCACATGAATGCATTTTGAGTAAGTAAAGGTAAAGGTATCCCCTATTCTGTGACTCATTTTTGCATCATTATGCTGTGTAAAGGTAAAGGTAAAGGTATCCCCTGTGCAAAGCACCAAGTCATGTCTGACCCTTGGGGTGACGCCCTCTAGCGTTTTCATGGCAGACTCAATACGAGGTGGTTTGCCAGTGCCTTCCCCAGTCATTACCGTTTACCCCCCAGCAAGCTGGGTACTCATTTTACCGACCTCGGAAGGATGGAAGGCTGAGTCAACCTTGAGCCGGCTGCTGGGATTGAACCCCCAGCCTCATGGGCAGACAGGTTCAGACAGCATTTCTGCTGCTTACCATTCTGTGCCACAAGAGGCTCTGCATTTTGAGTATGCCCCTTTTATTCTCTTTGCGCACACACACACACACACATTTTGAATTCAAGTCCAATGCCCTCAGCTATATGCAGGGCTTTATGCATCGCAAGCAAATCACAGTGTGCTCAAAAGAGAAACAACCCTGGTTCACTCTTGGACTCAAGGTATTCTTCCGCCATCCCTTGGTTAGTGCTTGAAGAGGCAAGTTACAAGTTAGTTGTGACATCTGGAACATGGGCGTCTTGGTCACCTTCTTTGCCAGCAACCAGGATTTTAAATCAGGATTAAAGTATGGCTTAGAATTCCAGCTCTGGCTGATTCTGCACTTACTTTGTTTTTCCCCGTTGTGGATCCTTCTGAATTCAGATCGATTTGAACTCGGGTCTTCCTCGATTTCCCCCTCCCCATTAAGTGAAAAGAACTTAAAACTATTAATAGGTAATAAATTATGATGTCAGGTTTTTGCGGGCGTCTTCTGTGTACAGTAACTGCTTTTCTTATTGCAAATCCCCCATACATGCTTGTTCTGTTTATCTTCTGTTTACATGATGATCTCTCAAACTACTGGCCCTCAGCTCAATCCAGATGGTTTACAGCAGGGGTAGTCAAACTGCGGTCCTCCAGATGTCCATGGACTACAATTCCAAGGAGCCTCTGCCAGCATTCGCTGGCAGGGGCTCCTGGGAATTGTAGTCCATGGACATCTGGAGGGCCGCAGTCTGACTACCTCTGGTTTACAGTCTTCAGAAAGAACAGGACTGATGCTAATAAGCTCCCACAGAGATGAGGAATATTAGTTATGCAAAGGCATAGATAAAATGGCTACTAAAGACAGGTACCCGATGTAGCCCAAGAGAGATAACTGATACACAGAGAAATACTTCCCCCATCGGGTACAAATGTGTAGGGTGGGGGGCACCATCCTGTAATAACCATACATGGGAGCAACGAAAACATGTTTACCTTTCACTTGCATCAAAAGAGTAAAGGCTGAAGTGAGTATCAGTTCAGTATGCACTTGCATTAAGTACCATCAAGTCCCGTCTGACTTATGGTGACCCTATGACTTAATTTCACTAGCCCAAGGTCACCCAGCTGGCTGCATGGGGTGGAGTGGGAAATCAAACCTGGTTCTTCAGATCAGACTCTGCCGTTCTTAACCACTATATCAGGCCGGCTCTCCTATCGATTCGTTCCGTTAATGGGGTTACCCCGTTACGGAAGGTGCTTTCCGATGACATAAAGAACTAGCGGAAGAGCCCCTGGTGAACAAGGAAAGGATCCCTGCTCCAAAGGAAGGTGCTCCCTTTAACAGAAGAAATCTACAGCATCCAACCCATAATGTCCTGCTTGATGTGAGTCTTTGTGTGCAGGGCGGCCTGGCGAGAGAGAGGCGAATAATGAATAAGAATGAGGTGTCTGAAAACTAGTCAGAACTCAGGCTGCAACTCGGCAGTAAGCCCGTGCAATTTGTTACAACGCAAAATACAAGTGTACACCAAGGAGGTATCAATTTGCACATTCTCATTTTGACAGTACAGGTCCCTCCAACTTGAACAACCCAAGGAAGAAGCAGCAGGCAGGTAATTAGTACGAGGAACGGAGATGATGCTGCCCTGCTGACAGTCACTACGGTGTTAGATGGTGCAGTGTATACCAGGGCTTGCATCAAGGCATTGCATAGACAGCTCCCCTAGACAACTGCTTCACCTCTGTTCTCATTTAGTGTATCCTTACTTTTGTTTAGTCCCTCATTGGGAAACTGCTGAGCAAGCAAAGGAAGTGAATACACTCCCAATCTGCTCCTCTTGGTTTACCTATATGGCAGACATGATAGTTTCAACTTGCTCAAACATTGCCAACAGTAATTAGCACTAATTCTATAACAAGGTCTGCAAAGGGATAACAGGATTTTATTGAGGCTTGAATTAACATTGACAATTTTGGCATTAAAAAAAACATACACTGGCATTCTAATCCCTAATAGTATAGGTTTGCCATCTGCCCACCTCTGGTTGATGTTTGCCCACTACCACCAAATGTCGTGGTGGATGTGGGGAATGGTGTTTGAGCCCAGAAGTGACATTTTGTTTGGATGGCATTCTAGGAATCCTCCATCTCTGGTTTTTACCATGGGGAGGGGGCCTCTAGAGCAGTGGTCCCCAACCTTTTTATCACCCGGGACCGGTCAACGCTTGACAATTTTATTGAGGCCCAGGAGAGGTAGTCTTTTGCCAAAGGACGTCGCCACCACCACCTGAGCCCCTGTTCCACTTGCTTTCCCGCTAGCGCCCTTGACTTCCCGCCACCTACTGGGGAACGCTGCCAGCAACAGCCCCCAAGGCAGAAGCCGGGGAGGAGGACAAGGAGGAGCCTTGGCCCGGTACTGACTGATCTACGGACCGATACCGGTCTCCGGCCCGGGGGTTGAGGATCGTTGCTTTAGACTATCCACCAGAAGCGATGTCACATCTCGGGGCAGACACAGCCCCATCTCAAAAAACATCCTGCAAAGGCCTGGCAACCCTGTCTGAGATACAGAAGATATTTATTTCTTCAAAAGAGTGTGATGGAACAGGAGAACAGGCTATTCAAAAATAAAATGTCAAATGGATATAGTGCAGGAGTTTGACAGTACAGTGAACAATATGCACTGAGTTGTATAACTAGTTTGAGACAGAGAGAGCCTTTAAACTATTTTAATAAACTTATGCTCCAAAGCAAGCTCATTTCAACAACTTTCAGATGCAGGATGCTGTCGGGATCTGAAAATAAAGCAATTATTCCAGACCGTTTTTATAATAGTTCCTGGGTTTGCCAGCCATGAAAGATTGTTGTTTTTAAAATCATTGCTTCATACAATTTGTTTTATGCAGATTTAGTACCCCGCAGGACGCTTAAAATTCTAGTCCAGCATTCAGCACTCTGATGGAAGAGGGAAGGTACAACTATGTATTGTTTTACTGTGACTCAAAGGCTCTATTTTTCAAAATGAACCATAATCATCTTCCTGATTAGATCATTTTCTATATGTGGGGAGAAGGGGGAAAGAACATCTACATAGCATTTTGGAATTTGTCTCCATTTTACTGAAATTGTGCTTAAATTATTTTACCTTTCTACCCCCTAGTTTCTCTTATGGTACATTTTCAAATAGATGCGGGAAGGGGGGAGAAGGACAAAAACAAAGTCAAGTTCCTGTTCCGCAAAATAGTTCTGCATTTCGGCACCTCAGTACCAAAGTCCAAGAAAGGAGGGCTGCAGGTGCATCTTTGGCTGCAATTGTTTCATAATACCACTTTAGTTCTCAAACATACCAATGGGCAAAGCAGGTATGTGGAGCAGTCAAGTGAGAGGCGAAAAAAATATACTGCTGAGTCAAAACAGAATTGCATCAAGGGCCACTAAACTACCAGTGTAGTGCAGTGGTGAGAGCAGTCTTTTTCAACTTTTAGAATGTGGAGATACCACTGAAATATTTTCAGGCTTTGAGATCCAAAATGGTTCTGCGGGGCCTGCAAAAGGGAGCTCTTCCCCTAGGCATTTGGTTGATGTCAACTGGAATCAGTAACATCTGCAGGGCCCCTGAACCTCCCTCCCAAGAACCCATACACCTGAATCATGGACCTGCTTGAACTGTTAAAAATTAGACTGTTAACTTCAGCAATGGTTGCTATTGTTATATTGTTACAGTCCATTTATATGTCAAGTTATGCAGAAACAAAGTTTTATGTATTCTTTATGTTCAATGTGAACCGCCCTGAGCCTCAGGGGAGGACAGTATACAAATATAATCCTCACCATTGGTGGCTCTAATATTTCGGAAATGCCACTCTAGGCGAAGAGCTATCTGGGACACCTCCGGGTGTCCAGCCTGCGCTTCTGCCTGCATGGGCCAATCTGGGAGCGCCCAGCTGATTGAGCCGGCCCCTGGAGCACCCACCTCCAGAAGCTGGCCGCGGGGTGCTCAGCCTCGCTGCCTGGCCGATGAGGAGGGCGCTCCCATGGTGCCATGCCTTCACCGCTGATAGGCCCGCCCACCACCAGCAATGGTGGTCCAACCGGCGGCGTGGCTGTTGCCCCATCTGCCAGTGGGGCTACCACTTTGGCCGACATACATTAGCCCGACCACCTGTGGGAATGTTCCCCAGCCACCACCGCTTGGCTACCGCGTGCCCTCTGCCTGCCCACCCACCCATCGGTCCCACCGCGAGCTGCTATGGTAGGTCGGGTGCTGGCTGCCCCCTCTTGTGGTGTGCACCCATTGCATTCCTGGATGCAAAGAGATTGCAAGCCAGTAATAAATTAAAAAGTCATGTCAGCTGGCTATGTCACAGAATCACAGTATCATAGAGTTGAAGACTGCCAGTGAGGGGGAGCTCACCACCTCCTTAGGCAGCCTATTCCACTGCTGAACTACTCTGACTGTGAAAATGTTTTCCCTGATATCTAGCCTATATCGTTGTACTTGTAGTTTAAACCCATTACTGTGCAGCCAACGGAAACGGCATCCTGTTCTCCTCCAAGTGACAACCTTTCAAATACTTAAAAAGGGCTATCATGTCCCCTGGCAGTGAAAGGAGCCTTGGCTGACAAAGATTTGAATGGCTGGGGCATCTCCACTTCCCACCCCTCTCCCCTTCCAGGCCCATCACTGGTCATTTTGGGAGGAGACGGGTCAACCTGCCCAAATAAGGGTAGATTTCTTTTAAATTTAAAAAAAGTCTTCCTTCCTCTTCACTCAGAACCAGAAACAGCAGAGACAGGTTAGAAAGGCCACCATTTTGAAAACCCCCATGCTGAGGTACCATTGAGGGGCCTTTGTAGGACCATATGGTACCTCAGTACCACAGGCTGGATATTCCTAGGTAAGAACACTGGGATAGGATCTGGAAGACCCACACTCAAATTTCCACTCTGCTATGGAAACTTGATAGTTGACCTTGGACCACTCGCATTAACCCAACTCACAAGGTTACTGTGAGAATAAAATGGAGGACAAGAGAACCATGTAAGCCTTTTTCGGTCCCAAATTAAATAAACAAGCTACCGGTATATCTAAAACAGTACAAAGATAGGTGTGTGGAGTTTTTTTATACAGGTACTATGGTACTATGCCAAAAAATAATGAACAACTAAGGAAGATTAGATATACCATCACTGTGTGCATCATAAAACATATGTTTCTGTTTTTAAATAGATTGAAGACATGGAGGCCATAAGGTAAGGCAACAAAAGTTCATGTTTCTTCCACTGCCAGAGAACTCTGTAATGATTCTCTCTTCACTCATCTTTCCAGATGTTTCCCCCTTTCACTAAGAAGACTTCAGGAATAGAAAGTACATGCATGATCTGCTGCAAAGTGCAATAAGTAGTCCACCTCTGCGTATTCCCCCTTGCCCCATAATGGATCTCTATCTTCTCATCTTGCAAGTGCAACCACAATTGGTACTTCACTTGTCTTAGAAGTCTGAGTCTGCTAGCAAGAAAATCTCACTTTGCTTCCACTGACAACAACTCATTTAACCAAATCCAGGTAAAGCACGGTAAAAATGGACAGAAAGGACATTGAAGAGCAATTTGTATGACAAGTACCACTTGGAACAATGGAAAATATAATCACAGCCAATACAAGACAGTAGCCTCAGAAGAAACAAGCTATTTTTCACTGCTGAGTTTATCCTATTGTACTGAATTTTAACTTGTAGGCTGTTTTGAGCCACACAGGGAAAAGTGTGTTGCACTTGCCTGTAACTGTTGCACATCTAGTTGTCTGTGACTGCTGAAAAGCACCATTTTCCCAACCAAACAGTCAGATGTTCTGTGGCAGAAGGCCCCCTTCTCCCTCATTTCTCCCAAGTCATCATGAGCATCCCAAAATATTAAGAATATAATCATAGGATGGAGGGAACATGTACCTGCACAGAAGACAACTTGCTGCACAATATTTACAGGTAAGTGCAATACTGTTTTTATCTTTGGTCTTCTGTGCACTCTCACACTGGGAGACTATAAAGCTACCAACCAAGGAGGCAGGGTAATGCTTTCACTGGAAGACAATACAATACTGCCTTACCAACTCAGGTGTCCTTTCCAGCATTGACATTCACCCAATAGTGTTTGACAAAGGTATAAGACCATGTTGCTGCGCTACAGATGTCTGTCAACTGAGTGGCATGTGTGAACACACAGAAGATGCCTATGTCCTGGTTGAGTGGGCTTGGATTGTCAGGAAACTGACAGTCTTGTCTTGGATTGTCTGGCCTGATTGTAGCCCATCTGATGGCCCCCGTGATCCATCTACAAATAGTCTCAGAAAAAGCTACCCTGCCCTTTGAAGGCCCTGAATAACATACAAACAAACAAGCAGACCTTCTAAAGGGCTTCGTACTACACAGATAATATAATAAAGCCCTCCAGAAATCTAGCTTGTGCAGAAAACAGGGTTGTTACCTATAACTGTTGTTCATTGAGTATCATCTGTGCAGGAACACATGGGGTCTGCACATGAGCAGGCCTGCTTCGGAGAGGTTACTCCCTAGTAAAGCCTCTAGAGGGCACTGTGCACCAACCAATTTTTGACTCATCCTACAGAGCATGCACCCTGCACCACAACCCTCTCCCTCAGTTCTTCCTACACCGCTAAACCACAGAGACATGTAGTGGGGTTGGAGGGAGGGTATGTGTTCCTGCACAGAAGATACTAAATAAACAACAGTTATAGGTAGCGACCCTGTTTTCATTGTCATTCTTCTGTGCAGTTCACACATGGAGATTTTAGCAAGCCAGACACAAGGGGGGGACACATGCCATTTATTTGAACAAAGATTGTAACACTGCTGTCGCCACTTGTGATCCCCGTCTGGCATGAAGATCAAAGGCATAAGGATGAACAAAAGTTTCAGCTGACGACCACGTCGGTGCTCTACAAATCTCCAGCACTGGCACACCATCCAGGAAGGCAGCAGATGATGCCACTGCTTGTGTAGAATGTGCTTTAATGGCCAGTAGACAGTCTTTCCCAGCTGTTCTGTAGCACCTGCTGATAGTAGCCACAATCCACCTGGAAACTGGTTGGGAAGATGCTTACTTTCCTTTCCCACAAAAAACAAAAACAAGGAATCCTCCTTCCTGAACTCTGTAGTCCTCTGCAAATAAAATAGCAGGGCTCTCCTTGCATCCACAGAACTTGCCCCAGGAAAGTATACGGGTAATATAATCTCTTGGGACATGTGAAACTTTGATGACACCTTAGAAATAAAGGACAAACTTGTCTGTAAAACCACCCTCTCTGGAAACACCTTCAGGAAGGGTGGGTCCATTCTCAAGGCTGCCAACTCACTAACTCTCCTAGCTAGGAAACTAACCTTCATTGTCAATAAGTCCTAGAATCAAGTTGCCAATGGCTCAAACAGTTACTCATTAACTGAGCCAGTACTGACCGCTGTGACACAATAGGCTTTGTAGGTGGGTACCAATTACATAACCCCCTCAGAAACCTCTTAAGGAGATGATGAGTGAATAACAACTTATCATTCACCTCAATGTGAAACGCTGAAATGGCAGGTAAATGCACCTTCAAAGAAGAAAAACTCAAACCTGCCGTTTTTAATGACAGGAGGTATTCAAAAACAATTTGCAAAGAGGCATTTACAGGGTTTTGATGCTTAGACAGACACCATTCTGTAAACCTCTGCCACTTACAGTCATATGACTTTCTAGTACTAGGCTTATGTGAATTCAATAAGACGTCGTTCACTTCGCTGGAAAAAAAATCAGATCTCTGTCCCACACCTTCATGCTGTTAATCGGTGTCTCTGTGGGCTATGATGAAAGACTCCTGACAACGTCAACGGATCTGGCTCTAGGGGGAGATTCTGCCATCTGCCCTGGGACACTTGCAGTAGGACTGAGAACCGGACTGCCAAGGCCAGAATGGGGCTATTAGAATTCATTCTGTCCTCTCCCTCTTGGCCTTTTCTAACACTCTATCAAGGGAAGTGGTAACACATAGAATAGCGTTTCCTCCCAACGAAGCTGAAAGGCGCCTTCTCCTCTGCAAAAGCAGGCTCTCCAGATGAAGCCCTGCCAGCATGCTCTTGGCTCAATGATATGCCTCAAACCAACTGGTGTCAAGTGATAGTGACAATCCAATCAGGCATGTTCTCACTGAACCCTATAGAACAGGCTTTCTCAACCAGGTTTTTGTGAAACCCTGAGGTTTCTTGATGAGCCTGGAAGGGCTTCCTGGATGGGTGGGAGTTAATTTATATATTTATATATATACTTAAATGGTTGAATATTTATCGGGTGATATGACCATATATGGTCATTGACCCACCCACCCCTCCCAAAAAGCCAATGATGGGCCTGGAGTGGGTGGGAACGGAAAGAGCCATGGATGAGCGTACACAGCTATGCTTCCCAACCATATTCTGCACGATCACACCACTTCTGGGGTTTCTCGAAGCTTGAAGAATGTTTCAGGGAGTTCTCAATAGGGAAAAAAATGAGAAAGGCTGCTCTAGAAGGTTATGCCACCACTCTTGTTTCCCCCTCCTCTTCCATTCCATGGGACACAGGCTAATGATCACATGACTGACTCTGACCTTGAAAATGATAAGGGCAATGTAAGCAGAGAAGCTTACTTACTAACATCTGAAAGATGGAATAGGCCTGTTACTATTCACATTAACCCTTGGGAGGAATCAAGGATGCTTTGTTTCACACATGTGAATTGGGAAACACATGGAATTTTCATATTTACACAAAACTGGACTCCAATTTTTCATGGTCCTGATATGGAGTACAGAAACTGTGGGCTATACAAAAAATCCACACATTTTCCAATTCACATGAGATTGACACCAGACATCTGAGGCCTGGTGTGGACCAGTGTGCCATTGATACCCATAGCTAGCAGGCTCCTGGTTAGCAGGAATAGAACAATATGTAATGTCTGCAAAAGGGCTAGAATGTCCTAAAGAAGTTTCCAGGTCTGTAAAAGTATTACAGATCTTGAAAGGCCTTGCAGTATATTCAACTAGCTAAGCAGCTGATATAAATTATACAAAACAGTACAAAGTCAAGGATCTCTTCCTACGCATTTCCGCTTTTTTCCACTCTATTCCTTGCAGCCAAGCTAGTTTAAGCATAGTTACTAATGAAGTCTACCTTCTATCCAAAATGGGTTACAGGTTTCCCTGCTGTACACCTCTTAAAATTTATTGATCAGTAAATTTTCTTTAAGTTGTGGTCAAGCAATCAGATAATTTAAAACATAGCACCGTGTTTCATATATTTCAGTTAACAGTGTGGCCAAGCCATTTTCCTTTTCCTATTTTTTTTTAAACCCTCTTCTGCTATGATATTTGCAGTACATCTAAATCAAACCGCCAGAAGCATCCTTCATGTGACCTAAATATTCTTCCTTTCAATACAAAAATTCTAGCTACTAGTTCACTGAGAATAGCTTTAGGGGGGAAATCGCAAGTTTTTTTTTTAAGGAGTGTAGGCCAGACATCATATTAGAACAATTCTTTAAAGCTGAAGGATCAATGCTAGAAACTTATCAGAATAAAATTAACTTGGGATACCGTTTCAAAACTCTATAGGTCATTTTGAACTCAGTTTTGACCAGAAATAGTTTCCTTCGGTATTTTTTATGTCACAATATTTATAACTAAAGAAACAAGGAGCTAATCTCCTCCAAAAGAATCAATTATAAACAACACAGATAAATAATCCACATTACCTGCTCTGATACCCAAATCATTTCTTGTTGAAGCACAGCATGCTTCCATGTGAAGCCACATCAACAGCAATGGAAAATTTTAAAAGTATACTTTACAAGGTATACTTTGTAAGGAAAGAACTCAGCACTTGGTACCATAGTCAAGAATGGCACCACTCATACAGAACAACAGCGTACCCATAGATCTGTCAAGTCAACTTGTGGAAGTTCTGGTTTGGGATATTTGGTGGGTGGAGCGTGGAGAGGGCAGGAATTGGTGAGGGGATGGACCCCAGCATCGTACAATGTCATAGAGGTCACCCTCCAAGGCAGCCATTTTATCCTGGGGAACTGATCTCTGAAATCTAGAGATCAGTTGTAAAAGTGAGAAACCTCCAGTTCCCACTTGGAGACTGGCAAACCCTGGCATTGTTGTGAAAATAAAAAGACGGAGAAAAGATTAACGCTTTGGGCCTCCATTCGGCAGAAAGGTGAGGTATAAACAATGTGAAGAAGGCAATTGTTTGGTTTTCTCAAAGGAGCAGAAGGGTTGGCATTGGTGGGGTTGTCACTTGCCCCCCAGACTAATTTAGTTAAAATAAAGAAAACCCCAGAGAATCACAGAATCACAGAGTTGGAAGGGGCCATACAGGCCATCTAGTCCAACCCCCTGCTCAACGCAGGATCAGCCCTGAGCATCCTAAAGCATCCCCCCCTGACTAATTTGGTTAAAGAACCCCCTCCTATTTTTAATGAAATAGGTTCTGCAAGATAAACCTGCAGGTTTTGGAAGGAGGGTAAATGAACCTGCTTCATTTCCTCTCTTCAGGCTGTGTCATCTGACACTTCGGTACTCAAATGTTTCCACTCAACCCAGTGTTTTGCTAATCTAGTCTAATGCAGAACTGAGAACACTGCTGCGTTACGGGAATGCTTTAGAGTGAAAATTTGATTAAGTCACACAGAAGTGGGACTTTACATGCGTGCTACTGTTTTAGGAGCAACACTTGAAAGTCTAGTGACAGACAGGCCAACCTAATGAAATTTATAGCTATCACCACTTAAGTGTTCTTTACAGATTACTTAATCTTGAGGATTTCTTGTGTCTCTTCTTTTCCTGTCAGAAAAATAAAACTTAACGTTACACTAGTGACGACAGTTGACTGGAGACTACTTCAAGCGACTTCTCTATTTGGGTTATTTTTCTGGGCTGGTGTTGGGGGTGGGAATCATAATTAAATTAATTATCTCCGCACTAAATGTATTAATGTTGCATAGTAATTGACTTTCAAACCCTGTAAGTACTAAAGCTCTGCAATGTAAATACTAAAGCTTTACAACATATATTAAAGCAACAGATAACCTAAAGACCAAGCAACATCCATGTTCTGAGGACTTAAGAGACCGCTTTGCTGAAGTGAATGTTTGCAAAAGAGAAGTTGCAGCAAGAGTTTGCCAACATACAAGAAATGGGTCTGGCTTAAATGTTTTCAGCCCAAATCCAAACTTAACTCCATTTTACCTGGACCAAGAACTTTTCAGTCTTACTTAAAACTAGTATTAAAGCCCTTTATAAAAATGGGCTTTGAAAGGGGCGGCAGGCAGGAGGGCATGAGAGTGTAGCCCGCAAAGCCGCGGCGAGAGCGCTTTGGAAAGCCCCCCCTGCCAGAGGCAACAGGGCTTTGCGACCCGCAGTGAGGCTGCAAACTCCCCCCCCCCAGCTCCCTCCCAGCAGGAGCTTACCTGTGGGCCACAAAGCCCTGTTGCTGCCTCTCTCTTCGTGTGTGACAATGGAGGCCACAGCCACAAGGCTTCTAGCAGGCAAGGAGGGAGGGTGGGAGCTGGAGGGGGAGGGCCAATCAGGGTGGACCTGGATGGACAGGGCCCTGGACAGTCTCCTCCCAGGAGGCTGACTCCCAAATATATAAGGGAGCGAAATAGTGTTAAGGACTACCCCAAACATATTGGAAGGCAATGGTAGGATTGAAAGTAAAACAAAAACAGCTGACTAATGTTTCCCACATCAGAGGAGAAACTTACAACTTCTTTAAGGTGACAAGATTGTCCCACTTTTGGAGGGACATCTGGGGGCACCTGGCAAATTGTACTTATGTTGAAATTTAAAAATATATATGACAATACTATTTTGCGTTCTATGAAAATTTTTGTTGCTCCATATAGACCAAATTTTTAATCAAGAACCTCACCGGTCAATGGTGTTCCGCTTTACCAATCTTAAAATCTGGTCATCTTAGACTTCTTGGCCTACAGAGGTATGGTCTGCCAGCCTGAAGCATCACAAATGGGGGGGGGGGTGTTAAGTGATACCAAGCTTCTTTTGACTTACAGCTACCCTATGAATTAATAACCTCCAAACTATCCTATCATTAACAGTCTTGCCCAGGAAAACAAATGTAGAGTCCAGTGGCATCTTCAAGACCAATGAAACCGAGAGTTCAGCCCTCGGGGGGGAGCCGGACTGTGAAGAGAAACGCCGCCGCCACGTCCCACTTTCCCCGGGAGGCGACTTCCTCCGCTCTTTCGGCTGCCGCTCCGCCGGCCCATCCCGCCAACAAACTTCACGGAAAGGGGAAGCGCCCTCCGCATCTGGTTCCCCGTCCGGGCAGGGGGCAGCCCGGCTGGCGCGGCGGCTCCCCGGCGTCGCCTATTTATTCGCTCTCCCTCTCTCCCTCCCCAGCACGACAAAATGTCCCCCGGTCCCCTCCGTCCCCGGCGAAGAGCGACGAGAGGAGGCAAGCGGCCACAGCGAGGGGCGTCACGAGGCAGCCGCGCTCCTCTTCGCGCGGCATTCCTGCACCAGCGCCGCCGCTCACTGCTGAGCGGAGCAGCGCAAGAGGAGTCGGCGTGTCATCTTGGCCCGCTCGCCTGCCGCCCGCTTCTGCTGCAGGAGCGCTGGCGACTCCGAGCGGCCTCAGGAGGGCATCGCCGCCCAACAGACCCGGGCGCCGGCAAGCCCGAGAAGGAAGCGAGCGAGCGAGGTGGGGCCAACAGCGCCATCTAGCGCGGGAACGAGCCCCTCGCCTCTTCCCTCACACCCCGTTCTTCCTTCAGGCCTTCACAGGCGTCCTCCTGTCCGGGCCCATCCTGGGCTGGTTTCAAGCCCCTTTGACTGTAGAGCCAGGGACAGCAGGTCCTGCCTTTGGGACTCCCGCATAACTAATCCTCGGTTACAGAAAGAAGCCCGCCGCCGCCGACCAAGCCACCGCCGCCGACCAAGCCGCCGCCGCCGACTCACCCACAGTAAGTGCCTAGCGCCCGCTGCATTTAGCTGCAGCGGGCTTGATTACTAGTAAATGTAATAAATAAATGAATAATGGGAAATATTGCTCCTTCAGAGTGGGACCTGAACCCCCTCAGACCCATTGCAGTAGTTGCCACCATAATCAGGTACTACACCTTTAAATACCGGAGCCAGCGAAGGGGCAGGGCCTGTATCCCTGCCTTAATGCAGTAGAATTTCTCACTTCATCCACAGCCTTTGCTGGAACAATATCTATGACCAGCTCCTATCTTGATTCCCAGACCTGGCTTTGCTCAGGGAAGCATCTGATTTGAAATTCTTGTATTTCTCTCATGGACATTGGAAAAAAACCTTCCATAGAAACTTGGTTAGCTCTAATAATTAGAATGTTAGTGGTTTGCAAATAAACAGAACCTTTTATAGTCTAATGAGAATAACTCAAAACTTCTGGCTATCCAACATATGAATTGCTGTACTGGATTATGGCCCAAGACAGATTTCTGTTTGACTTTTTCTGTACACATTTAAGAATATTAAGCACTTCTTTCATCCTGTCGCAAACAAAATATTTGTTCTTTTTGTAAGCTCCTCTAGAAAATTTTGAAATAATCAAGCTGATAGAAGATGAAGTTCTGAAACAGGTTTTTAAAAATGCTCGAATGGGTACCATTGCTTTCTCTAGGCAATGTTCTAGAAAAAGGGGTCAGCAGCCTGAAAATAACTGCCAGTAATTCTGAGGCAAATGGACATGCAATTAAAAAATAAAAACTGGAACTGCTTGGTCATGTGGTATAAAAAACGAGTGTGAAAGACACGGAACATAGAAAGGACACTGGTTTTAAAACAGAGTTTGGGCATATCTAAATTATTCAATGGAGTATTGCAATGAAATGGCTGGCAAAAAGGAGATTTAAATTCAAGGCATTCACAGCTGATCTCTCTGGATTTTTTCTTGAAACTTCCAAAGAAGGCTAATCTACTTTTCCCTCCCCTCCCCCGAAAAAACAAACCTATTGCTGGAATACTTCCCTCAGGCATTAAATAGTTACTCAACATCCTTAGTAAGATATGAAACGTAATACTTTACTTTTAGCTCACTGCCTCGTGGATGCTGGGATCAGACAGACTGCCCTTCAGTGGCTGATCATCTTTCTCCGGAATCGCGGACAGAAGGTAGCATTAGGAAAGAGCTCATCAAGCCATCATCAACTGGCTTGCAGAGTCCCCCAGCGGGCAGATCTCGCTCCAATTCTATTCAACATCTTGGTCAACGGGTATGGAGGTTTGGGTTGGCTTGCCCCCAATATGCTGATGACACCTAGTTCTTCCTCCTGATGGATGGCCACCCTGACTCTCCCCCAGAAACATTAACCAGCTGCCTGGAAATAGTGACGATGTGCCTTAAGCAGAATCATCTGGAGCTCAACCCAACGCACTGGCTGGGCAGGGAACGTCCAAGCAAGGATGCGCACCTACCCAACCTGGATGGAGTGCAGCTATCAGTGGTCCACTCTGCCACTATATTGTTATTGTTATCACCACATTATTATTACAAACTGAGTTACCTGTATCTTTCCTGTTTCATGTAAACCGCTCTGAGCCTTCCGGGAGGGTGGCAAATAAATAATACATACATACATACATACATACATACAGACATACAGACAGACAGACAGACAGACAGACAATTATCTGTGTTAGTTAAATGCATAGTGCTCCTTAACCTTTCTTCCTCCATTTGCCTCTGCATGCTTTCCAATTTAAGATTCTCCTTCACTTGGTAATATAGGCTGCAAAAGCAAACCATTATTAGAATTCGGTGGTAGTATGTGTTCTCCCAAGTTAAAACATCATCCATTTGTCCCATAGTATGATACCTTGCTCACATTCAGTTCTACAATCTCTGAGATCTACTAAATATTCTAGCCCCACTGAACGCAGTTAAGCTGGCTATGAACCAACGATACATAGAACTGAGATGTATATCTCTAAGAGCCAAGATGACATGCAACAGGATCATCTGGGTTCCTAATCTTTTCCATCACTCCCTATTGAAGTTCCTCTTAACATTGAAATGAGCAGCATCCAACACATTTGTGCCAACCACCTTCTTTCATAGTTACAGAGCTATCTGCTGTCTAAACATAAGTTAGTTATCTAAACCATTCAACATACTGGGAATTAGATATGAGAAACTAGATTCATCACTATCTCTTCATACATTGTGTGCAGAGCCCTAAGTCCTCTGGTGAAAAGTTCTATCAGAGGTCTATATGAGAAACCAAGAACTCTACAGAGGAAATATGGCACATTTGCTAAACCTAAGTAAATGGTGTATATCTACATAAAATATTACCACACTTGACTACTGCAGTCCTTTAGAACAGTGGTCCCCAACCTTTTTATCATCAGGGACCGGTCAACGCTTGACAATTTTACTGAGGCCAAGGGGGGGGTAGTCTTTTGCTAAGGGATGTTGCTAGCGCCTGAGCCCCTGCTCCGCTTGCTTTCCCGCCGGCGTCCCTGACTTCCCGCCGCCCACTGGGGGGCGCTGCCAGCAGCACCTGCGCAGTGCCACGCTGAGGGGGAGCCCCAGCCATGTCGGCCGCTGGAAAGCACCAAAGGTGAGCTGGCGGCAGAGTGACAGGGCAGCCCCCGAGGCAGCAGCCAGGGAGGAGAAGGAGCTGCGGCCCGGTGCAGATTGATCCATGGACTGGTACCAGTCCCCGGCCCGGGGGTTGGGGACAGCTGCTTTAGAACATGAGGTACGTTAGCTACATTAAACCTCTGAATCTAAGAGCCAAGAAGCAAAATTGGGAAAATCAGCTTCAATGCCTTGTTGTTGGCCCTCCAGAGGAACTGGTTGGCTGCTGCGTGAGGCAGGATGTTGGACCAAATGGACCACTGGTCTGATCCAGCAAGGCTCTTTTTATGTTCTTACAATTCTCTAAAACTCTGCTGAGTGACAGGTGGTATGTTTTGCCAGAAACTAGGGCTCTGAGGACTTCCTCATCTGAGACTGCCTTCTTCAGCTGATGTTTCCTTTACACAGCCCTTCAGAAGAATGCTGGCTGTTCTCCCCAAAGGCTTCCCCCTCTTTCCCTTGGACAGAACCTTCCCTGAGCTACCATCACTGACAGACTGATACTTCACCCCATCTCTTCATATGCTTTTAGGGCTTCTGCAGAGTTCATAGACTCTTTTGCCTTAAGAATTCTTCCCACCACAGAAAGAGCCAGAGGCAAAATGTTCTAACACATCTGAAGCCTCTTGGCTGCTTGCCATGAAACCGTGACCCTCAGCGGCAGGGATCTAGCATTATTTGGTGACAACACCAGCAGACAACCTTGTCATATCATTTCAGTTTTAATTCTGTCTTCTTTTTAAAAGGCATTCCGAGGCAGGTTGGTGAATTACAGTGGCAAGAGAACACAGTTGGGTTACAACAACATATGTTTTATTTTTTATTTTATTTATTTATTTATTTTTTTACCACTTGGGGGGATGACGTTCTTTAGAACAGGTAGATTTACTGCTGAAAAACAGTTCTTCTGGAAGGGCTGGTATTTTGTTTAAGAAAAACAAATCCAGACTGATTTTCTCTGCTCCTACACAGCCAAATGCTGAAAGCCAGTTCTCAAAAGTTTTTTGTGCCTAGCTAATTGCAGCATAAACAGCCACAGTGAGGACAAGAGCCAGCTTTTTGTATCCAGTTTGTTTTTGTTTTTCTCAAACCAGCTTACAACTGCCCTCCCTTCATCTCTCCACAACATACACTCTGTGAGGTACGTGAGCTTAAGAGAACTCTGAGAGAACTGTGAACGGCCCAGGGTCAAGCACCCGGCTGCATGTGGAGGAGTAGGAAACCCAACCCAGTTCTCCGGACTAGAGGCCACCATTCTTAACCACTACATGAAGCGGACCCTCAAATTCACTTGCATTCTTTTAAACAAACAAGCACCTGTTCTTCTTGATAAGTATCAGGAAAAACAAATTCCTTAGTATATTTAGATTAACATCACAGCGAACGGGCGAGACAGAGTGTTAGCCATTGTTACAATGCATGTATTCATTGAGAACAGAATAAAATCGTTGAGTGTTGAGTGCTTTGAAACTTTCTGTGCACTGTCTGGTACGCAATGTATCTGCTGCAGTGAGCACTGGCATTTTTACACAATACTCCTTATCCTTTTTCCTACACTTTCAGTTTGCTGGCGAACTTTGGAGGATGGAGTTACTACTTTGCCTCCAAAATGGTATCCTAAACAACCCTTGAACCATGAATCTCAGTTCTGGTCTGGAGGAAAAGTGCTGGTCAGACAAACTGTGGTTCGTGGTAGACAAACTATGGTTTGTGGTAGATTGACAATGGAAACTAAAGCAGCAACCCAACAATCCATGATGATACGGATCACTGTCCTTGGAAACCCACACAGAAGCAGCAGAGTTGGCTTTTATATGCTGCTTTTCCCTACCCAAAGGAGGCTCAAAGTGGCTTACAATCGCCTTCCCTTCCTCTCCCCACAACACACACACCCTGTAAGGTGGGTGTAGCTGAGAAGAGCACTATCAAGACTGACCAGCCCACGGTCACCCAGTTGGCTGCATGTGGAGGAGTGGGGAATCAAACCCGGATTGCCAGGTTAGAAGCCACTGCTCTTAACGACTAGACCACACAGACATCACCATCTAGTCTTTGTGGCCCAACTTTTAGATTAAGATCATGATGGTCATCATTACTATCTGGTAAAGGAGAGCAATCTTGGGAACTTACTTTCCAGCTAAGTAAAAGCAGAGAATCTGTTTCCCTTCTAATTGCAGGTTATTTAAGCCTAGGTGTGGCTAGAAGTGCAAGACTTCTGCCAAGAGCCAAAGAGCCCTTGGCTGTGTGAGCTGGTCTGGTGGATCCACGATCAGCCAGGAGATGCTGGGCCAGTGGTTCTCAACGTTCCTAATGCTGCGACCCTTTAATACAGTTCTTCATGTTGGGGTGACCCCCAATCATAAAACTATGCAAGTGTTCTTTCACAGAAATTAAACTAAGACTGACCAATGGCATGAAGATCCATTCATGATTGTATATAAATTGTATTTTTCCGAGGTTTCTCAGTTCAGTTCTGCCTCTTGTCCCACAATGCCAATCTCGCTCTTTTCCACTGCTCCGGACAGACGAACACTCTATCTCAATCTACCCCGCAAGGCTGTTGTGTGGATGCCTGCCCCCCCGGCCAAGCTGCTTGCCCTGCCACGACCCCTGTGAAAGGGTCATTCGACCCCCAAAGGGGTCCCGACCCCAAGGTTGAGAACCACTGCTGTAGACTACTTTTTGTGCTTGCCTGCCTGCTCTGAGTTACCCATTGCACATAGAAAAGGCATAGGAATAAATATGAAATGTGGAATAAATACATGCGTATTGCTGAGTTGATATTCCTGACATCTCTCGTTTCACTGGTAGCCTGAGAGTCCGATCTCATTGGAAACTTATTTCGGATTGTTCAGAAAGGAGGATGTGTGCACATATATAAAATGTATAGTCATTACCAGAGCAAAGCCCTGACTAGGATAGGTGAGGCTAACCCGATCTTGTCAGATCTCAGAAGCTAAACAGAGTCAGCCCTGGCTAGTTATTTGTATTACGGTTGGGTGCTTTGGCACCTGAAGCGGCCATTCGCTCCTGACGCAGCCAGTGCTGCACCACAGGGGGGTGGGGAGGGGAGGTGTGGGCACCGGAGTGCCAGCGGGCGCACACACACAGACACGGAGCTCTGTGTCTGCGCGCATGTGCCCGCCGGTGCGCCTCCCTTCCTCTCCCGCGGCATGGCGCTGGCTGCGTTGGGAGCGAACAGCCACTTCGGTCACCAAAGCACCCAGCCCTAAATTGTAAGGGAGGTCTCCAAGAATACCATGGTCATGTTGTGGAGGCAAGTCATGGCAAACCAACTGAGAAAGTCAATTGCCTTGAAAAGCCTATGAGGTTGCTATAAGTCAGCAGTTACTTGGTGGTAAAAGGAAAAAAGATGGGAGAGCAGGTTTTTTTTTAATTTATTTTTTTGTGGACCTGAGAACTTCTTTGTTGGACAGTCTGGGATATTTGAGCACAACGTCTTGTGTTATTGGAATGACACTCTACAAATGCTCAGAATTGGTTGCTATCTTGTTTATTAAAACGTTTTTACCCAACATTTCATTTGTGGCTCAGCGTGGCTTTAAAACCAAAATTTAAAGCAAAGTACAAGATAAACCCACATAATGATCAGTCCCCAAATGTCTACAGAGCATACCCGGTTAAAAGAACTAGCAATAAGTGCATTGCCCCAGGAAGAAGTCACCTGACAGAAAAGTTGATTCTGTGACCTTAGGCAGATTGTGAGTGAGAGGGCAGAAGGGTGCTTGGCTCTTGTAGCCCTTTCTTGCACGCCAAGAGACATGCCAATCACCATTTTGGGATGGGAAGCAAATTTCTTCCATCCCAAAGTGGCCAGGGATTCTTTTTTTTTTGGGGGGGGGGGCAATCACCTGGGCATGAAATTGGGCTCACTGTGGGTGGGCAGGTAGTTGTGAATTTCCTGCATTCTGTGGGGAGTTTGGACTAGATGATCCTGGAGGTCCCTCCCAACTCTATGATTCTATGTAGCAACAGGACTCCCCTTACCCATTCAGTGAACCCAATTCATATGATAGAAATGATGACAGAAAAAGCAAAGGCTCTTGTGGATGCTGTGTGGCATCTTTCTGGTGGGAGGAGACGACAATGAATGGGAAAATAGATGCATTTCATATCACATACAGTTATATTTCGAATGGAGGCCCAGTTCCACGGAAAAAAAGATGACATTTCCGGCTAATTAGCTGACCAAGGAACAAGAGCCAGCTGCAAAAGCACCGGTTCACTGCCAATATCTTTTTGTTGTAATCCCACTGCTTTTAAAAATACAGTTGTTACAAGTTATTCTCTATAATAATATATCAAACAAATTCAGAATTAAGAAGCTCGGCTCAGGCAGAGCCACAGACCAATTAATCACACAAGGAGCCTGAGAACCCTCTCAAACCAGCACTGTTCATAGAATATTCATTTGAAATTTCATCAATAGCAGTAGGAATGAGTACATGCAGACTTTCAGGAAGGCTGAATACAACAGGAACGTTTCTACCACATGACTTGAGAAAGCTTCCCTTTAACAGCAGCAATTTGCTTTGGAATTGGTGACCAACCCACCTCAAAGGCCAGAAGCCTTTTCGGTCCTGGCCCCTGCCTGGTGGAATGAGATCCCAGAGGAGCTAAGGGCTCTGCGGGAGCCCTCGCCGTTCCACAAGGCCTGCAAAACAGAGCTCTTTTGCCAGGTCTATGGTTGAGGCCGGCGCGCTGAGGAAGATCTAGACCCCCCCCCCCGGGTTACTCTATTGGCGGATTAAGATCAGCAACCCCTGTCCACCCCCGGGGGTTATATTGTGGTGGAATCTGGTTGTGGTCTTAGACTCTCTGTATATGGACTGTTGTGCATTTTATAGATTATGGGATTGTTTTAGGGTGTAATTTTTATTGTTTTTTTAATGCACGTTTTGTAACCTGCCATGAGCCTTTTGGGAGTTGTGGGCTAGAAATATTATTATTATTATTATTATTAGTAGTAGTAGTAGTAGTACTACTACTACTACTACTATTATTGATAAAGACCAGGGTAGAAGATGACGCAAGGAATATTTGGGGTGGGAGAGCCAGTTTGGTGTAGTGGTTAGGAGTGCGGACTTCTAATCTGGCATGCCAGGTTCGATTCTGCGCTCCCCCACATGCAACCAGCTGGGTGACCTTGGGCTCGCCACGGCACTGATAAAACTGCTCTGACCGAGCAGTGATATCAGGGCTCTCTCAGCCTCACCTCCCTCACAAGTTGCCTGTTGTGGGGCGAGGAAAGGGAAGGCGACTGTAAGCCGCTTTGAGCCTCCTTCGGGTAGGGAAAAGCGGCATATAAGAACCAACTCTTCTTCTTCTTCTTCTAAAACCTGGCTGATGCTTGAAGCACGTTGGCCAAACCCGGACATGAGTTTTAAGCTGCCATGCCCCATCCTTAACTATCTATTGCTTATTTAAAAAAAAAGAAAAATACCCAATGCAAGCCAATATGGAGCACACTTGGCAACCGTGCTTCTTCCTCTGCTAATAAACCACAGTTTTGCTCAAAGTGAGGGGGGTTCAAAGCGGCAAATTAATCCTGCTGGGATCTATTCATTATTCTGCTCCATCTCTTTAGGACACTGAATCAATCTCTATGGGATACGGACGCCACATCGCTGTTTCTCATCTCAAGTAAATCCAGCTGATGAAAACTGACAGCACATTGCTCAAAAGGATTCAAATTGTACTTTTGCCACAATTCCTGAAAAGGAGGCCATGTGAAGAAGTTTATGTGTCCCACTGAAAACATCCAAAAGGTTTCACCCTCTCACTGAATGAAGAGCTACTGGATTGTGTCCTTACTTTGAACATCCATCGCATATCACCTTCCAAAATTATGCTTTTGTTGCATAATTTAGCTTTGTCATAGGCTGATAACTCAATCATGTTGACTTCTCCAGAATAAACTTCAACCTGGTACGAATTTCTGGATCTTCTCATGACAGGAAGATTGCCACAACTGTACAATGTTAATTGGAGTGGAATCCCTACTCTGCCCTCAGAAAGAAAGGAGATTTAATGTCATATTTGGGAAGATTCTGACTTCAAGTGAACACTGAATAACAGACTGGTGACTTGGGGTAGTGTTTAATAGCAGCAGCTTCTAATCTGGCAAGTCAGGTTTGATTCCCCACTCCCCCACGTGCAGCCAGCAGGGTGATCTTGGGCTCATCACAGTCCTGTTAGTGCTGTTCTGACCAAGCAGTCCTTTCAGAGCTGTCTCAGCCTCATCTCCCTCACAGGGTGTCTGTTGTGGGGAAAGAAAGGGAAGGCAATTATAAGCTGCTTTGAGACTTCTTTGGGTAGTGAAAAGTGGGATAGAAAAACCAATTCTTCTTCCACTGCAAGAGGTAAAGGAGAGTACACATCTGAGACTGACTCTTCTCTCTCATTCTCAGAATAATCCTGCTAGGGGTCACATACCCTTAGTTGGTATGATGGAATAGTAGGCCAACTGGGAAATGCTTTTGATCATTAGCATGAAGAAAATCTTTCCTGGAAAATCAAGTACAGGAACAGAAGAACAAAACAACAAATCAGAAACAACACTCATGGTCTTCCTGCAAAATGAAACCTTGAAAACTAAGCAAGGTTGTTTATACAAGTAAAAGCAATCATGCATACGTTCCAATGCAATGCTTTGCTCTAACACAGAATCTCTTTCGTGTTTCCAAGGTCACTGTTAGCTTCTCAAGCAGCAGAGTTGGACACCAGACTGATCTCGCCCTCCAACCATTCCTGGTATGCCAAATTTTGTGGAGTGTGAAAAGGTAGCAAAATGCCCACCAATATGATCGATAAAAGAAAACAGAAATCGAGGACCACCCTTTCTTTCCTCCTCTCTTCCAAATGCCGAAAAAGACGTATGGATATTTTCTCCATCTGTCTCTCTGTCTCGCCCAGTACACATTATTAACGGCACATGAAGAACTGAATGTACATGCAACAAACTGGACTGCATTTTCAGGATGAAATTACAGTGATATTATATAATCTCGGGACAGTTGAAAGCAATGAGACTAATGAAACAATCAGGTCAAGGGCATTCCGAATTAATCCATTCTTTTACATTTAAAGGAAAATTGCAGATGCTTACTCGGTATTTAGGTTTAACTCTGTATGAATAAAAATTGGGACAGCTTCCAAAATAGGGTGGAGAAGGAGGGGGGGGGAATTACAACTGATTATTTTCTATATCTAAGGGCCTGCTGCAGCAAAAAATGGGAATTGTGACTGAGCAAGGAAATTTTAACAAATAGATGATAGGATGAACTGACAATTGACAATTAAGAATACTTCACTGAATTTAAAGCAATACAGAAATACACCTGAAGTTCTGCCTATCTATACACAGTTTTAAAATGGGGGGCGGGGATAGAACAGAAGGTATTTGCAGATCTGGCCACCATCCAAACACGTTCTGTCTTGGTTGTGGCTACAGAAAAAGAAAAACCTTTTTATTGCATCAACAATATATAAAATGTACGTGAATACTAGTCCAAGTCTTATCAGACAAATGGTAAAAAAGAACATGTAAATACTATAATTCTGCTCACTGTTAAGTATGGATTCTTAAAAACACTCCTGTGTTCTCTCAGATGAAGAAGAAGAGTTGGTTCTTATATGCCGCTTTTCTCTACCTGAAGGAGTCTCAAAGTGGCTTACAATTGCCTTCCCTTTCCTCTCCCCACAACAGACACCCTGTGAGGGAGGTGAGGCTGAGAGAGCCCTGATATTACTGAAGAAGAAGAAGAGTTGGTTCTTATATGCCTCTTTTCTCTACCCGAAGGAGTCTCCAAGTGGCTTACAATTGCCTTCCCTTTCCTCTCCCCACAACAGACACCCTGTGAGGTGGGCGAGGCTGAGATAGCCCTGATATTACTGCTCAGTCAGAACAGCTTTATCAGAGGATTAAAACCTTTATGTACCACTGTAGATCACTAAATATATATATATATGTGTGTGTGTGTGTGTGTGTGTGTATATATATGTGTGTGTGTGTGTGTGTGTATATATATATATATATATATATATATACACATACACACACACACACACACAATACACATAAATACACATAATGAGGTCAGGAGTCCTAATTTCTAGGCCTCCACAGAAGGAGTAGGGCAGTCATAAAACTGTTGACTTTTATTTTCCCTTCATTAAAGTTCAAGCCAGCGTTCAGCTCACCAGTGACTGCAGAAGCATAGGAAAGACAATGAAATATATACAAGAACCAACATTTTATCTTCTTTACATGACCTTTGAAACGAGATTCTGTAGGCTGAAGGACTTCTATTTAAACAGACACGTATAAATGCTTTAATCCCTTTGGGGATTTTTAGTGTACTGTACTATGGAAAGAGGTCAGCTGACCATATTTAAAAAAAAACCACAGAATTTATGAACGTATTTTTTCCAGGCTGCCGCTGTAGACACACTTAGTTTTAAATATGTGTTTCATCCAAGTGATTTTTACCTGCCTTGAGCTCAACAAAGAAGGCAGAATACACATTTAAACACACATGTATTAAAAAACAAAGCTGCTCAGGAGGACTACACCAATGCCAGACAACAGGTTATCTATGTGGAGCGTTTGACATGTGAAAAGAAGAAAATCGTGTGGGCAGGTTTGGAGAAGACAGCACTGCACTGTCCTATCTCAGCAGGGCAGCCTTTCTCAATTTTTTTACCCTTGAGAAATCCCTGAAACACTCTCCAGATGTCGAGAAACCCCAGAAGTGGCACAATCGTGCAGAATATGGTTGGGAAGCAGAGCTGTGCACATACCCATCTAGTGCCCCTCACCTTCCCACAACCTTCAGGCCCATCACTGGCCATTTTAGGAGGTGAGAGTGGGTCAACATGACCGCATATGGTCATATTACCCAATAAATGTTGTACAAATTAACCAATATTATTTTTATTTATTTGTTTATAGATTTTTATCCTACCACTCCCAGACAAGCTGGCTCATGGAGGCTCACAACATAATAAAAGCATGAAAAACCCATAAAATACAATCTAAAACAGGTAAAAACAAAGATGGCAATCACACAATCCCTCATTAGAACCAATTTCCTCATTTCATATAATCCCACCCACTCAAGAAACTGTTCCAGGGCCGTCAAGTAACCCCAGGGTTTCATGAAATCTTGGTTGAGAAAAACCTGCTGTAGTGGGGAGACAGATATAACAAATGTGCTCTCTTTGTGGAACCAGGGGGAGGAAAGTTTCCCCATTCTGTTTCATGGACCATTGCAAATGCTAAGAAGTAATTCCCATGTAGAGGGTTCCTTAGATGTATTTTAATAAATAAAAACTGTCCTATCTTTCTCAATGCCAATGGTGATCCAAAACTGCTTACAGCATCAGTAAGCTAGTAAACAAATACATGAAGGTCAACAATCCTCCATGGGCATAACTCTGAATTGAGCATATAGGATTTAGTAGAGATTTATCTGCACATCAAAGGGCCTGCAGAATTTTGTATCGTGTAACTGCTCAATATGGGAGACCAGAAATATTAAAGACATATGTTAACTGTTTGTGCCTTAATCCTACTTCTTTTTTACAACAAGCAGCATAATTCCAAGACTTTGTATTCAGACCTTATATGCATTTTAAAATGTATGGATCATAGATGCCTACTACAAACCTAAGGTTTTCCATAAAGAAACAAAAACCTAACAGATCATATCCTGCTTTTCTACCACCAGGGTTAACAATGCATTGGGTTTTTAAAAAATTTGGTTCCTCTATATATTTGTGAAACAGCCTGGGGTGTGGAACGTGTCCGGCTGTCCAAGCAGGAATAGGCCAATCAGGTGCAGCCAGCAACGCTGACTGCACCCTGATTGGCCCTGCCCCTACAGCTCCTGCCCTCTCTATCTAGATGCTAGCCACCTTCCTCTCAGTTGCAACAGAGACGGAGAGAGAGACACACAGAGCCCTGCCAGACTGAACACGAGCCCTCATTCCCTCCTATCGCTCCTGCTGCAAGGGAGGCAGAGAGAGCCACCCCTGCTGTGACGGAGGGAGAGACAGAGCTGCCCCAAACTGCACGCCAGCCCTTCTTCCTTCCTACAAACCAACCATAATTACCTGCTATGCGAGGCACCCTGAGAGACACGCAGCGACCAGGAGAGGGAGAGAGAGACACAGAGAGAGATCTGCTCCTCCCAGTGTCCCCTGGGTCCTAGCGCCCATTGCATTCCTGGTTGCAATGGGCTCTCTTGCTAGTATTGGTTAATATATATATATTACATATTACGCTCTGCGGATACTAATTTATTGGTCATTCCCGGCCCTAGAGAGGCTCACCTGGCCTTGACTAGGGCCAGGGCATTTTTGGTCCTGGCCCCGACCTGGCGGAATGAGCTCCCAGAAGAGCTGCGAGCCAGATGGGAGCTTGCGGTGTTCTGCAGGTCCGGGAAAACGGAGCTCTTCCGCCGAGTCTATAGTTAAGGCTGGGCAGTGAGGAAGATCAGGGTAGTAGATTGGAGTGGCGGTAAGCGAATATCATCTGCACCCTCCATGACCTTTTCCCCTCTGGAATTAGTTGGGAATTCAGGGTCCAGGAAGAGTTTTTTATGTGGCTGCATCTGGTTGTATGGGGTTGATGTTTTATTGTGTATTTTATATTGGTTTTAAGTGTTGTTGGGGTTTTTATATATGCTGTAACCCGCCTCGAGCCTTCGGGGGGGAGGCAGGTAAGAAATTTAAATAATAATAACAACAACAATATACATACACACACACAGCTGACCCTGGTGCCCCCTCTGAGGCTGCTCGCTTATTTTTTTTTTTTTTTTACAATCTGCACTGCTCAGGATCCACCATGGAGTCACATCATTTTTTCTCCAGCATGTCCAAGCGTGGATTTTCTCCACTTAATCGGAGAAATGGGCTTCCACTCACACACTCTTCTGAGAGCAGCCTATGGTCTCTTTCGGATTTCCCCCCTCCAGCCTAGCTGCACCTCCAGCATGGATGCTGTTCCAAGGTCTCTGCTAACAGGTTAGTTTCAGCAAGGCTTGCTTTTTGAAACTGTAAAGAAAGCTCTGGTTTCACTTCTGGTTTCACCATTTTAGTGAAAGGTTTTCCAGCCTCCATCTTGGCTAATGACTACAGAACAGAAATTTCTTTCAGCCCCCTCTTCTGAAGGTCAGGGTTGGGAGTTACTGTCAGAACTAAAAACAAATTTTTCTTTGCTGTAGCTGCTAAACTTCCCTTTAATAGAGGAATCCCCCTCCCCCATTAAATTACCCACCAAGATCTTTCAGTGAGACAGTGCAACTCTGAGAAACCTGCTTTGCTGTTGTTGCTTATCTCATCTGTTTGAATACTTTCAAGGAAGAGAAAATGGAATCCAAAAGATTTCCCTCTTCTCCCCTCCCGTTTCGCTGCTCTCAAGGCCTGCTGATACATCATCGCCAGTAAATTTCTAGGGGCAACACTGGAAAATCAACTTCCAGAGCCTGCATGCCCTCATTAAAAAATAAATCATGTTGGGGGGTGGTGTGTACATGTGTGTGTGCATGCATGCGTGCATGCGTTTTCTCCCCAAAAGACATTGAGAAAGCAGAGAGAGAACAACAAAATGTTAAGGGCAACCTACGGACAAACCAATGACTGTTAATTGACATGAGACATCAGTCACCATAAAAATGAGTTTGTACAGTTTCCCTGGTTTCTGTGTAATGTCTGCTTTTGGTGTAGAAAGGAACACTCAGCAATCATGCTTCAGAATTGGGAAAAACGACATTTGCAGATCCTAGGACAAGATCCGAATAAGGATCAATTTACAATCGACAACTCCTATAACGCTTAAAAAATGGTGAATGCACAATGTACCCAGGTCCATAAAGTATAGCATACTATAAGATGCAACTTTAAAAAATTAACAACCACAAAAGCACAGTAATATTTCATTCCGAATAAAAAGGACACGTTAAAAGAGTTTCTATGGAAACTTTTTTACCACAATTTGCCTTTTTTTTTTCAATACAGGAGAGCACAATCAGATCTACACACCCCACTCAAAGGGGCACAACTGCTCCACTGCCCCCAACCAAGCAATAACCTGTTCTCCCAGTGAGGCTTAGAGATTAGAACCAGTGTGGTATATGGGTGTCATCAAGAGATCAGAGAGACCCAATTTCCAGCTCTCACTCCGTCCTGAAGCTCACTTTATTTATAAAGATCAAATGAAGCAGAGGAGAAGCACGTGTTCTTCATGTTCTTTTAAAATTGTATTTACAATTTGCTTGTAGCCTGAGAATCATTAAATGACACTCACTGCTCAGAGTTTTTATGCTCCGGCTGGAATTTTAATAGCTTAAGTTTCAATATTTTTGTTTTTTACTTTTATCTTTTTGTGATGTTTTCACTTCAGGTAGACCAGTTGAAGAGGGGGCCTGCCTGTTTACTACAGCTTTAGAGACAAGGTCTAGGAGCGGTGGGATCAAATTATGAGCCTCCCCTTCAATATTGGAAAGCATCTTCAGATAGGGAGGGCTGTTCATAGATGGAATGTACTGCCTCAGGGCTGTAGAGTCTCCTTCATTGGCTGTTTTTTAGGAGGAGACTGGATGAGAGCACCTGTGAGATTTTTAATTCCCTGAGCAGGTGGGGGGGGGGGCTGGACTGTATGGCCCTTTCTGGTCTTTTCCAGCTCCGTGAGATTCTGATACTGATTCACGAGCCACCTCAACTAGATTCTTTGGAGAAGCAGCGTAGTAATTTTCTAAATAAATAAATGCTAGATCAACACACACTTCTGGCCTGCATACAAAGGAGCATGTTGTGGCATGGTTAGAGAACAAACAGGCTTAAGGACTCGGGTTCTTAAGGCCTTTCTTGATGGAACACGCCATGTGAAAATGATAGTTAAAATGATAAGAGCACAGAGAGTCCAGTTGAAGGGAAAGTGGAAAGTTTGTCAACCTAATAAGTGAATGATGCAAATTCCTCTCCCAAAATGTGAATGATGTAAATTCCTCAGTGAGTACTCAGGGCACTGGTCAGCGGAGACTTCAGCTCACATTGTGTCTTTTGTTTTTCTCCTGAGCCAACCAGGAACAGTGGGCTATAAAAAATACAGTCATCATCATCACCTATAAAAATACAGTGATCATCATCATCATCATTACGAGCAGGGGTTGGAGTAGATGGCCTGTATGGCCCCTTTCAACTCTATGATTCTATCATTACTTCTGCTTTCACAGTCCAAAAGCTAGAAATGAAATGGACTTCATTATAAACAAACAAAAAAGCATGAAAAAAATACTTTGGGATTTCAACATTCAGCCTTCCTGTCCAAAGTTGCCAAGCATGTTTTTTATTCCATACAATTTAACCAAAATTGAAAAAGATTAGTGTATAATTATAGATAATGCCCACATATTGTTGTTTCACAAAGTAATTTTTTCTATTATGATCCATTTTCAAGAGCTGAACATTTCCTTTTTGTAAAACTCCATCTAATTTCTTAGCTGGTGTTTGGTACAATCAGTCCTGTCAACGTAACCCAGACAGAGAACAAACTGCCCAGACCTATAATGAGAAGCAGGTAGGGAACTAAATCAAACCAAACTAAAAGGTGTTTTATTCACTTAGGATCAAAGTAATCAAAGTAACAGGGTACAAGCAATAGGAATGTCCTGCAGTGTCAGGCCTGCATACAGAATAACATTTTATGGACATCAAAATTTATGCATGTGCAGACATGATTTTGCTGCCTCCTGCCGTAGCCACAAATGAATAAGAGATGTTTTTATACCCCGCTTTACGCTACACAAAGGAGTCTCAAAGTAGCTTACAATTGCCTCCACTTCCTCTCCCCCAACAGACACCCGGGCCTTTTCTGCATCAGAAATTAGCCCTCCTTAATGCTTGTCTTGTGGCACAGAGACCATTTATGCACTGGGAACTTCACTGCCCCACCCCCTTATCAGGAGCACAGATAGGGAGTGGATGAGGTGCACCAGGTCAAATGCTCCCTCATGTGGGTGCAGGAAGAGGTGGAGCAACCTGCCACGACTAAAACCCCAGCCTGGAGCCCAGCATGAAACCTCTAGTGCATAAACGGTCAGAGTGGTAAGTGGCAGAAATGCTGTCTGAAGCTCTGCCCATGAGGCTGGGAGTTCGATCCCAGCAGCCGGCTCAAGGTTGACTCAGCCTTCCATCCTTCCAAGGTCGGCAAAATGAGGACCCAGTTTGCTGGTGGGTAAACGGTCATGACTGGGGAAGGCACTGGCAAACCACCCCGTATTGAGTCTGCCATGAAAACGCTAGAGGGCGTCACCCCAAGGGTCAGACATGACTCGGTGCATGCACAGGGGATACCTTTACCTTTACTGCTTGTCTGGTGGTAGGACTAATTCCCAGTTCTGAATGGCATTGGCAGCAAGTCAGGCCCATCCCAGGTTTGGCCCAAATCAGGGCCTCAGTTGTCCTGCGGCAAAGGAACACCAATATATCTACTTTCCCTTTTTTGCCCTGAGCAGAAACAGGGCCTCAGCTGGGGCAGGCCCAAATGGCAGGGTAAGAGTTGGGTTGTCCAGGCCCAGCTCATCCCCTAACTACGTCATCCCAGAAGGGACAAAAAATGCCCTGGCTGGCTGTGTAGTGTTGCCAAGCCACCTAGGGCATTCTTTGTTTGTTTAGCAACACAATATTGCTACCATGTTCCTTAACAAAAAGAACGCCCCCACTGTGTGGCAGAATCTTTTCACCCCAGCTGCCTCATCCAGAGGCAGAAATCTGGGGCAGACAGGTGTACCGCCGGAAACAGTCCCCGATGGGGACACAGGAAGCGGTGGAGCATAGAGCATTGGGACAGTATGCCCCATCACAACCCCCTGGTGACAGTGCAGTGCAGTAAATATCCCTGTGAGGTACGTGGGACTGAGATAGCTGTGACAGAACTGCTCTGTGAGAACTGCACTAACAGGACTGTGGCTAGCCAAAGATCACTCCAGCTGGCTGCATGTGAATCAAACCTGGTTCTCCAGATTAGAAGTCACTGCTCTTGACCACTACACCAAGCTGCCCCCCTCTGAGAATCGGGAATAGGTCTGGGGGGGGGGGGACTTCAGGCTGCAGCAGGAGGAGAAAGGGGGAGGGGGAGGAATCACACTGTGTGAGCAGAAATCCCTGTCCGCACAGAAATGCTAGTGTGGATCTAAACTTGAATCTACAACAAGGCTTGGAAATCTGTATCTCACCAGGTGGTGGAAAGTCCTGGCAAGCTGCAGGTGACATTGACATCCAGAGTAACCACACAGGTGGGTTTTCAAGGCAAGAGATTAACAGTAATGGTTTGCCACTGCCTGTCTTTGCATAGCAATTCAGTCTTTCCTTGGTGGTCTCTCATCCTAATAATAACAGGGTGGCCCTGCTTTGCTTCTGAGGTGGGTAATACTAAATGCTTCTTTTCAGAATGCCATCAAGGGATTTTGGGCTGTATTTCTTTTCTTTTCTTTACCATTTTGACTTTGCTATGCTTGAATGAAGCAAGGCTGCCGGTTTGCCTCCTAAATCCTATCCTGTATTTCTTCCCCCACCCCTAATCCTTTTCTAATTATCTCAAAACAATTGTTTTCATTGTCAGAAGTGAGACCTAAGGATTCCCCTCCCCAGCTCATTGTAGATCAGTGAAAGGTCCATCCTATTTATAAGCATGGTTTGAGATACATGGAATTTCTAAAAATCCAAATGCATGCATTCAAATTAAAGAAAATTCAAACAGATTCTTTTTTTTTTGGCTGCAAAGAGAAGCTTGTATCTAGGTTTGTCTGTGTAGCCCTGGAGGGGGGGGACCATTAAGCTCGGTTTCTCTCTTTATACAAACTCTCCAACTCATTTTACAAAAGGTTTATTTTCTATTACCCTAGTCTCTTTTGGAGCTTAGTAGATTCAAAGGGATGTCCTGGGGGAGTTTTTAACTCTGTCTAATGCAGAATCAGGACACCTGAATTTGAACAAAAATGTCACTAAAGTCAGCCACTAGAGGGTGCATGGTTACATAGACTAGACCTCTACATTAATCCTGATTTCAATCTAGGCCTAGGACCAACTGGCTGTGGTTTCACTATCACAATTGTTGTTTTGTATCACTTGTGATGCTTCCTGGCTGAATGCTTTAACTGAAAGATTCGGCCTTGGTTCTAACAGACATCAATAATGAGAGATGAACGGCTTGTCTCGAGAAATAAATTCCCTAGGAAACCACAGTTCCAGGACAGATTAGTATCCAATTCTCTGCTGTCAAGATCCCAAAAAAGCAAAATTTACTACAATCTCCAATAGCCCACAAAAGCTATGACAGTTCTCGATATTGCCAGGAATCCAAAAGCGCCTTAACCTACAGTGCAAACAACAAAGATCAGTCCTTTTCATTTGTTAAATATGATGATCAAAGACACAGAACAAGGGAGCTAGGTTAGATTCCCAAAACGTTATACCTCCAAGTTGCAGCTCCATAAACTGTTTATAGATAATGGAGTGCTTTACATTAATGCCTGATTATATTTCTTGATTGAATGCATCCACAAATAATTCTGTCCACACAGGGGAACATTAATCAAGGTGCAATCTATCTTGGGGCGTCTGTAATATATTATTATTCAATCATTTATTCTACATTTGCTTCCAGGCTACCAAGAAGATGCATGTACGCATGCACATAAACATGTACAACTAAAAGTACAGGGTTGTAAATTCACTGTAACATTCTGGTCTGACCAGTAATTTACAATACTGCTTCATAAACATGCTATTTGTTTATTTTATTTATTTATTCACATTTATATACCGCCCTCTCCAAAGGCTCAGGGCGGTTTACATAGAACTGAAAAACTATACAGGAAACATTACATATAACTAACTATAACATTACTATAACATTAATATTATTAACAGTAACAGTGTAAACAGTATAACATTAAACAATAATAATACAACCGGTCCAGGAGTCTTGGTGGATTTCTGGGGGGGGAGGAAAGGGGGACAGGGGCCTTGCAGATATTGTTGACTGATTGTACCTGGCCTCAGCCAAATGCCTGGTGGAGGAGGTCCCTTTGACCGTTTATGCACTGGAGGTTTCATGCTATGCTGCAGACTAGAGTTTTAGTCATGGCAGGTTGCCACACCTATTCATGCCCCCACACAGGGGAGCATTTGGCCTGGTGCACCTCATCCACCTCCTATTTGTGCTCCTGCACGGGAGCTAGGGCAGTGAAGTTCCCAGTGCATAAACAGTCTTTGACAGGCCCTGTGGAACTGCTTTAGAAAACAAAAGCTAATGAAACACGCCTCTATGCTGTCCTCTTCACGGTTTTGGAATAGCTTTTAAGCACATTTATATATCACAATCTAAACTTCCACTCACAAAGCAGTTACTAATAATCTGATGTAGAAACTGGATTCAATACAAATATAATTATATTGTAAAACGAAGAGGAAGACTGCGCACATTAAACAGAAAACGCATAAAACCAGACACCACCATGAAACACAAAAGAGTTTAAAATATTTTTTTCAATCGTCATAGTAAGGAGAGAAGGGGAAATGTTCAAAAGAAGGAGCAGGGGAACAAGAGTATTTTCCCCTCCTGCCTAAACTTCTTCAGGCTTGACAGTAGGTAAACCTTCAAGGGGAGAGAGTTCCATAGTTCCATCTCCACCTTTAGTACCCAATTAACCTTGCCTCTACAAACAAGAGAACACTTTAACAGGGTCTCCAAAGTGCATCTTGAACTGCTGGGAGGGCTTGTGCAGATGTAAATAGCTTTTCCAAGTACCTTGTTCCAAGCCATTTAGGTAAGAGCCAGTAATCTGTATTGTCCTTAGAACAGGGTTTCTCAACCAGGGTTACATGAAATCCTGGGGTTTCTTGACAGCCCTGGAAGAGTTCCCCAAATGGGTGGGAGTTAATTAATTTTTAAGATATTTTTAAACTTGTTAAACATTTATTGGGTGATATGACCATATATGCACCCCAACTCTCAAAATGGCCAATGATGGGCCTGGAGAGGGTGGGAAAGGGAGAGGCTCTGGGTGAGCATGTATTCAGTATGTTTTCCAATGATCAAGCCACTACTGGGGTTTCTCAAAACCTGAAGACTGTTTCAGGGTCTTCTCAATTGTTAAACAGTTGAGAAAGGCTGCCCTAGAGGCATGTAGACAGCCAGTCTAGTCTTACAATACTACTAAGACACATTTGCCTTTAATCCATACCAGCCAGTGATTTTGCTGTTCAGTTTCATGCAAGGTCCAGCCAATTTTCAGCACGACAAACCTCAGTTAGATGGAGCCAACCAACTCACAAGGATCCTTCCTCCACTGGAAGAGTCACTCCATTTGGAGGAAAGACTTCAAACTTTGCTTAGTGGAGTGAAAGGATGCGGGGGGGGGGGGCACCTACCCCAGTGTGAGCATGTAATGGGCCAATTCTTTAGCTCAAAGAAGGGATGCAGATAGTTGGCTAATAGTGCTAGAAGGACACTGAATCACCATCTGAAGGAATGGACAGAATCATATAGTTGGAAAGGATTCTACAGCAGTGGTCCCCAACCTTTTTTGGGCTGGGGGGGGAGGGAGGCCCGGGGACTGGGGGGGAGAGGGAGGTGCCAGTGCGCTGGAAGGTGCAAACACGCAGGCATGGCAGCTCCACTGATCGCCTCCCTCCCCCCTGCCATGGCCCGGTACCGAGGGCTCGGGGGTTGGGGAAGACTGCCCTACAGGACATCAAGTACAACCCCCTGCTCAATGCAGGATTAGAATAAAGCATCTCTAACAAGTGTTTGTCCAGCCGCTGCAGTGGAGCTCACCACTTCCCTTGGTAGCTGATTCTACTGCTGAACTATTCAGACTGTTAAAAAAAAATTCTGATATCCAGCCAGTCTCTTTCCACCTGCATATCCCATCCATGGTTCCCAGCCCTCCTCTAGGTAACAGTCTTTAAGTACTTGAAAGAGAGCAGTCATGTTCACCTCAACCTTCTCTTCTCCAGACTGAACATTCCCAAGTTCCTCAGCCTTTGCTTGTAGGGCTTGGTCTCCAAGACCCTAGCACTCTTCTGCATCCACTCCATCTGCAGCAACACCAAATATAGACATGCTCTTTTGGAGAGGTATGTCCAAAACCAGCTAAAACCTCAACTTAATTGGCCATATTTATCCACCAACATCACCTCATTTTCTGGATAAAGCTTCATTTTGCTGGTACTCTTCAGCACATTACCTTTTCAGGACATCTGAATTGGGATGGAAAAGCTGGGCACCATCCATTCACTATAAATGTCCCAATGATTTTTCCCAGCAAGTTTTCACACAAACATTTCCAACATTTCAGCTGGGACACAGATGGAGTATCAAATGCCTACTATTAAAACAGTGACCTCTCTGGTTTACAGGAATATCACTTAACCTTTTCACTTGTTTCCGTAGTCCATGAGACAATAAAACCAGAAGTCCCATTATGGATATGGATCTAACTAATGTAATTTCTACCACTGCTGTTATACCCCTCAACTATGAAAGTATTTTCTTCCCCACCAGTTATACAGAAAACATTTGTAATGATAAACCCCAGCAAATCATTATGACCCTCACAGTCTCTGAAGAGAAAAGGAAACAAAAGGAAAAAAAACAACGAGAATTAAAACTGGTCAAAAATGATCTTTATTGAAAGATTGGGAAGCAGACAGCTAGGGCAAGTGCCTAAAGAAATAACAATAAGTAAACTAAAGGTTCTGGATGCAATGCACTGACTACATCCAACATTCTCACTTGATTCCAACCGCTTCAAATGACAGAAGTCATGCTGAGACTAATGTATTACATAAAACTTTATTGGCCAATACCACTTTGGATCATTTGGGATTTGGGTGGATGTGGGAAACTGCTCTTAAGATGCTAAAAGACTCTGATTAACACTGCAAATTCCTCTTCTTTTTTTGTTAGAGAGTTTATTGGATCCGTTGAAAAAATTATTTTGATCTAGGTATCTTGAATATAATGATGGTTAGATCAAATGCAGCTCGCATGTTACAGTACTGCCCACATGCTGAAATAAAATATTACATTACATTATTCATCATTATAATGAATCTGATTTATTCTAAGAAAGGGTCATTTAATTAGGCTATTTAATTATAAGTTACTTGCTTCTTACCTGGACCCCGTCCCAAAGAAAAAAGGTCTGGAGAAAATCATCTCACTTTGGGGTGGAAGACACACGCCATGTTGTGATGACTGGGTTGCATGACTTTTGTTTAAAGTGTAATTTAGAATAAATGTTGTTAATATTAATGGTCCTACTGGACTCCTGGACTTGCTTTAACAGACTGGAAAGCATTATTTGGTCTTCCATTCTGAACCTCTCTGCAAAGTAGCTTTTATGAGCAATACTGTTACTACATGGTGGTAATTCTCTGTATACTCTGTTAGCCAAGTCCTTTTTCTTCATTTCTATTTCCTTCCTTCCTTTCTGCTCACCTTACCTTTTCCCTCATTATGCTTGGGGACAGGATAAGACAGGATAGGGTGAGTAAGAAAGAAGGAGGTTCTTGTGGGATTTTCACAGTTTAAAGTCTTTTGGGAAACGGGAATAAAATTTAAGTTGGAAACAAAACAGGTAAACTCCAAGCAAAATGATATTGCCAAAATCCATAAATCCATACTACACCCACCCTCCAAACTCCCCCACCGCCCAAAACAACACATTATCAGTTCGGTTTCTTGCAACTTTAAAAAAAAGGTAAATTCAAGAAATACAGATTCAGACTGGTAGTTTTAGAACACAGCATGAAGCTGGAATTATTTCAGAAAGAGCTGAAAAAGGTAAAGGAGGGGCCAGCTTAGAATATATGAGGGAATAAAGCATCAGTGTTTCCAGAAAGCTTGGGATTTTTTAATTGGTGGGGAGAGGGGGAAGAAAAGGCCTACAGGCAAAGTCTAGCACATCAATTGTTAATGCTGTACATTCTTAACACAGAGATCTGACAAAACAGGGAATTTTCCCCCATCCCCACCACCACTTCGAAATAGCAGTCTAAAAGCACCCACTGAAGTCAGCTAAAGCCATTTTACTGAAGAGGGATTTTGTTGGTTAACCCACAAATACTTCTGGAGATAATTTAGGGCCTCTGAATTATTAAACAGGAAACCTCTGGAGTACAGAAAATTGCCAAGATTTCCAGAAATTAAGGAGCTAATCAACTCCACGCTTTCATCACCATCTTGATTGTCCCCATGGGATGGGGGTGGGGGGACGACAGAAGAATAAAGCTATATAAAGATTTACGGGGGGGGGGGAGGTTGTTTCAAAAAAGCTTCACTTGGAAATGACTTCCTCTTACAAATTTGAAAGCACAATTATCAGTCACTGACACTGCACTTCAACCTGTCACAGTCAATCAGCTTCTTATTTAAACTGCTTATTTATCACCTTTTAAAACATAAATATGTAGCAAGAAAGCCACTTAATAATAATGAAAACAAAGGACCTTAGTTAAAAGGTATTTATGACAAAAACAAAATCAGCGTGGCACTAAAAGATATTTGGGGGTGGGGGAAGGGACTCGGAAATTTCATTATTTCAAGTGAGATTCAAGCAAATCACGGAAACTTACAAAGAAAGGAAAGTAGTTATTTATAATATATTAAAAGGTAAAGGTAAAGGTATCCCCTGTGCAAGCACCGAGTCATGTCTGACCCTTGGGGTGACGCCCTCTAGCGTTTTCATGGCAGACTCAATACGGGGTGGTTTGCCAGTGCCTTCCCCAGTCATTACCGTTTTACCCCCCCCCCCCCCCAGCAAGCTGGGTGCTCATTTTACCGACCTCGGAAGGATGGAAGGCTGAGTCAACCTTGAGCCGGCTGCTGGGATTGAACTCCCAGCCTCATGGGCAGAGCAGCTTTCAGACTATGTGTCTGCTGCCTTACCACTCTGCGCCACAAGAGGCTCATATATATTAGAAGCACGCTAAAGGGGTGGGGGAGAGAGAGACAGTAGTCTGAAATGACAATGAACTGCTATCATCTCCACAGTAATTTGCAAAAAAAATTAGAGAATCGAACACAAAAATAACTTTAAGAAATAGAACTACTCTTTAACCAAAGATTATCTTCACCTCTACACATTTTACCCATTACCCATTACTATGAAAGTACAGCCTGGCTGACACTTAACTGCTCTAATCTCCACAGTAATTTAAAAAAAAATAGCATCTTTCTCCTCTGTGGTAGTCACACATACAAAAATAACTTTAAAAAATAGAACTATTCTTTAACCAAAGATTCTCTTCACCTCCACACATTTTACCCATTACTATGAGAGTACAGCCAGGCTGTTCGGCTTACTGCTGTATCTTAAGGACGCTGAGGAAACAAGGCCCACTGAAATAAATGGGGCTTATTTCAAAGAGCTTTATTTCAATGGAATACTTTTAGGATTAGGCGGCCATAGAGATGCTCTCAGAACGCTCATCCATTGAGAAGTAGTGGGTTCGGAGGAAGCCAGGATGCAGCATTATCTCTCATTAGCAGACCCATTATGCAGGCATTATAGCTACCTAGACAGAAGAAAGCCGGCAAAGAGCCACCCAAAGCATGAGCAAGGATTCAAAGTTTGTGTTGGCGAAGGAAAGGGACGGAGAACGAGACGGTCGCCATCCCACGGCCTTTTGTTCTCCGCAAAATTCACCTAAGAACTTAAGCTTATCCAAAGACAACAGACACAGGAAGACAAAGCAGGAGTCCTGTGGCACCTGTGGACCTAACCATATCCATTCCAGCATAATTTTTTTGTGAATCACAGCTCACTCCGGACACATGGAGTACACAGCTCTAAGAACTAGGTGATTACATTGAAGGCTGCAAACAACAGAAAGAAGGTGAGGTGATAACAAAGAGAGGCCAGTTCAAAACAAGATCCAGCCAGAAGAGTCTTCAATCTCCTCAGGGTGGGTGAAGGCTGTTTCCAGCCACTGACAGATACCCTTAAGAAAGTTCATGCTGTTAGTCTCTGAAGTGGCAGCGGACTTCAGTTTTATTTTGCTGCCACAGACCAACACCCACTGCAGAAAGAAGCTGTATTGCTCCTGATTTAGAGTCCAATAGCACCTTTAAGACCAACAAAGGTTTATTCAAAGTGTGAGCTCTCGAGTGCATGTACTCTTCCTCAGACTCAAAGGACTGTTTAGCTGCTTTAGCAAAGAATGATCATATGGCATCATATGGCTTAATTTGCATATCTGCATGCACTCGAAAGCTTGAATAAATCTTTGTTGGTCTTAAAGGTGCTATTAGACTCTAAGCCAGTTTGGTGTAGTGGGAGTGCGGACTTCTAATCCAGCATGCCGGGTTAGATTCTGCGCTCCCCCACATGCAACCAGTTGGGTGACTTGGGCTCGCCACGGAACTGATAAAAAAACTGTTCTGACCGAGCAGTAATATCAGGGCTCACTCAGCCTCACCCACCCCACAGGGTGTCTGTTGTGGGGAGAGGAAAGGGAAGGCGACTGTAAGCCGCTTTGAGCCTCCTTCGGGTAGGGAAAAGCAGCATATAAGAACAACTCTTCCTCTTCCTCCTCCTCTTCTTCTATTTTTGCTGTGCTACTTCTGACCAACATGGCTACCCACTTGAATTGCTTCTGATTTGACAAATTGATCCCAGTCCACTCCTAGAAATATCATTACTGGGTTGGCCTTTCCCCCCCCCCTTCCAATTGCTATTGAAATGGAGAGCAAGGCATGGAAATGAAACAGAGAGTAAAGTGTGGCAATAATGCCAAGGTTTCGCCACAAACTACTTACACAGGGTCAACTTCAATGTCCGGCTCTCGTGAAAAATGTCTCAACTTCATATCGCCATTACCACAATGCCCAACAGACTTCGTTCTATTCAATTTTGTGAAAATAAATCAATGTTGCTGAGATCTGAAGAGCTATACCTAACAGCAAATGTGGTGCAGTGGCTAGAGCATCAGGACTAGTATCTAAAAGACCTTGGTTGGACTTCCCTATTCTCCCATGAAGGTGACCTTGGGCCAGGCACACACATTCAGCCACACCTAACTCACAGGCTTTTTATGAGAAAAAATTGGAGGAGAGGAGCAGGATGTAAGCTACTTTGGGGAGAAAGGCTTCATATACAATGAAGTAAACAAAGTTGAATGAATGAATGGATGAATGAGAAACCCCTGTAGTGGCGTGATTGTGCAGAATATGTTTGGGAAGCATAGCTTCCCAACCCCTTTTAGCCCATCATTAGCCATTTGGGGGGCAGGCAGGGTGACATGACATGTATGATCATGTCATTCGATAAATGTTTAACAAAAAAATATAAAAAGTAATTAACTCCCAACCATTCGGGAAACCCAGGGTCATCAAGAAAACCCAGAGTTTCATGAAACCCTGGTGGAGAAAGCCTGGTACAGTGCAAATTAAGCCACAACCCAAGTTTTCACAGAACTATTCGTCTATAAACAATGACCAGCAGACTATAAAAACCTGTCTGGCAGATTCTACACAACACAAACACACGCCAGCTTGTTAAGCAGCAAGGCTCCGTGGCAGAGCAGAGAGTTTGCGTGCCAGGGATCAAACATGGGACCTTCTGCATCTCCAATGTAGCAGGTGTTTGGGAAGACCTAAGACCCTGGGGAGCTTCTGCCAGTCAGAGCAGACAATACTGACTTAGACAGCTTCATATGTTCAATACGGCTTTAACCCCTCGGCAGCTGAAAAAGAAAAGCATTTCTTTTTAAAGTTTTATTTTTTTTAGAGAACTTACAGGCCACTATTCTATTTTTTTTAAGGTCCCTAAAGAGAGAAAAAAATTCCAAAACATATTTAACACAAAGTTATATTAAGTTACAACAATAACAAAAAAGATGAAAAAACACAGCCTGGAGGGGGAAAAATTTACTACATTGTGATCTTTTCAATTATCTTAAGCTAGATAGATGACTAATTCAAACATGCCGATTTGGTCAAAACATGCCAGTATTTAGAGATCTGGACTGGATTATTGCTTGATTTTGGGCATCACTCACAACAACAGTTTAGTATGTTGAAGTCCTCAATGGCTCAGGACCAGTTATTGACTTTTCGCTTGCCTAAAAGGCAGGTGAAGAAAACACAAATCCATATGGCTCTGTTTTAAGAGATTAGGGAAATGGCAACCAGAGAGAAGGCATCTCATTTATGGAATGACCTTACCAGAGAGATCTGGGGGGAAAAGTTCCCTGTTTACTGCTTTGTTGTTGTTAGGTGCGAAGTCGTGTCCGACCCATCGCGACCCCATGGACAATGATCCTCCAGGCCTTAACTGCTTAAAAACCTTCTAAAAATAAAATCTGGAACTGACCATACATAGAAAGTTCTAACGATGTTGGCACTTGGAAAAGAAATTCCTCAGATTACCTTTGTTTAGGAGTTCTAAGGGAGGCATTACAGAATCAATCACAAATCCTCACAACTCCCATGGTTGCTGTCAAGAGATGTGCTCTAGGCTTTTCTGCTCAGAATTTAACCTTCAGGTAAACATGGGCCCAATTTGGATCAGGCCTCTAACATGCAAAGTCAAGGGATTTAACACATTCCTCTCACACTGTCCTGAAATGGCCACAGAATGTGCCAGTTTACCCCATGGGGAAAACTTATGTTTACTATGGACAATACATACATTTTCCAGCAGGGCAAACACAGTAGCTCCCAAGGCCATTTCAGGCAGACAAAATGGTGAAGGCTTTAACCATATGGTGGACATGTGACTGGGAGACAGAATGAAAGATTATGGCTGCGATCCTAAAACACTGATCTGGACTGGACAGACATAATCTGAGGTAGGACAACTGCTTGGGCCACTCTTACTGACCCCCTTCCACACATACACTTTGCCAGCAATCTGTCTGTGTACCTTTCCCTGTTCAGTCATTCCCAAGGTTACAGAAGCACACACCAGGGAAACTACGTCAACATATTCTAGGTGCAATCACCATAGAAAACACCTGAAAACGTCAACAACGTCCTTTTCCTTTGCAAACCAAATGAAGACGATACGGCTTCTAAAGCCCTACTTTTCCTTTGATAAGCCTACTCATTTTTAATTTATTAGACACGTCATAATATGAAAAGCTGCTTAAGATAAAGTCGGTGTCTACAGTATATGGTTTCACTGTATACATTCCAAACATGGGGCTACTTTGTTTGTTACAACCCAGAGATGTTACATACAGCAGTATACTGCATGGATACTGGTCTGCCCCATGGGGCATCCTCCCCACCGAACAGATGGTGGACACCATCCGCTTTGACAGAGACGTTATCACCTATGCAGAGTTAGGGTGTTGTGAAGGTGACAAGTTCAATGCTAAAAAAAGACAACAGCGTTTGCCATCTGTTCTTCAGGAAAAGGACAGAAATAATGTGTTTGGCTCCCAGGTACCTACATCCAGCACACTTGTTAATCTCATTTTAAAAGGTAAAAGCCACTTTCTATATAGAACTTGAATTTGCAAAAGCCGGGGCAACAGTGATCACCGAGCTAATTTGTAAAAAACACAGATTCCAAAGAAGAATGTCTTGTGCGCACATGCGTTTTAAACGCATTTCTCTCCAGTCTGTCTTCTCTTGGAAGCTGCAGCTACATAAGACCATAAAGAAGTATCTTGCTGGAGGACTCCACAGGGACCATGTAGTCTCATCCCTTGTAGCGTACTTCCAACAGAAGTAGCCCAGATACCTCTGGGAAGTTCTCAAGATGGGACTCATCCATGGAGCATGGCTATTGGGATAGCTATCAAGGATTCACACCCATTAACTGAGCTACCGACACAAATTCTTTCCTCTCCCCCTTCCGCCATCTAACCCAATGATTTGCATTACTCCATGCAATTCCAGTTTTGGGGGCTTCGTCTGATGGTTTTGATTGGCGAGTGGGTAACTGGCAAGGTGAAGGCACCCTGATAAACAGGGTCACAACAATGGCCTTGTGCCTTTTTTGGATGATTATAAGCAGAGAACAGGCTTCCAATATTTTTAACAGAAATGTGAATTTCAGCAGTTGAAGCAATGCTGCTACACCTGTATGGTATTTTTTTGCAGTTTTTTTGAACAAGAATTTTTGCAGTTTTCTTGAACAAGAAGATTCACAGCCTAAAATTCAGCGCAACTTTCCAAGTTAAACAGGAGACAGCTACAAGTAATTAGAAAATACATAATACATACACAGCATGTTAATGAATTAGACAAAAGGTCTATCTTGTTTATGTGTCTGTCTTCTCCTGGGTTACCTTGAGCCAATCACAGTATTTCAGTCTAGGCCTACCTTACAAAATTGTTGTGAACATAAAACAGGAATGAAACATGTATGCTGCTCTCAGCATCTTGGAGGAAGGCCATGATAAAGCTAAAAATGATAGCTCTGTTGACCCTTACATTTGGTTGTTCCAAAAAGAAAAAAACAGAACAACATACATGCATGCTTGAAAAATTAATGGCTGGATACATGCTGGAGTGTTTATACATAGGACTTGGGTCTGAAAGAGTTGAAAACCAAGGTACAACAACATGAATAATTAAGTGTGCAATATTTAAGCAGAGGCCTCATTAATATTTTCCAAATCTCCTGTTCAGCCCAAATCCACTGCATAACCTCCACAGAACTCCCTGTGGAATGTAGAGGAGAAATACTGATATTCCTGTTAGCAGTTAATTATCTAAACTTTGACTGTCCCCTAGGCAATGAGATTTTCTGATGCTAAGCTACTGTAGTCATTTTACAGGTGCCAGGTACACTATAAAAGCAAAAAATAAAATTTAACTGGGCTTGCTACCAGTTCCCCCCATCACCACCCCTTAGCATATAAAACACATGCTTTACATTAGAAAACATTTCCTTTTATCTATGGAAGAAGAGAAATGGGATAAGTAAGATCTGATGACAGGGAAAGAGCCAATGCCTCCCCCCCCCGCACCCCAAAGCCAATATTCAGGTGTGCACAGCTCCAAAATGCAATTCTGTCTTTTACACATTTTCAGAAGAACACCTTTGTCTCCTTCCCACATATACCATCCCTTCTCTTCCATAAAATAATGGCTCTGACAGTCATCAGCTATAACTTCTCCTTTTGGCTTTGGCTCACGGAAAGATAAGACTGCAGTGCTCTGACTGCCAACCAGAAATTTAATCATAAAACTGCATGTTTAAAAAGGCAAGAAATGTACTAGGAAATTGACTAACTTTGGGAGGATTTGATAAATATTAAGGCCTACCTTCCTAAGATTATCTAGCACCAACAGAATTCCATTTCCTTCAGATTTAATTCCAGAATTCATTTGGGGCAGTGCTTATATATCAGACGAAGCCCCCAAAACTGGAATTATTAATAGTTCCTAACAGACTTTAAAAAGCAGCCAATATGGCTACAGCCTTGCATGGAATTATCAACCATGCAAGCAATGAGCACTCAGTTTTGGGAAACTTCAGTCCTATGTTCCCCCCATTCGCAAAGAAGGACAATGTTGGATGTGATTTAAAATTAACCTGTTTTTCTATACAAAAACAGAACCATTCACTCTAAAACCTGCTATCCAGAAAACCAAAACAAGGAAAACAGAGTCTAGTAGCACCTTTAAGGCCAACAAAATGTATTCAAGACATGAGTTTTCGAGTGCCTGCAGTCTTCCTCAGACTAAATGAACAACCATCATTAATGTGGAGATATAAGGCAAAAGCAAAGAGTGCATGCACCCAAAAGCTCACATCTTGAATAAATCTTTGTTGGTCTTAAAGGTGCTATTGGACTCTTATTTTTGTTGTGCTACTTCAGACCCACAGGCTACCCACAAGAACCAAAACAAGGAGTTTAACATTTCAATTCAAGGAGTTAACATGCTTACTACTGGCCAAAAAACACCCAGAAAAACACCTGAGCACCTTGCCTTATCAACAGCAACCATGTCAAAAGAGTTAACCCTTTAGTCTTTTGGTTGTGTGTCAAGTGATGTCAAGTTGCAGTCAACGTATGGCTACCCCAGTGAGAAACATGTTACCTGCTTAGTTTCCATGACCTAAGAAGAAGAAGAGTTGGTTCTTATATGCCGCTTTTCCCTACCCGAAGGAGGCTCAAAGCGGCTTACAGTCGCCTTCCCTTTCCTCTCCCCACAACAGACACCCTGTGGGGTGGGTGAGGCTGAGAGAGCGCTGATATCTCTGCTCGGTCAGAATAGTTTTATCAGTGCCGTGACGAGCCCAAGGTCATCCAGCTGGCTGCATGTGGGGAAGTGCAGAATCGAACCCGGCATGCCAGATTAGAAGTCCGGACTCCTAACCACTACACCAAACTGGCTCTCTAATAAGAGGAAGAGGAGGAAAAGTTGGTTCTTATATCCCGCTTTTCTTTACCAGAAGGAATCTCAAAGCAGCTTAAAATCACTTTCCCTTCCTCTCCCTACAACAAGCACCCTATGAGGTAGGTGGGGCAAAATCAAAAGCATTATCATTTTCTTCCAAACATTTGTGTTTGCCTTTTCATTTACTCTTATTTTCTATGCAGTGGTTCTCAACCTGGGAGTCGGGACTACTTTGGGGATCAAACGACCTTTTCACAGGAGTTGGAGCAGGGCAAGCAGCTTGACCAGGGGAGCAGCATCCACACGACAGCCTCGCGGGGTAGATCAAGATAGAGCATTCATCTGTCTGGAGCAGTGGAAAAGAGCGATACAGGCATAGTGGGACAAGAGGCAGAACTGAACTGAAACCCCTCCAGAAAAAAACTAATTTCTGTGAAAGCACTTGCATAGTTTTATGGTTGGGCGTCACCACAACAGGAGGAACTGGATTAGAGGGTCATGGCATTAGGAAGGTTGAGAACAAGTGTTCTATAGCCCATAACAGGCTCAGAGATCTCAGCCTTCCAAAGCAATATCAGACAGATAATATATTTTTGCATATTTCAGTGATGGCTGAAATTGCTGTTCCCTACTTGGGCAACCCCAGGTCTTCAAGACACTCTAGCATTCTGACTATTTAGTGACATTAGAAGCCACCAAGCAAATATTTAGCCTTTAAAATGGATGACATGAGTGACATGCACAAAGAGACAAAAGGAAGTCTCCGTAAGCGATTACAGTTGATCCTAACCACAAAGGCAGGCTTAAAAAGTTAAGTATGTTAAGATGTAGTTTGATCACTGCCCTGAAAAATAATTTGTTTTCGAGGAGATGATCATGCATCCCAAACTCTTTTGTAACACTCCAAAAATAAGTGCCTATCTTAACTTTCTTTCCAGAAAACGGGAAGCAGAGCATCACGCCTGATACATTTTAATAACATTTCAAATTTAAAACGTCCCCCTACATCCACACACTGTATGCAATGTTCCCTTCTTCTCATGCACTGCCCTCCCCCAGCAAAGATACTGCTAGAGACTAGGCAGAAACCAGTGAAAGGAAGAGCAGTCAGTCCTCAATGTTTTAGGAAGCATGACTTGAATACATGTTTAATGCTTCCAAGATTAATGGCAAACATTAATCAGATTACATTACTTCTAAAATGCTCCTTTAAAAAATGTTAAACAGCTTTGCAAGCACCTAGATTTTCCAAAGCAAAATGAGGGGGAGGAGGAGAACAGCGACACAGTGAGGTAGGTGGGGCTAAGAGCTCTGACAGGGCTGCTCTGGGAGAACAGTACTAACAGGACTATGACTAGCCCAAGGCCACCCAGCAAGCTGCATGTGGAGGGATGGGGAATCAAACCCGGCTCGCCAGATTACGTGCCATAACTCTTAACCACGACACCAGGGAGATCCAAAATTATTTCCCACCCCTCAATCAATTCAACTATACAACATAGAAAAGTCAAGAGTTTATTTGCCATCTCAGGTTAAAAATGGAAGCTCATAGAATCATGGAAGGGGCCATCGAGTCCAACCCCCTGTTCAATGCAAGTTCAGTGTAAAGCATCTGTCCAGCCGCTGTTAAAGACTGCCAGTGAGGGGGAGCTCACCACCTCCCTAGGCAGCCGATTACACTGCTAAAGTACTCTGATTGCTAATCTCCCCCCAAAATATCTAGCTGGCATCATTGTACAAGTAGCCAGTAGCCAGGCACACAACAGTTGGAATCCCTGCAAGTGAGTCGGTAAGGGACGATCATAGATGCAGTTGTCAAAGAAGGTACACAGATGGGGCTCAGTGTCAAGAGTCTCACTCCACCAGCTTTTGCTAGTAGTTTCCATTTTTGCCTTAGGACCCCCCCCATTCCCCCCCCAAAAAAAAGAAAAACAGAAGGAAAAAATAAGTTTTGGTGACTGATGCTGTCCAGCCTCTGAGTGCCTCCTCTTCCAACCAGCTTGCCTGTCTGTCCAGCAGCCAGCTTTCCGTCCCCCACCCCTGACCACCCACTCCTCCTTCCACTTCCCTTCGAGGCTCAGAGGCTGTAGATCCCTCCTGCGTGAGAGCTGCCCCTGCTGGTGAGTTCCCTGCCCTGGGGCTTCCACCTGCAGCCTTTCCAGGTCCTAGGGGAGGGAGAGGCCGTCTGCAGAGTTCTTTCACACACTCCCAATCTAGCACCCGCTGTATTCCTAAATGCAACAGGCTTGGCTCCTAGTTCTGATATAAAACACATATGTAGGCAAGTATGACACAGCAACATACTTTTATTTGGGGATGTATATACAGCAGCCTTTTCAAACCTTTTGACCATGGAGGAGGCCTTGAAATTATTTTTCAGGCTCTGAGGAGGCCTGGAAGTCATGTTAGTTGGTCATGCCTCCTGACCACGCCCCCAGAAGTGACATCACCAGCCACATTAACTGGCAGGTTAGAGGAGAACTGAGTGGAGGAGAGAGGAGGCAGTTTAAGGGAGAGGAGGCATGCAGGCACATAAACCACGACAACTCACTCAGGGAGGGGGAGTAATGGAAGCAGCTAGCTCCCTAGCTTGTGGCTGAGTCCATTAAGGCAGAGGTCTCGTGGACCCCTGGCATTCACGGACCCCTGGTTGGGAATGCCTGATATAGAGTAAAAACAGCAGGAAAGTCTACAGTTATGGTATCCCTGCATTCATGCTGTTGAACAATGTTGATGAATCCTCAAAGACACAGCACCCAAGAGCACATCTCTTTGTGCAGAAGTACATCAAGAACGCCTGCAAGAGAACAGTTTATTAAACAGAACAATTATGAGCACTCGCTTTAACTTACTCAACTGGAATTTGTATGAAAAGTAGCCTTGATGCTTTGTTACCCACGAAACTACAGGAAGAACTACTTTCCCAATATTTTAAAAATAATGCAATTACTTCTATCATATTTAGCTTATATTTAAAAGATCATCTCATCCCAACTTGGCATTTCTCATTTGAGCGAGGCTGATGGAACTTCTAGCTGAGAACATTTACAGAGGGTGTGCTATTTAATATTATTTTTATGCACCAATTTTTCACCATACTGTTCTCCTTTCCCACCGCACAAGAAAAATTCAGTTACGTTTGTTTCAGCATGTGAGCATTTTAATAAGTTAATATACTGTAGCTTTGCTTTAAAAAAAATCAATTAAACCTTTGTAGAACATTCTTTTTCTTTTGATGTGCAGCATAGCTGTGCCTGTTAAGGTACAATACGATGGTATTTGAGTTTTATGCATTTTCTGTCATTAAGAAGCCAGCATGTTGAAATATTAGACTGAAAGGAAGCTTTTCGTCCAGCTTTTATACCATGCTGTGATACCAAATCCATTGGTGCAGTCACTCCCAACCCTCAAATCAAAACCTTATAACAAGATGTGAAAAGGTATATCTGGTTGAGGGGTATATCAAGAGGGGCAGGGTATAAATCTAAGAATAAATACAATAAATAAAATCAGACTGCATTCCTCACTACAAGTACCTAACCGTAAAGCTTTTAAATTATACTTTTAAGTCCAGAGTATGTTTGTTTTGAAATTTTCTAAATTATAGAATCATAGAGGTGGAAGGGACCTCATGGGTCATCTAGTCCAACCCCCTGCACTATGCAGGACACTCACACCCCAATTGCTATCTACTGTAATTTGCCACCTCTTTGCCTTCACAGCCTCCCCGTCAGATGGCTATCTAGCCTCTGTTTAAAAATGTCCAAAGAATGTCCCACCACCTCCTGAGGAAGCCTGCTCCACTGAGAAACTGATCTAACTGTCGGGAACTTGTTCCGGATGTTTAGATGGAATTTCTTTTGAATTAATTTCATCCCATTATGATGCAAATCATGTTTGTTAGAATGAACACCAATAAAAAGTCTCTTGCAAGGTTCAAATAAAATATCAATAGGTGAATGTTTAAAGACATCACAAATCTCACACGCCATACAAGTTGTATGCTTGTCAGTTAACTCGATTACTTTCATGTAATATTTTAAAATTCTTTACTCTTTATATATGAAGTTGTTGGTTTAAATACCTCCAACTCAACACATTTTCCATTTTATCACAGGTAAGCTTGTTTTCTTCACCAGTTTTTAATGCAAAATGAGCTTGCTAAGTGTTTGACAAAGGTCTGCCTTCTAGTATACATGAAGACCTAACAGAGAGAAACACTAGCAATTTTACTTGACTGGACTTCAGGTTGCTTCCCTCACTTTTTCAGGGATAACTGCAAAATTGGCATTGAATGTCCTGGAAAGGATTCATTATACACACACATTTAATCTGCAGCCTGCTGTCGCTTTGTGCCTTTGCTTTTGATTCCGATTCATTTTGCAGCGTTTATAGACTGTCCTTCTTAAAGACTTAAGGCAGACTGAAAATTGTGGTAATCAAATGTACAGTGCCCATGCAAGCATGGGCATAGTGTGATGCAGTAAGGAGAACTGGGAGAAAAGAGCACTTTTTAGTGTGCGCTCATTCACTGCTGGAATCCTACACTCAGGAATCGGCAACTGAGCAAGTTTACTGAGTACTCTAGAGCAGGGGTAGTCAACCTGTGGTCCTCCAGATGTTCATGGACTACAATTCCCATGAGCCCCTGCCAGCAATTACATTTGCTGGCAGGGGCTCATGGGAATTGTAGTCCATGAACATCTGGAGGACCACAGGTTGACTACCCCTGCTCTAGAGCCAAAGCAAAGAACCAGAGAACCATGTCTACAGAGCATCCCCCGGAAAGCTTAAGCTAGGCCCAGACCACCCTCAATTTGAGCTGTTATCAAAAATCCCTCATAAGTTGTCTTTTTAAAATAAGAATGAAAACACCCTCGCAGAATTCTGTCGGTAGCACCAGGGGAAGTGCTGCAGCCCAGTGACAAATCATCAGCTTAACATGTGGAAAGTCCCAGGTTCGAATCCCGGCACCGCCAATTAGAAAGACCAGTTGGTAGGTGATGTGGAAAATCTCTGCCGGAAATCCTTGAGAGTACCAGTCCAAATGGACAATCCTGACGTTGATGGACCGATGGTCTGATTCAGTATAAGGCAGCTTCATGTTTGCCAAACTGGATCTACAAGTTATATTTTATACCGTCTCTCCCTACGTGCAGGCTCAAGGTGGTTCGCAGCATGCATCACACAATGCGAAAGAGCTCTGCCTGAGATTCTGTCTTGACAGACAATGCTGCCTTTGATAGACCAAGGATCAGATTCAGAATAAAGTAGGTTGTGTGGGTGTGGCCAGATTTCATTCCGTGAAATACAGTCAGAGAAAGCAGATGAGAGAGCACACTCTGATGAAGAAGACATATTAAAAGAGAACCAAATTTAAGTCGAGGGGCAACTTCCAAGACCAGCAAAGTTTTATTCAAGGTATATGAAGTTCTGTGTACATACAGGTACTCACGTACCGAGTAGCAAAACTTTTCTCTTTATCTGAAAATGTTTGCATGCACGCATCTTCTTATACCTTAAATAAAACATGGGTTGGTCTTAAAGGTGCCCCTGTACTGAAACTTGGTTCTGCTGCTTCAGACCAACATGGCTACCCATCGGAATATATTTAAAAGAAGCCTACAATTCAGAAAAAATGCATTCCAAGTTTTATCAGTCATACAGTATCATAAGTGAAAGAGTTAAAATTGGGTATTTTAAAATCAGTTTATTTGTTTTCCATTCTTCAGAGCAAACCGCACAGCACTAATCTAAGCTGCCCGCTTTGCTTCAAAGATTCTGGTCTCTCTTATGTCAACTAGATCTCTTAACCATTTCCCATATAGTTAGGTGTTTCTTGAAATACATTTTCTTATAGCTCAGTGGAAGCATGGTTGGCCACAAAAACAACTAATGAATTCAGTAGCAGTAGGGAAGCTATTTACTGTCAACAAAAACTTGGAATAAACTATTTGGCAAGCCTACTGTTTTTGTCAGTAATACCTGACAGACATCAATACATGAGTTGAAGCTTGTCCGTAACGTTTTTTTTTTTTAAAGATCACTACTATAGAACACAAAACTTTAAAGATAACTGATACAAGGAATCATAGCCACAGATATGCTTTAGAATAACAGTTTACGAAAATATTTGATCCATTTGTCAGACTTGGGAAATACAATTAAAGATCAATAATTCAATTTCAGTAATTCAAGGAAATACTTCAGTGCATAAAGCCTGATCTATCACTGGTAGGCAAAATCACGAAACTCCGGCTCACTTAGTTGGGCCATATCATGTGATCCAACTCAATGGAGAAAGCAATTATGCTAGGACTGGTCAATGGAAAAAGGAAACTAGGCCGACAAAGAGTGAGGTGGTTAGATACAATCAAAATGGACACTGGCCAGAACACTGCACAACTAAAAGAAGTGGTGCAAGATCGTAAATTGTGGTGGCAGTTGTGCCATAGGATTGCCAAGAGTCCGACTCGACTGAATGGCTAACATTATCATGATCAATTCAATTTTACTGCCATTCACACAGCTGAACTACCTTAATCCAATCTCAGCTATAATCACCCAGTTACTTTTGCATCTTGACTCTTAACGAGCCTTTCCAGCCAACTAAACCTCCCCACGCTCTCTCTACCTATATGTAACAATTGAAGAAATTCTGTTTCATTGCAGCCGAAGAAGTGTTCATGCACACACAAGCTTATATCTTGAATAAAACTTTCTTGGTCTTAAAAGTGCCACTGGACTCAAACTTCGCTCTTCAAATTCTATGTTCCAAGTGCTATTTTGAACTGCTTTACTACTATCATTACAATTATTATCTGCAACAAATTCCACTTTGATTTGGAGACGGCCCAACATCTTTTATTTGGCAGTAATGAAGTTATAAATTTAGTTTTACAAGGGGTCAGAGGTCAACAGTTGCTTTCCTCGAGGGAGTTGAGGGTAGTGTTATAATTCCCTCTTCTGCAATAAAATATAAAGCTTTGAAATCTAGAAGTTCAGAATGGTAAAGAACACTTTTATTCCACACCGCATACCTCATTTTGATTTGGGAATATTCCACTACATCCCCACCCTCTCAGCTATGGCTGCAAAACTCCTCTTTAAAGAAGGAGGTAGCCAGGCATTGACACTACCTTTATCCCTGCGGAATAACTTGATGATGTACAACTGCAGGACAAGACTGAGCTTTCAATCTACACTTCATAGATGTTCAGTTATGATCCACTCATATCAGAATATTCTCTAAATACAGACGATAATAGTAGAGTTGAGAATGTCATTCCATATTCTGCAGAGTAATCAACACCCTTTGACAGCTACTATCAGATATTTAATTAAAGTCAATGGTAAGGAATTATGTGAAGGATGAAGGGGTGTGAGGAAAGCATTCTTGGAAGAAGGAATGGGAAATGGTGGATTAGTATAAAGTTTTGACTACTAACCACATAAAAGTTTCTACTTCCAAGGCTACAAAATTAGTTCCTCTGGCCAAGCAGGTTCACTAGGTCTTTTCCCTTTCACTTCTCCTTAATAAATTTATTTAGGGGTTTATATTCCTCCCCGTTTTCAAAAACTAGTGTTTTATGGTTAGGGAAAGAATCAGGAAGCAGGTACGATACACCACCAACCATGACAACTTCTTTGTGTGAACGCTTAGAAATGCCTGTGCCTATGGACACAGGAGTTTTGTTGAACTTTAAACACTAACTCATTTTTTTCTAGCTTAAATTAGCATGAGATTGTCAGACTACTTCATCCAGATTTGTTGTGTCAGTTCACTGAATCTGGCAAAGTGAGCTCAAACCTATGGACGTTTAAGTTAAAACAGAAGCTAGTTTTTAAGGTGTCATAAGAACCCTGTTTATTGTTGATAAACTTATTGACAGCAACATCTGGACTTACTGACTACAACATCTCTCTCAGGATGACTTCCCTCACATTTTCGTCAGTACTGATTTCACTGGCTAACAGAGACCCCCAGAGGCAGATGCAGTGGGAGCAAAAATGAGATCTTATGTGATGCTCAACTTGTGATGCCATTAAGTGTGGAAGTACTGAATTTCATAAAATATCGTGCTGTAACAAGATGAAACTTGAAGACAGCAAGCACAATCAAAGATATTCTGGTTAAATACCTGGACTGCTATAATCTCAAAATGGAACCATTCTCTCTCCGCTATGAGGGGTATGTCATAACTGCAAATGACACAAGAATCCTTGTTTTATTAAATTTGGAGGCTATGTTTTCAACATGCAGTGAGAATGCAGAGGCTCAGTCAAACTCTGTTAATCCAAACCTATACTTAAGAGTACGACAGCAGCTGCTAGGAAGTTGGATTTAGCTCAAACCTATCTAGTAGAAGCTAGTCAAAACTGCCTGGAGTCCTTTCTGGCTACAATTATTAAGGTTTTGTTAAAGTGGTGTTGGATGACCACAAACCTTCAGATGTATGCTCAGCAATTACTTAAATAAAAACAAAACACAAAACGAAGATTCCACAAATACTTATTTCATCCCATCCAACCTTCCATTTGGGGGCAGCGTGGTTTTGGACTCCTGCCATTCTGGCTTTTGGGCTGGGCTCAGCACATAGTGCATTTCCCTGGAAAGCTAGTCTTGCTGCTTCCAGTATTGCTGAGCATGAACTCTTGACTGATGTATCTGCAGTACTTGGCAGGTGTCCCTAAGACAGCTCAAGTGGTCCCACGGGTGGGGAGGGGCAAAGACATTTTTGTTCATGCCCCTTCAATCAGAACTTGCAGTGATCTTTGTCTCCCAGTCAAACCCACTAGGTATACCATCCTACTGGTTGAGAGAGAAATACAGAAGTAGCCTTTCATGACAGCAACACAGAATTCTAATTTACAAGTCCTTCAGTAGGGATGTTTATGGCCTGTATGGCTGGTAACCAAGTGAAGTAAACTAAGTCACATTGTGGTGAGCCAGCCTTGTGGACCATTATATCGCTTGACTTATTATGTCTGATACTTTTGGGGCACTCTCCCCCAACCCTGTTGCATTCCTTCCTGGATCTCTCATGCAGTATTAACGCATTGGTGGACACCGTGCAATCCACCTTGAGTCTCAATAAGGAAGGAAGGCTATAAAGTAAACAACCAGGAATAAAAGATCGTTCCATCTCCCTTGGACACTCTGTTTCACATCCTGGGATTCTCCCGAATCCATCACTGTCCTGGCAAATGAAATTACCTTAGCAGCCAGCAATGCTTTTCATCAGCACATCTGACAAAGACTACCACTGTTATTCTCAAGAGTCAGAACTGACTACAGGCAATTATATGCCTTAGTGCGACACTCTTTAGGCACTGCAGATTCTATATGAAACACAGCAGCCCGTCTCAGATGTGGGTTAAGTGTCCAGACCCTAATTCACCAGATTCTGTGCTGGTTTTTATTTCGCCATGTATTCAGCAGGTCCCAAATGGGTTGGTCCTTACATACCTTTTTAAAGACTGCTCCCTAAAGACAGTTCCTTACCTACTGCAACCTCTAACATCTATAGGAAGTCTTCAATAGCATCTCAGTGCTATACAGGTATAAAGGACATAGTTCCTAAGGAAGTTCTCTCAGTGATGGCCGCATAATTGTATGCACCTCCAGGACATGTTCTCAGAACATTCCATTTTTTCAACTAAAGTGTAGCTCAACACAAATGGAGTTTTAACGCTCTCTTATTAGTTTGTACCTCACAAGGTTTGGGGGATAAAATTAAAGTCTAAAATAATAATTCCAAGTGACTGAACATACTGGAAGATTGGTAAAGTTGATTTATGTAGAGCATTTGTATGCTGCCTTCCCAAGCGTTAAAAATATTTAAACAAAATTAGGGCTATTCAACCCACACAGGTCAGTTTCCATTCACAGACTTTCTCTCTTCCTGTCTTGCAGTTCAGATGCCCAGTTATGCAATACTTATTATGCTTCCTGATCTGATGAAATATGCTACTCAACGCATTCCTTGACATATTTAGTAAGACATGTGGGGGGCAGTGTTCAATAAAATGTTTATTAAATCAAATGACAATGCTGTGATTAATTCCAACCAACAGGATGTTTCCTAGATTTCTATAGGATTATATTCTATATTGATATCGAATTAAAATCGACTTACGAGACACAACCCTAAACAAGATTTATCTATCCAAACGGCAGTTCTTCCCTGACATACCACACAAGGATATTTTAGTCTTTTAAATTAAATTCAAGAAAATCTTAAAGACAGAATTTTAGGAGCCCGGTCCTGTGTCTAGGATTCGGTTGTAAACTACACATCTGGAAATAAACTCTCCTTGGGAAACTTTAAGCATTTTGCCTATGTTAGGAATAACAAGGAAGAGTATATTCATCCAGTAAGGAACAGCTGTTCCTTAATTTCCAGTTTCCTTTAGGAACATTATTTACAAAACAAATAATAATAATATAATAATAATAAAGTGAAGAAGGAAAATAAGCTATGGCTGAACAGCAGATGATCAAACACATTCCAAGGGGAGGGATGGGTACAAATGACAGAAGGGTACAGCACACAAGAAACAAATGTCCTAATTATGTTCCTCGGTAAAACACCGTAGATAAAATAAATAAATAAAGAGTTCGAGCTACTCCTTCACAGCTTGCAGATATTCAAGAACAGATGGTGGTGATTCTACCAAACTCTAGGCAATACAGGAACTGGATATCTTGAGCAGGTAATGAAGCACAGCTGCTGTACACATCCCTGTAGCTTGTGGCTAAAGTCACCCACAGCATCCAACCCTACAACCATCTTGGGGTGCTTTTTAATTTCATTTGCTTTCTTACTACTCATAGCAGTACATTTAATCTGCTCGTTCTTACTACTCGTAGGCTGGACAATGCGGGGTAGTATGTAGATGTTGATGAGTATTCTTTGGGGGAAAAGGCAGGACTTCGTGATCTTTTGTTTGACCCCGTTATTCTATACCATTTTCCCAGGACTGCTCTATCAACATACGGAAGGTATCGTTGGTCATTAGTTTTGTTGCAGCCTGGATTACTTTTCTTTAAAAAACAAAACAAAAATGGAATTAACTGTTCTGTATGTGCTGGACAGCTGAAGTCTGGCTACCGTTCATTAGATATATAATTAAAAGTAACAAAGAACTTGAATTCTACCCTCTTACTTTCACTGCATTTAGGTGAAAGCCAGTAACCGTTGCTCTATTTGTAGTCATGACAACCATAAAATATTCTACTCAAGCAATAATTCACATTGAACGTTTGTTCATGGGTTCTGTTTGTCAAGAGAAAGACCAAAACACCATAAACATGCTTCTGAAGCTGCAGAAGACCCATTCCCACACTGAAAACTCAAGAGTCTGGAGAACTTCCAAGTACATGGCTCCGTTCAGGTCTACCAACAAACATCTGAAGTTCTCCAGTAGTAACATATCAAGTGCTCACTTCTGCTTAAGCTACATAAATTTAGGTCCTAATCTGCATTGATTTGGCTGATGAGAAGAGTGTGTTTTTAGTTGGAAAGTTGTAAATCAATAACTATTCCTCTGCATTTACTGTATTCAACAAGGCATGACTTGAAACAGCTGTTCCAAAGAAACACCCTTGGACTTTAAAAAGATCCCATAAACACTGTCCATTTACATGCACATTTAGTTAAGGTTCATCTTACATAAGCCAGCAGTCCAACAGTACATTTTGTCAAAACTGAGAAAAACCCTTCCACAGACAGCCACAGTGAGGGGCAGGTTACACAGAGAAGAAGAATAAATGTTACAGCATCAAATTAAACCAGGTGGCCCATTGTGAATAACAGAAGTTTCAAACTGTTGAATAAAGGGTAAAATATGGTTGGACTTCATCACTTTTATAAAGAAAATGCTATTACCATTCCAGTCATAATATACCGTCATAGCCACCCGATTATTAAAAAGGGAATGATTTAGAAGAAGAGAACATGATACTGCTTCTCTCAGACAGATCACATCTATCAAGGAGAATTTAAAGTTTCAGCAAAATGTTAATTATAAGCGACAAGCCACATTGATATTTGCAATAGAAAAACCCCTTCAGATTATTTTGAGAAACCCTCCAAATTCTCTAACGAGCAATAAAAAGTTTTTAAATTGCCATCTTCGGAGGGAAAAGCATTGTTACGAGACCATAAAGCTGTAGTGATACAAAGGTTTTTAACAACAATGTTTATGAATTCCTCAATAAATTAAGGATTTCTGTTAAGTGTAGTCTGTGCTCACAACTCTGCATATCTTCCCAGTCACATTCCAAAAACAACAGACCTTAGAAGACACCTTTCCATAATACAGTTTGCAAATGGTTGTTACCTTAGAATTTCCTTAATTATTAGAATATATATATACTAGCCAACGAAGAAAGCAAACTGCTCCTAAATGCAAGAATGCATCATACTGAAGTACTACTTAAGTTCCACAACAAGAAGAGATTGGGATAAGAGGAAACAAGCAGGCTTTTTCAAAGCCACTAACCTTTCCGTCCTGCCAATGGAGATCTGCTGCCCAGTGATAAATACTGAGAAGCATGTCCAACAAAGTTCAGTAAAACTTACCCTGAAGTAAATGTGCACAGGGTTCCAGACTAAGACATTCTCAGATGTGCACACACTGCCTTCCTATTAACACTGACAATACTGTCCAAAGTCTCCATGGCACTGTGCAAAATACAGAAGCTATCTGATCTCCCACAACCTACATCAGACAGGACAGGAGGGGACGGGGAAAGAGAAGAACGGCTTGGGAATGAATAGCAGAGGCAGGCTGAAGGGAGTCAAGCCAGCAGCAGCAAGCCAAGTGCACACCTCAAAGTTGCCTGCTCAAATCCCGGTTTTAAAACAAGCCCACCGCATTTGAAAATAAAACTGAAAAGGGAAAAGAAAAAAGAAAAGACGGGTGAGCAACGGCAGAGATGCACCAGGAAAGACTTGACAGGTTTAATTCTGTGAGAGAAATATTCCTTTCAAGACAGTTTTAATTAAAGATAGCCTCTGTCTTTCTGGTGATGATGGATGTTTTTTGCAGTGGCGTGCTACCCCCCCCCAAAAAAAACCCATTTTAGAAAAAAACATCTATGAAAATCCCTCACAAACAACACATTGCATGCCCCCCCCCAAAGGCCTCCAGGAGAAAGAAAAACAGAAGCCCAAATGTCTCCTCCATTCAGACTGCAGACCCCTAAGCCTATATATACAAATATGCGTATGGGTTGAGGAGGTATCTCCCCCCCTCATACACCCACCCACCCCAAGTTGGAAGGTTTATACTGCATGGCAAAGCGACAGTGCCTGACCAGGCTAGCTGGATTGCGAGGGGGGGGGGGATGGGGTGGCTCCCTCTTTGGCAGCCCCCCCCTCCCTCTCGTTCCCTCAGCGCCCCCCGCTTGTGGTCTCGCACCTCCCCACCAGCCAGGCAGGAAGTTTTTTCCCCGGCAAGGCAGCGAGCGCAGGCGCGAGGGCTTCATTAGCCAGCCCTTCCATCCCCCGGAGGCGACTTCCCCCGAAGCCCGGGAGCGCAACAACAGAAGGCGGGCGGGCGGGCACGGGGCGCGCACAAGGTGTGTCGCGAGAAGCCGCCTCAGGACGGCGCCTCGACCCCCCGCGGCCAGGGAGGGCTCCTCTCCCGCCCAGGAAGGCGCGCGACGGAGCGCTCGCGCTCTCTCTCCTCCCCCCCCCCCCTTCCTCCATGTACATCCATCCTCACACGCGCACGGGCGGCCGTCCTCCCCGCGGGCTTCTTACCTTTCGATACCGGCTGGGGCGCGCGGCAGGGGGTGGGGAACACGCGCGAGGCTGCGTGTCCTTGGCGGGCGAGACTGCTATTGCTGCTGCTGCTGCCTCTGCCTGGCCGCCCCCTCCCTCTCACCCACCCCGGCCGCTTTCTTTTTGCCTCCCTTCTTCTTTTTTTTTTCCCCCCTCCTTCAGGCTGGCGGAGACGGAGGATGCACCGAGGCAGCGCGGAGGGGAGGAGGAGGCGACGGAGGCGGCGGCAGCGGCGGCTTATGCATTGCAGCCTCTCTTCCCTCCTCCCTTAGCGCAAAGCCCCGCACCGCCGGGGCTGCCTCGCGACTCCTCCAGGGCGGCGGAGGGGAGGACGACGAGGCGGAGGCGACGGCGCTGGTGGCGAGGCTGGCTGCGCGCGAGGAGAGACGGCGGGAGCTGCTGCTGTTGCTGCAGAGTCGCTACCATGCTCCCTTCTGGCTCCCTCCTAGTCACATACTGGCCGCTTTAGCTGGCGAGGGAGGCGGCCTCGGTGCCCGGGCGAGGGGCGGGCAAAACCAATCACGGGCGCGGGAGGGAGGGACGAGGCCGGCGAGGCGGGGACAAGCGGCCCTGGCTCCCCCTAAACCCCCCCCTCGCTCTTACCGATGTGTCAACCCAACCCAGCTGGCTTCCTCCCCGCCCCACCCCACCCCGCGGGGAGGGGTTTGCAGCGGGCAATCGGCACGCCGGAGAGAGCCGCTGGCCGGCCGGCCGGCCGGCCGCGCGGAATGGTTCGGCCCGGGCTGGCCTCTCCCGACCCCGAGACCACCGCCTCTTTTTTGTGGTGCTTTGGCTGGGCTGCTGGCCGCCCCGAGCGCCGGCTCTGCCATCCTTCGCAGCCTTGCAGGGAAGCCAGCCCGGGCAGCCTGCGCCGCGCGCGCGGGAGCCGCGGTCTCTTTCCCCGGGGAAGGCACGCGGAGACCCCACTTCGGCCAAAGTTGCGCCTGCCCAGGCAGGCAGGCCGGCCGGCAGAGAGAGAGCGGCAGGGAGGGGAAACCCGAGCAGCGGGTGCGGGAGAGCGGAGGAGAGGCGCAGCCACCTGATCCCACGGGGGTAGGCAGGCAGGCAGGCAGTTCGCTCGCTCGCTCTCCACCGCTGGCGCTCCCGCTTGCTATAGCGGCGCGGTCTGCCTTTCCCGGGGTCTTGCGAACTCGACGGCGCGCTCGCGGGGCTGCTGCTTCTGCTGCCGCTGCTCTGGCCGCGGGGCCTGAAGAGGTGCCGGCTCCTCTGTCCGCGCCGCGGGCGGCCCGACCGAGGTGTTCGGCCAGGCGTGCGATGCGAGCCGCCGCCATCCAGGAGGCGATCGCTTTGCGCCTGGCCAAGAGACGGGGCCGACATGCCAGCCTCTCTCGGGGCGACGCCGCTGCGGCCGTGCAGCCGCCGCTTGCCTTCGCCGTTTCCTTGCCGCTTTTGCTCTTGGGTCCTGCGCCGCTTAGCTCGGAAGCCGGGGCCGTGGGGGCTTACTCCCGAGTAAGTGGGCATGGTTGGGAAGGAAAGGACTTGAAAGATTTCCAGTCCCATCAGTCACAGGGAAAGGGGGGGGGGGTTTGGCCACGTTATTGCCTCCCCTCCCCATTTGTCCCATTAACCCGATTTTATATATATATATACCAGGATAATCGATAATGTCTTCCACAAGAACTTCACTATGGAGTCACAGATCTTAAAAAAAAAAAAAAATTACCTGTGGCCTGTTAGATTTGATCCCTGCCTGTGCTGGACACAGTCCAAACGCAGAAATTTAAAGGGAATCCGGTGAAATGAATTGGCTGGCCCTCTTAACTCTTGTTTGGATCGGGGCCCTTTTTAACTTCCAGCCCTTGTTAACTTCTACCCAGTGGCATGTTTGGAGGTGGGGGGGGGGATATCAATCAGTCATTTGTTCACAGCCATTGACCAATAGATACCAAAGCAGAAGGCAATTCTACAAAGGATTAAAATGCAGGTCAATCCTGAGGCATCTTTTTCAAATGGCTAAGACGGGGCCGTGGAATAAGTGCAATTTAATTGACTTCAGTAGATCTTCTCCAGTGTAAGTGGCTTGTAGATTGCAGCTGTTGATTTAAGCTTTATCAAACCATACTTTGGGGGGGTTGAATTGCCTGGTGCAGGCAGATGTGCTCGAACATGCTGAAAGTCATAATAGCAATCAGCGATGAGGAGGAGGGACAGAAGTCTGGAAATCAGCAGCTTGTACAAATGGGTAATGAAAGGAAAAGAGTGAGGTTTAAATAAAGGACAAACACTTTTTTTTGCTTGTTTGCTTCTTAATGGCTGGAAGGGAACGAGATGGCACTGGAAAGGTAATTTCTCCCTCCCCTCCCGCATTCGTAGATGTACATTGTTGTTATTGCTCTTATTACTATTTAAATTATTTTAGCTCGAACGCAGCCCTGCCGCCTGGAATGGGAAAACGTGATCCTCTTCCTGTAGACAATACGTTTGGAGTGTCTTGACATTGAACTAGTCTAGCTCCAGCCGCTGAAGTATGATGTGTGGGGATCAGAAGTTCAGAGCTGTTTGCATGTGAATTATTTAATGAACAGACACACAGAAACACTCTCCGGAGCCCCCGTGCCCTTTTTATCTTAGGCCCTTTTAGAGGGAGAGATCAGTTAAAACACTCTTTGGCCTAGCAGACTGTTACTTACCCATTGCATACACTTGACCTGGAATCCGATGAGAAATCGCAGTGGGGCTGTTGACCTGGTAAGCATCGTGGCAGTCCCTCTGTGGCATCCAAATGTTCAGAGAGTGGCTTCGAGGCAGCAGAGGACGCGGAATGAACATGGTTGGGAACCCACGTACGGTTTTATGCGGGGCTCTTCGAGAAAACAGCTTGCTTTACTGGCATTGCGAAGGCTGCCGTGCCTCCAGGACACAAGCTGTGGATTTCAGACCGTCTGCTGTGCCTTGGCATAATCCACAATTTGAACCTACAATACTTTAAAGTTACGTGCTTTCCTTCGTTTAGCTCATTTTTAGGCCCTTTCTCCAAAACGGCGCTCAAGGCAGGTTACAATGATAATCTAACCAATATACAAATTAAAATATATAAAACTATATGCTTGTGTGTGTATATATAAACTAGGAACAAAGCCTATTGCATTCAAGAATACAATGGGTGCTAGATTGGGGGTGAGGTGGAAGAACTCTGCAGATGGCCTCTCCCTCCCCCCAGGATCTGGAAGAGCTGCGGGCTGGAGGCCCCCAGGCAGGGAACTCACCGGCAGGGGCAGCTCTACTACAGCAGGGATCTGCAGCCTCTGAGCCTTGGAAGGAAGTGGAAGGAGGAGGGGGTGGTCAGGGGAGGGGGGCGGAAGACAATTGGCTGGCTGCTGGACAGACAGTCAAGCTGGTTGGAGGAGGAGACACTAATAGGCGGGACAACTGCCCTGAGGGGGTGTTAATCGCTGAGTGGCACTTAAGCAATGAGACCAGCTCCTCCTCCTAGGCCTTACCAGAAATATTAAGTGGAACAGATAAGTCTGAGGGTTTGGTGGACACAGACACAGCTCTTTGTAAACAACAACTCTATTATTAACTCCAAACATCAACCAGAAGCACCAAACAGCAAGCAATGGAACACCTTGAGTTTATATACACTTGTACAAGCCCGCCAAAGAGCCTGATTGGTCCTTAACAGAAGCAGTTAATTGGTCCTTAGATTCATGTAATGATTGTCTCTGATTGGCTGAGTTACAATCCTTTATTTGCATAGTGGTTGACATTAGCGCTATGAGGTTCACATCCTTAACACTATTTTGCTCCCTTATATATTTGGAAAAAAGCCTCCTGGGAGGGGACTGTCCAGGGCCCTGTCCATCCAGGTCCACCCTGATTGGCCCTCCCCCTCCAGTTCCCACCCTCCCTCCTTGCCTGCTAGAAGCCTCATTGTCACCCACGAGAAGAGAGGCAGCGATAGGGCTTTGCGGCCCACAAGTACACTCCTGCTGGGAGGGAACCAGGAGGGAATTTGCAGCCTCCGTGCAGGCCGCAAAGCTCTATTGCTGTTGGCAGGGGGGTGGCTTTCCACTCCCTTTAGCCTGCTCTGTGGGCCAAAGGGAGCCACGGCCACCCTCTCACGCCCTCCTGCCTGCTGCCCCTTTCAAAGCCCATTTTTAAAATGGGCTTTGATACTAGTACATAATGTATTTGTAATTACAAATCAAGTGGCAATGTAAAAAGCCCTTCCGAATCACCACATCTTCCATAACTTAGGATTCTAAAGCAGAAGCCATCTGAATGACCTTAGGAAGGCTACTCTGTAAAACAGGAGTAGTCACTGTAAACAGGCTGTTATCGAGCAGTGGTAGTCATGATTGCCCTACAGGAAGAACTAACCAATATGTACTGGATCAAGGAGCAAGGCTGTTGGAGAAACAGTCCTGCAGTTATGAATGTCCTGAGCTTTCATCTCAGTTTCTGAGGGGGGGAAATCAGTTAATGCATAAGAGTAAAGCTACCTGGATTCTATGAAGAAAGTGAGAATCCTTATCCATTATTGTTCCTCTATATATTTATGAAACAGCCTGGGGGGTGGGACATGTCCGGCTGTCCAAGTTAGAATATGGCCAATCAGGGTGCAGCCAGCTTTGCCTTTCTCTCGGATGCTGAAGCTTTCATAGGGTATCTAATGAACAGTAGTAGGCAGCCAGGCAGCATCAGCCAGAGGTTACTGCCAGGCCCAGTGTTAAAATCTCCAGGTGGGACCAGGAAATATCCCAGAATTACAACCACAAAGCTCTTGTCCTCCTGGAGAAAATGGCCACTTTGGAGGGTGAATTGAATGCATGATCTTCTGCCAAACCTTGCCCTCCTCATATTCTGCCCCAAAATAATCAAGAATTTCCCAGCCTGGAGCTGGCAACCCTAGTTGGGCCTGGCATCAATGAACTTCCCCTCAAAGGCCAAAATAGGGCTGGACATGGCCCTGCTCCCTCCACCCTGCCTTTTTACTCACCAAAGCTGAAACCAGGAATAGTGTGGTTGCCTAGCAACAGCCACTGAGGGATTTATTTATTTATCATATCCTATAGCATGTGTGTAAAATAGCCCAGGAGAGGCTAAGATTGCCTTTCTGCCAGGCAAGAGACATTTGGAGGTGGTTTGCCAATGCCTACCCCCACGTCACAATCCTGGTATTCCTGGAAGGTCGTCCTTCCAAGTGTTAACTAGAGCGGACCCGACCACTAAGGGAATCTATTGCGTAAAACAACATGCACTTCTTTTATCATTTCTGGATTTTTTAAAGCAACTCCGCGGTTTTGAGGTTTTTTTTACATTTCACATTTTCCTGCAAACCTAGGGCCCTCTTTGGGTTTGTAGAAAGATATATCTGGCCTGATCCCAGCTCCAGTCATAGGATTGTAAGTATTCAAAGATATCTTGACTTCACCGTTAGGAGATTAATATACACAGGACAGGTCTGAAATAATTCACACTCAGCTATGTAATATCCTAATATGTATGTTTTCCTTGCTGAAGAAAATCTCCCCTCCCATGTTTGCTTCCTCGTTCCATTTGTCATCTCGATCCTGAAACTCAGGTAAACATTTGAGGTTATCCTTGGTCCATGAGAAGTTCGGCCCTGGCCCCTGCCTGATGTAATGAGCTCCCGGAAGAGCTGAGGGCCCTGCTGGAACGAACTAACTTCTGCCAGGCCTTTGGTTGAGGTCAGGCTGACAGAAGACCTTGCCCCTGCTCTGAGGTTGCTCGCTTGTAACATCACCCCTGGGGGCTCAGGATCTGAAATGAGCTTTTATTGCTGGGCTGGCAGACTGGAGGGGTGAGGGTGGGTTCTGGGGGAGGTTGTAGATTGTAATTTTTGTATTTCATTTTATTTTTTGCTAATTTTGTTGTTAGCTGCCGTAGGACAGCAGGCCAGGAGCAGTGGCTTATAAATATAATTAATATAATAATAATTGTGAGCTGACCCTTCTTTTGGCCACCAGTGCACCAAGCACATCGGGTTGTACCCAAAGTATGATGGTGCACTATGTGCCATTCGCTCCTCTTCTGCCAGAGCATGGCTGTACTTGGGTTGGAAGAAGGTTCCATTTGTCAGCAAGCCCAAACCTAGGATGTAGTCCACCTGAACCATGGACATGTTGAACTGTTATATATTAGACCAGGGGTAGTCAACCTGTGGTCCTCCAGATGTCCATGGACTACAATTCCCATGAGCCCCTGCCAGCATGCTGGCAGGGGCTCATGGGAATTGTAATCCATGGACATCTGGAGGACCACAGGTTGACTGCCCCTGTATTAGACTGTTACTTTCAGGTATAGTCGCTATTGTTATTGTTATTAGTGTTACAGTCCACTTACGCAGAAACCAAGTTCCATATATTGTTTATGTTCCATGTGAGCCACCCTGAGCCTCAGGGGAGGGCAATATACAAATATATAATAAATAAATATGTTCCTATTTATTTATTTGTTTGTTTATTCTACGTCATGTTTATTGGAGGGCACACCATGTGTGAACCAAGGGGAAATCCAGATTGCAGAGCTTTCAGTTCCAGGAAATTGCTTTTCTGGATCCAGACCTCATTCTGGAAATGGATTTTGCATGAATCCTAAGCAGATCTCCATGGAGGAGGAGGAGGAGGAGGAGGAGGAGGAGGAGGAGGAGGAGGAGGAGGAGGAGAAAAGAGTTGGTTCTTATATGCTCCTTTTCTCTACCCGAAGGGGTCTCAAAGCAGCTTACAATCACCTTCCCTTTCCTTTCCCCACAACAGACACCCTGTGAGGGAGGTGAGGTTGAGAGAGCCCTGATATTACTGAAGAAGAAGAGTTGGTTCTTATATGCCGCTTTTCTCTCCCCAAAGGAGTCTCAAAGTGGCTTACAGTCGCCTTCCCTTTCCTCTCCTCACAACAGACACCGTGTGAGGTGGGTGAGGCTGAGAGAGCCCTGATATTACTGCTCGGTCAGAACAGTTTTATCAGTGCCGTGGCGAGCCCAAGGTCACCCAGCTGGCTGCATGTGGGGGAGTGCAGAATCAAACCTGGCTCGCCAGATTAGAAGTCTGCACTCCTAACCACTACACCAAACTGGCTCTCAAGAGTACTGTAACACAGGTATGCTAGACAAGGACGGACTTTGAACTATAGTGGAATAAGATTTTCCTGTGGAGCCCGCAGAGGGTTAGAAAACTGTAAGGTATTAACTTTGTAGGGGACAATTCTCTTTTTACAGATGCAGATGATGAAAAAGATTAGCGACGTGTAGTCTAGCAACTGTTATTTACAAATTTATGCTTTTAAAAATGTTTGGTCTGCTCTCTTTTTAATTAGGCAAGAGGAGACACTTGCAGGAGAACTAGCTGAGTTGTTCACGTGCTGACTCATGCAATCATCCATGTGTTGTGTATTTCATATGGGAAATTACTTTCCACCCTCTCATAGGACGTACCAGTGCAATTCTAAGGAGAGCTGCACCTTTCTAAATCCACTGAAATAAATGGGCTTAGAAAGGTGTAACTCTGCATAGGATAGCTCTGCATGTAGTTCATTTCAAATGAGAGGATAGATGTGTGGTGGGATAAAAACAGTTTTGGAAGTTAAATGTTTCATTTTTATTCTTGTTTAGTCTCTGCTCTTCCATCAAGGAATATGTTGTAATGTGTACAAGCACTCTCTAGGGGGCAAGTTACTGCTTTGCAAGTCTTAAGAGTTTTGGCCCTGCAGGGCTCCTGTATGGCATCACCCTGCCAACGAAAGTGCGTCTAGTCAAGGCTATGGTCTTCCCAGTTGCAATGTATGGCTGTGAAAGTTGGACCATAAAGAAGGCTGAGCGTCAAAGAATTGAGGCTTTTGAACTCTGGTGCTGGAGAAGACTCTTGCGGGTCCCTTGGACTGCAAGGCGAACAAACCGGTCAGTCCTAGAGGAGATCAGCCCTGACTGCTTCTTAGAAGGCCAGATCCTGAAGATGAAACTGAAATACTTTGGCCACCTCATGAGAAGGAAGGACTCCCTGGAGAAGAGCCTAATGCTGGGAGTGATCGAGGGCAAAAGAAGAAGGGGACGACAGAGAATGAGGTGGCTGGATGGAGTCACTGAAGCAGTAGGTGCAAACTTAAATGGACTCCGGGGAATGGTAGAGGACAGGAAGGCCTGGAGGATCATTGTCCATGGGGTCGCGATGGGTCGGACACAACTTCGCAACTAACAACAACAAGCTAAGTAAGCTGATTTGAGAGGCTAACTGCAAGAAGGCCCAGCCACAGAGAGAAAATAGGCTAGAGAGCTAAATAAAAACTTTCCTTGAGGCAAATTGATGTGTTCCGTTTTTCACGATACTACAGGATATTTTTCATGTTACTTCTCCTCATCAAAATATTACTAAATATGTGGCTAACTGAGACCCCTCTGTCTTGTGAACTCAGTATCATAGTTTAAAGACACAAAGTGATAAGATTTCATTTTCGGCTTGATGGACCATTTTCATTTTAATTTATTTTACTTATAATTAGATTTTCATACCACCCCTCCATGCAAGTGGGCTTAGGGCAGTTTACAGCCATTTTATTTCTTTAGTAAAGTATTGGGAACATATCCATCCTGCCTTTCTTCTGACCAATAGGTCCAAAGGGGGCTTGTATCAAATTAGGAACAAATACAATCACAAATGGAGCCTTGCTCAGACTTAATTGGCTAAGTTGGAGAAGCCTCCTTAGGCAGGAAGGCTTCATACCTTGCTCAGTAGCGTGGTAGGACAGGCCTAGGATCTACCGCTATGTGCTTTTCCAGGTTATTAATGATTTTAATGACTTGGTAAGTTACATGTTGCCCTTTATTAATTTAGAGTTAAGACAATCCATCTTGCATCCAGGAGATTTGAAGAAGGTGGTCAAGGGTTTGTATTTAATTTAAGTATGGCTTTAAAGAGACAAGGACTGGTCTATCTTGAAAAGTCTGTGGTGGTGACAGTACTAAGTGGAACATTCCAGGTTTTTTGGTGGGGAGGGGGATGGAACAAGGCTGGAGAGATGGACTCCTTTTGAAGGTCTAGTCTCGAGACCTGGGTTATTAGATAATACACTTTAGAAGTAGATTTCCCTGTTCCACACAGGAAAATCCAGCTGTAGAAGCACATGGAAAGGTCACTATCCAAAGTGTGCAGAATGAGTCCTGGTTAAATATTATGGTACAATGAGGTGCCTTTGGGGGTAATTCTGCCACAATTTAGTCATTGTTTTGTGGACAAACAAAATATGATTTTGGGGGGGGGATAACAATATCCCATAGCAAAAGAACAGAGGATCCACATACTGTTAGATACTCCAAGGCTGTAAGTATTCACCTTCTAAAACAGTGTTTCACAACCTGGGGGTCGGGACCCCTTTGGGGGTCGAACGACCCTTTTACAGGGGTCATGGCAGGGTGAGCAGATTGGCTGGGGGGTCACTACAACATGAGGAACTGTATTAAAGGGTCGCGGCATTAGGAAGTTTGAGAACCACTGCTCTAAATTGTTCTGTCCGTAAGAAAATTGAGGTGAACGATCACAGTAACACAATATCCAGCAATGTTTGGATTCCCTGAAAGGGGGAAAGAGCTTTAAATTGTTTTTAAAAACACGTAACAGCTGTAAAAAAATATACTTGGTATGTGGCCAGAAGGCACTGGCAATGAAAGTAAGCAAATCTGGGGCTGGTCAGTACTTGGAGGGGTTTCCTGGTGGGATCTTGGCACAAACCATGATGAAAGAAATGGTCTGTGTGTGTGTAAGTGGAATGCCATAATGCATCAAACATGAAAAAAAAATAATTATTTAAATCCTAATGTTATCTACCATCTATTTTTTCCTAAACTGTTTTTCCTCTGTCCTCTTGTTATTTACTGCATCTATGTTCTCCAAGGAGCTTAGCATGACATCGGAACTTCAGAGTGATTCAATAATACGCTGGTGTCCAGGGCTGGATTTCATGCTACTACATCTTAGATTTGAAGGGGGGGAAGGAGATCCCTATGCAAGCCCTGAAGCTCACCAGCAGTTTCAATAAGGTGTTTTGTTTTGAATAGGCTTTGACTGGAGTAACTCTACATAAGGTTGTACTTTAGGACGGTGATCTTGGACCACTTTTGCCCAATCCCAATTTACCAGACTGTTGTGAGGTAAAACAGGGCCGGGAAGCCATGGATGCTACCCTCAGCTTTTTGGGGGTAGGGCAGGCTGTCACGGGGTAGGGCAGGCTGTCACGGTAGGAGAAAAATCTAATAAATGACACAGAGAATGCTATCTCAACACTGACTGCTGAAAACAATTGGAAAAAAAATGCTCCAAAATGAAGTTGCTTCTCAATGCAAAACAAGCCCCTAATGAAAGAAGTCATTTCCATCCATTTCAAATATCACTAACCCAGACTTTTATTTTAATAGTTTAATAGCACCTTCTTTTTAGCAGCATGTTTTGTTCCAGCCTTCGAAACACCTGACGACACCGCTGCCAGATGAACGATTGGCAGCACAAAACAGGTTTCAGTACAGTGATAAGCTGTGGTATTTTAACAAGACTTCCACAAACACTTCTCCATATGCCGTATAGTAATAAACCCTTTGGCTTGGGTCTCTGTGTGCTAGCAGAAAATAATAAAGCAGGACTCTTCCCATCCCCTCTTTCTCAACATACACGGACATGGAATTGGCCCAGTTTTGTATTAAGGTTAATCATAGAATCATAGAGTTGGAAGGGGCCACACAGGCCATCTAGTCCAACCCCTGCTCAACGCAGGATCAGCCCAAAGCATCCTAAAGCATCCAAGAAAAGTGTGCATCCAACCTTTGCTTGAAGACTGCCAGTGAGGGGGAGCTCACCACCTCCTTAGGCAGCCTATTCCACTACTGAACTACTCTGTGAAATTTCCCCCCCCGATATCTAGCCTATATCGTTGTACTTGTAGTTTAAACCCATTACTGCGCATCCTTTCCTCTGCAGCCAATGGGAACAGCATCCTGCCCTCCTCCAAATGACAACCTTTCAAATACTTAAAGAGGGCTATCATGTTAAGCCACATTTCCAACACTACTTATATGTCGATAGGCTGGTTTTGTGCAGATAAGCAAGTTTCCGGAAATGCTAAAATTTCAGATCTTGCTGGGTGGGGGGGTGGGGGTGGGGAGAGTAAAAGAAAGCCTGCCAATTCTGCTGCATTTTCTTCCCCACATAGTTCCAAAAAATAATATAACTATGGATTTATCTCTCCTATTATTGTTTCGATAGTAGCACCCTGACAATTTGTTTATGTTATGTCAAACTTGCCATGCTGAAAGTTAGAGGCTGTAACGACTAGGTCCCCAGCTCACGCTGGTTTGTTATTCTCCTGGCATGCCTCAAGGAGTTTCCTTTTTAAACCTTGCAAAACAAAGGCTTGGGAAGAGGAAATAATACGAAATCACTGCAGACATTCTTGTAAGCATCCTTGTAAAGATTTTTTGAAAAGAGAGGCTAAAATGCCTATTTTTCCTGGGTATAAATTTCACAACCGTACAGGTTTGATTAAAGTATCATGGTTTTTTGATTCTGCTTCTCCCTTGCGCAAGTCAAATCCACACGTCTTCATTGCCACACCAATTGCTGTTTCCCTGCACAAAATAATCCCATAAACATGTACACATTTCCCAGCTGATCAATATTATACGTATATTCTGTGTCTTGTAATGCAGTTCTATGTAGAGTTAGTCCAGCTGGATCCCGCTGGAATCTCCAACCTAAGTTCGTTGGCATGCAGAAGGTCTCAGGTTCAACCCTTTGCTTCTCCTTGTTAAAAGGATCGGGTAAGAGGGGATGCGAAAGGCCCCTACCTAAGACCCTAGAGCTGGGATCCCAGCCAAGGTTACGCAAGAGCTTCCCAGGGGTTATGTGGCCTTTCTCAGGGGTTTGGATGGAAGCTCCTATCACTAGATGACACTGGAGTCCACCTCCCCTGTTGGTCTAAATGCCTAGTGTCTTTCTCCACAATGAAAATGGTAAATGGTCAATTCATTAGAATCATAGAATCATAGAGTTGGAAGGGGCCACACAGGCCATCTGGTCCAATCCCCTGCTCAACGCAGGTTCAGCCCAAAGCATCCTGAAGCATCCAAGAAAAGTGTGTATCCAACCTTTGCTTGAAGGCTGCCATTGATTGGCTGGCTCCTGCAGCTTATTTCAGTGCCCACATCTCTGAAGGGGCAAGGTCGAAAAAGGCTGCCCTCGAGGGCAGCTGTGAGTCTGAGTAAACAATGCTGATCTTCATGGATGGATGGTCTGATTCAATATAAGGGAGAATAATATGTTCACATTCCCTGTAAAGCAGGGGTAGTCAACCTGTGGTCCTCCAGATGTTCATGGACTACAATTCCCATGGAAACTCAGAAAGGCAGGATCTAGGGAGAGAGCACATGGGAACTGTAGTCCTTGAACATCTGGAGGACCACAGGTTGACCACCCCTGCTGTAAAGGATACACGTTGCATGCATAAATGTGAAGAGTTGGTTTTTATACCCCACTTTTCACAGCCCGAAGGAGTCACAAAGCGGCTTACAATCGCCTTCCCTTCCTCTCCCCACAACAGACACCCTGTGAGGGAGGTGGGGCTGAGAGCTCTGACAGGACTGCTCTGTGAGAACAGCCCTATCAAGACTGTGGCTAGCCCAAGGTCACTCAGCTGGCTGCACATGGGGGAGCAGGGAGTCAAACTAGGCTTGCCACATTAGAACCCGCCGATCTTAGCCACTGCACCATGCATTTTATATGAAACCAGCTATCAATAACAAAAGCAGTAACAAATGGGCAAACCAAAACTTTTCACAATGACAAGACAGGAGAACAAACCAAGAAGCAAAGCAGAAAAAAGAGGAGGACATGTGTGCCAATCTTGCAGCAGAGGGGGAGAGAAATGGGTAAGTTTGTCCAAGTACGTCTGTCCTTTGTTGAGCTGCATTTTCCTGTTTTTGCATTTCCAAAACAGCATCACCTTAGATCTCTCCTACTTTCATGTTGCTTGTCGGACCCTGAAAACAACACCACCCCCTTTTCAAAGGGCACGTGGCAAGATACAGATGGCTTATGGAAACCTCTGCCCTTTTGCATGCCCTAAAACAGGGGTAGTCAACCTGTGGTCCTCCAGATGTCCATGGACTACAATTCCCATGAGCCCCTGACAGCAAATGCTGGCAGGGGCTCATGGGAATTGTAGTCCATGGACATCTGGAGGACCACAGGTTGACTACCCCTGCCCTAAACAACCGCAACCACATCATCTACACTGTAGAGTTGCCACCGCTGGGTTAAGAAATTCCTGAGAATTTTAGGACTGGAAACTTGGGAAGGCAGGATCTAGGGAGACAGCACAGCAGGAAATAATGCCATAGAGAATCTGCTTTCAAAGCAGCCATTTTCTCCCAGCGACTGATCTCTGTTGTCTGGAGATCATTCGTAATTCTAGGGCATCTCCGGGCACCACCTGGAGACTGGCAACCCAAGCTAATATGCATTTTAAGTAAAGGGATTTTATTTTGAAAATAACTATGAACGTTTGGCGTGTTCGTTATCTAGACGTATGAATGGGATTTGCCCTCTGTCCTCGCAAATGATTTGCAGGTGGCCTGAAGTACTCTTGCAGACCCACAGGGGTCTCTGCACTCCGGTTTGAGAAATGCCGACGTAAATCCACAAATTAAACTGTTTCTCTGTCTTAAGATCCATGGTAGAATACTACTTGGGTAGCCAGAAGATATTTTCCTAGCTTCACGCTTCTTGCAGAGAAGAACGAAAAAGCCTTTTCTTACCGACACGAATTTTCCTTTACATGATTTGGATAAGTATTTAAAATATTAGGCACTGGCTGAAATTGTGGTTTTTTTCTCACTTGTCGCTGATGTTTTTCACTCTGTGCGTTATAGTTCATGTGGGAGAGCCTTGAATCGATTTATAAATGCAACATGGCCATTGCTATTTGATTTTATGCCCCTGTCCCCCAGCTTACCTAGTGTCATTCTTCTTTATATGACAATATTACTATATCATGGTTTACATTGTTGCCGTTTTCTGAAGGTATTTTCCATTTTGGGCCTGTATCATATGCTATAAAGCAAATATTGAAGCTGAACTTAAAGGATGGGGCAGGCCTCTCAGGCAAAGCTCCAGCAGTGGGGCTCAGGCAGTCCTTAAAGTGGGGAGAGGGGTGTGGAACATGCAACTTAAGTTATGTCTGAAATGTCATAAAACCCTGGGGTGCTGGTTGTGGTACCAGTAAAAAACTCCTCTTGACAGATCCTAGGTCTCATTCGGCAGCAGAAAATAGCAAAAGGCAAAGGGGTGGCAGGTGACAGTAGATGAGCGATTGGGATGTGAGTGTCCTGCATAGTGCAGAGGGTTGGACCCATGAGGTCCCTTCCAACTTTATTATTCTATGATTCTATGTGCTGAACTCCATAAATCACCTCCTAGGTTATGCTTTCCTCACTTTGCTACAACTCAAGCAAATCCCTTTTGTTCCCTATCTGAGATCAGCTGACTTGCTGAAGATTTATCTTTTGCAAAGCTCCCCAATCAGAATGGGAGTTTCCCAGCTTGTTATTGGTTCTGATATAACCATATGATACACCGATAAAAGCATCCTAAAGGTTACATTGCTAGCAGAGCCAGCTTGGTGTAGTGGTTAGGAGTGCGGACTTCTAATTTGGTGAGTTGGGTGTGATTACCCACTCCCCCACATGCAGCCAGCTGGGTGACCTTGGGCTCTCACAGCACTGATAGAGCTGTTCTGACCGAGCAGTGATATCAGGGCTCTCTCAGCCTCCCCTCCCTCACAGGGTGTCTGTTGTGGGGAGAGGAAAGGTAAAGATGATTGCAAGCCGCTTTGAGACTCCTTCGGGTACAGAAAAGTGGCATATAAGAACCAACTCTTCTTCTTCTTCTATGATAAAGACCTATGTGCCAGTAAGCTGGAAAATTTATTCTGCACCAATTTAAACACCAAACCAAAACAAAGATGGATGGAGCAAGCTTAATCTTTTATAGTTTGTCAGGGTCTATACTATTTAAATGATATTACTAAGGATATTTTATCTATCAAGAAATACAAGATCATAGACTGATAGGAGAAATTGTGTTGTCTTCTTTTAAACACCCAACCAATAAAAGAGAGCTAGGCTTATCAGATTTTTCTTTACCATATGATGCATCACAGATTAGAGCCATTTTTCTCTCTCTATAGAAGAACAAAAGATTAAACACCGACCAAGGATATGATGGGGAGTATACTCTGGAGAAGATTGAATGGATGGCCAAGAGAGAACAGCCAACCCCAATTTAAAATATAACCTGTTTGAAGATTCTTGAAATGGGAAATGTAAAAAATTCTTGGCTCCGGCGATACCTCCAGTAATCACTTTGTTTAACGTGGCTCTTACAAGGCAGATTTTGTGGTACTGAAAGTCAATATCATCCATAGATTCTGTGATATGGTAGAAAACAAAGTGAAATCTTGAGGAAGTAAACCAAGATAGATCAGATAGTGTTTCAGTTCCCTAATGCCAATATTTGCGAATGTGAATTCAGGGTATCTGTTGCGGGGAGAGGAAAGGAAAGGTGATTGTAAGCCGCTTTGAGACCCCTTCGGGTAGAGAAAGGTGGCATATAAGAACCAAGTTTTCTTCTTACCTGCCTGGAACTTTGAATAGTCCAAAGACAAAAGCAGCCATTTCTAGACTTCATCTAACACTAGTAGAACATTGCCCGGACCTGGATACACAGGCCACCCCAATGGCAAACCACCTCTGAATGCCTCTTGCCTTAAAAACCACACAGGGTCAGCATAAGTCATCTGTGACTTGATGGAGCTTTCCACCATCATCACCAGTACAACATTTCTGGTCCATAAACCCATCCTATATAAAATTCTAGTACAATTTTAGAAACTTGAACGTGGGTTATATTAGTATGGACTCTGCTTCTTGAAATCATTCCCGTAAATATGAGAGAACAGTAAATATGAGAGTAAATATGAGAGAGGGCAGGATGCTGTTCCCATTGGCTGCAGAGGAGAGGACATGCAGTAATGGGTTTAAACTACAAGTACAACGATATAGGCTAGATATCAGGAAAAATTTTTTCACAGTCAGAGTAGTTCAGCAGTGGAATAGGCTGCCTAAGGAGGTGGTGAGCTCCCCCTCACTGGCAGTCTTCAAGCACAGGTTGGATACACACTTTTCTTGGATGCTTTAGGATGCTTAGGGCTGATCCTGCGTTGAGCAGGGGGTTGGACTAGATGGCCTGTATGACCCCTTCCAACTCTATGATTCTATAACAAACAAAAAGTTGACTAGATGGCAGATGACACAGGACAGAATACATCATAAATACCTATTGAAGAAAACTTCTCTCACTCACATTGTTGATGGTGTTGTCCTAAGGTACAAATATTCTGGAATATATACTTGAATCACTTAAAAAATAACATAAAAGACATGCAGTTCATATTAGGGCATAGTATTCAAAAAAACAAGATTCCAGTACTTCACTGAGAATTTTCAGCAATAAACATAAAAATCTTCAATCCCTGGGAAAAAATAGGGTTACATCTGCCATGAAAATTTAGTATGACATGATATTGTGAAGTCTAATAACTGACAAAATTGGCTTCCAGGTTAAAGCCATGCAAAACAAGTATTATATAAACAATTACGCTGAAAAAAATATCTTTCTTTTTTTATTTGTTGACTCAAATGAGGAACTGAAGACATGACCTGAACAACTGAAATCCATGAAAGAATAATTCTACAATGTGGCTAAGTTTAATATGACTTTTATCTTATTCTATAAAGGCACATAAATCCCTGGAACTTGCAGAATTTACGTTGAGTATTTCTTGCGATGGCTGACAGATAAACAATTCTACTTCTCTTGATTCAGCACAATACCCCGAATAGTTACCAAGGGATAGATATCTTTTATCAACTGGTAATGGGGAAAAATACTATAAAATTTAAAATAAACAGTATACCCAGACCTCCAAAAGGCTGCTCAGAAAGTGCAATTATTGTTCTTGTTATTATTATTATTAGGATTATATATATATGAAGCCAGCTTGAATCTCAACTGCTGGGACCAGCATGTGCTGGGAACAGGTTTTATCCCCCATTGTGTTCAAACACATCCTTTGTGCTTTGTGTTTTCTAAAGTGAACAACTGTCAAATCATTGCAGCGGGGAACATGCCTCATTGCACATGGGAGCCATACTGTGGTGAGGGAAAAACCATTGCTGATTCAGAGTGGCCCAGCCAACAAAGAACAGGATCCTGAAACACGAGATATTACTGGAGAGCCCACAGAAATGGGCTGCATTCCATGGGGATCTCCACCTCCCCGTGGCCATGACAGGCATTTATTACAGGGTTCCCAACTTGGGAAAATCCTAGAGATCGGGGTGCAGTGCCCGGGGTCGGGACAGAGCTCAGCAGGGATGGGATGCCATAGATTCTACCCTCCGAGGCTTCTGTTTCCTCCAGGAGAACTGATCTGTAATCTGGAATGCAGCTGTAATTCCTGAAGAACTCCAGGCTCCCCTGGGAGGGTTGCGACCCTATACTTAATACCTGGCAGCAAGAGATTCAGTACGATCTAGTGACAGGAAGGAGCCTATTCGAGTACGAACAATTATTCCTCCTTGATGTTTCAGGCTGGATTATTATTGTACTCCCTGATCTTGATAGATATGCACAGTCCAAATGAATGAAGCCTATCAAGGTTGTTAGCCTTGGAATGATATAAAGAATCGAGGTTGTGTTAATTGTTACATTAGCGTTGTCTCCCAAAGTCTGTCGAAGCAAACTTGCAAAGATTTTTTTTATAAGGATCACAGCTTTACGAGGTATAACAATAAGTACATTGTTCGGTGTGAGTCTTCGATATGACAAATGCCAAACAATGTGCTATATATAGATCTCGTTTTATTTTTTTTTAAGAACCGGGAAGTGATATTAGCACATGCTTTCATTGGAGGCTAGAAGTTAAAATCAGCTGTACAAACTGAATAAAAATACAGTGGTTAAGAACTATTCTGCTAAGTTTATGACTGTACACAGAGGCCTATTAACAGCCTTCCTTTGATGTCTGAATGACACGGGCCACAGACCTTAGGTGAACATGGCCCCATTGTTGTTCTTAGCAGTGCTTGAACGAATTTATAGAATTTATTCTATACAGCATCCAGCCAGAACACAACACACAATGGTAGTACCTGATATATAGCATTTGGCTGTGGTGACCTTTGATTTCAAACAAATGAACACATGAAGCAGTGGTGAATCCAACCGTTGGTGCTATGTCATTGACTGTTTGACTTGGGCCAGGAATGCAGATTATAGCTCAGGCAGGAACATGTATAACGGCCCAAGCCAGCTACCTCACAGCTCCTCTCCTTTCTCCATGTGTCCTCTTCCCTCTACAAAATATGTGGTAACACATCTGTTACGTCTGTGGGCATCAGGCTGCTGATACAAATGAGGGCTTCTGCTAGTCAAGGAACTAACCAATCAAAGGAACCTGTTAAGGTCCAACCAGATGGCTCTGCTTAGAGCCAATGGGATTGCTCTGCTTAGGGCCAATCGGATTGCTCCACACCTCCAAGAGGGGGAAATAAAGCCGACTGGTGAAATGGCTTGCAGCCATTTCAATCTAACAGCAGGGTCAGTGCATCATCTGCTGTTAGGTTTAAATGGCTGTGAGCCATTTCACTAATCCTTTCACTTCCCCCTGCTTTGCAGCCAGGAGGAGGGAGAAAAATGGATATGTTAGGCTGTTAGGTATGAACTGGGCCATGTTCACAAATAATTTTGGCTTGTGAACAGGTTTGTGCCCATGCCTAATAATTATGTCTGCTGAACAAGGTTTGGAACTTAGCTGGAATTGATCATCCACACAACGACTTCGAAGGCAGTTTGTTAACCCAAGTGTTGGCACTTTGTTAGATTCAGGTCACTGTCAAACTGTGCCTATATCCCTTTGTACTGCTGCAAAGGAAGAAATCCCTTTTCTGCCACTGATTTGCCTCTAATTTTGGCTGCCCAAATTCTCCAAGCACTGAAGGGAGAGCAGACCTGTTCATGTTCAATCTAAAAATGGATCCGTGATTTACACAGTCATCTTACACTAGGGAGGACTGACACTGAAGTAAACGATGAGAACAGTGAAGGGGAAAAATGTTTAGACTGCACTCTCTAAATATGGATTCCGTTAGTGCCCAAGGCTATGAAAGCCCTTAGGTAATGGCTGAGTATAGCTATATTTTTTCCCCTCATTGTGGGAGGGGGGAAAAATGACAGTTTTTGTATGTGTTAGCCCTAGGCTCTTTCGCAAAAGTTGATACTGATTGTTGATGTTGATTTTGTGTTTCATGAACAGCCAAGTCATGTTCAAGAAACTGGAAACTGACCTCAGACATGACAAAACCACTAGAGAGAGGGAGGAAATGAGAGAATCGCCTCACCTGAACAGCAAACAGGGAAGGGCACCTTTCCTTGAAGTTTGTCAGCAACTTCTAAGCCGTGTGGGCTAGCTGCGTTAAGCAAGAGCTCACCTTTATACAAATATTTTAATTGGGATCTGAACCAACCCTGTTTTGAGAACGTAAGGTGAAACATTCACCGAGATTTCTTAGTGTCCCCGCCCTTTAAACTATTATGAATTGGCCTTATTCTTATCTATCTAGCAACTGTTTGTTTATTCTGCCTTTCCCCTAAGGAGTTTAGGAAGTTATATATGGTCTTCTGTTTCTCATTTTAGCTTCACAGGAAACCGGATGGTAAGTCTAGCTAAGAGAGAGAAATTGGTCCAAAGTCATCCAGGAAGCTTTAAGGCTGTCTGGAAATTTGAACCTAAATCACTGAAAGGCTAGTATGGTATATTAAGAGTGGCAGACTCTAATCTGGAGCCCCAGATTTGATTCCCCCACCCCTCCACTTGATCTCACACCCCTCCACTTGAAGCTTGCTGGCCTGAACTCACAGTTCTCTCCAGACTCTCTCAGCCCCACCTACCTCACAGACTGCCTGCATGGATGCAATGTCCTGGATACAGTGCCACATTTACTGTTTGGTTGTCCTAAGTTTGTGATGTAGCAATGTTCCCCAGACACATGAAGAAACTGAAATATGATTGTGTATAAAGAAGCAACTGGTTAAAATGATGCTGAGTGCGAAGGATCCACCAGCTATTCTAGGGACAGCCAAAGTTTTGTTGGCAATTCGAAGAACAAATCTCCCATTCATGAAGACTGTTAGTATCAATAAGGTGCCATAATTGTCATCTTATATGCCCTTGTCTGTGAACCTTATTCATTTCACTGGATTCTGATGGATGCATCTATTATGCCAATAAAGGTTTTCTGCATTTGAATCTCTGACTGGCTCCTTCACGGTGCAGTAGCTCAGCAGGCTGGTGGCCTGTGACTTGTAATGTTTTGCAAAATACTCTATTGTAGCTGCTGTGTCCTGTCTCGTGTGCCTATCGCTCCCAGAGAGGCTGATTATCTACTCAATGAGTACCATCTCACAGGTCATCATGGTGGAGGCTGTGCACAGGGAGATGGGGGATGAACAGCAATAGACCTGCTTTCACACACACATACCTCTCATCTCATGCCAGTGTGCCCCTCTTGGCCTGCATGTGCTCAACTTGCTGGAAGAACTCGTCTCTCCAGTGAATTAACTCGCTGGCCCATCAGGCGATCTTGCCCTTGATGTGCAGGTCACACATGGTCACCCATGTAGACCTACTGATATGTGAGTGGCTGAAGGCAGGCCTCAAATTTCACCAGCATGCTCACTGCTGGAACCATGTCTGCCTGTCCGTCAGCTGGCTACAGAAAGGAGGCCAAGTCCTCATGAGCCGTTTAGATTATGGGAATGAGCAGAGCCGGACATACCATGTCATACAAAAGCATCTCTGTGCAGCTCTTAAAGGACCTAAGAACCTCCAGTATGAGAGATGGTCAATTTGTCTTGGCAGTAGTATGTGCGAAAAGGATCTAGGGCCTTCTATGCTGGAGTAACCTAAGTAATGGAGGGTTTGACAGTGGTCAATGGTAGAATGACTTCTTCTAAGTCCTGCTTGGTGTGGGTATAAGAAGCCCAGACCTCTAGTTCAGGGGTAGTCAAGCTGTGGTCCTCCAGATGTTCATGGACTACAGTTCCCAACGCAGGCAGGGGCTCATGAGAATTGTAGTCCATGGACATCTGGATGATCACAGCTTGACTACCCTGCTCTAGTTTATGTAGGAGAAATTTTCCATAGAGTTTAGATGCAATATTTAGTAAACTAATGGGTCGATCTTGTTGCCTTTTTTGTGGATAGGAACCACTATGCTCATCTTCCAACCATTGGGGGAAATGCCCGATTCATTTATTTGAGTAAAGACCCTGGCTAAGACAGGGGCCTACCAGTTAGGAAAGACTTTGAATAGATCTGGTGGCATCAGATCTTCTCCAGTGATTTATTGGAAGCTAAAGATGGTGACTGGGGGCCAAGCTGGTAAATTTAAAGAGTCAATGGAAATAGCCTGGGTATTTGATTCTGTGGATGGTGGAGAAGGTGGCCAACCTCCAAAGTGTGTAAAACCAGGTGTTTCCAGGTATTTGGGCTTCAGTCTGTTGGGGAGATTTTGCAATCCCAAAAGAAACAAGATTCCAGAATCGAGACTCATTTTTCTACTTTACAGCCAGATTTAATTTGTTCCACAGGTGTTTAGCATAATCAGCTTTCTTACTTTTAAGGAAACTCTTATACTGAGATCTTAACCTTATGAGCTCTAGCATCCTGTCACCCTCTCTACTGTGACGGGTCAACCTCGTGCATTTGATTAGCTTTTTCCTGAAGTTTTTTACATTCTTGGTCAAGATAGAGACAGAGTTCAACGAGATCTGAACACAATGGAAAAATGGGCAAATGAGAACAAGATGCAATTTAGTAAAGATAAGTATAAAGTTCTGCATCTGGGTCAGAAAAATGAAAAGCATGCCTACTGGATGGGGGATACGCTTCTAGGTAGCACTGTGTGTGAACGAGACCTTGGGGTACTTGTGGATTGTAAACTAAACATGAGCAGGCAGTGTGATGCAGCGGTAAAAAAGGCAAATGCCAATTTGGGCTGTATCAACAGGGGCATCACATCAAAATCACAAGATGTCATCGTCCCATTGTATACGGCACTGGTCAGACCACACCTGGAGTACTGTGTGCAGTTCTGGAGGCCTCACTTCAAGAAGGACGTAGATAAAATTGAAAGGGTACAGAGGAGAGCGACGAAGATGATCTGGGGCCAAGGGACCAAGCCCTATGAAGATAGGTTGAGGGACTTGGGAATGTTCAGCCTGAAGAAAAGGAGGTTGAGAGGGGACATGATAGCCCTCTTTAAGTATTTGAAAGGTTGTCACTTGGAGGAGGGCAGGATGCTGTTTCCGTTGGCTGCAGAGGAAAGGACACGCAGTAATAGGTTTAAACTACAACGATATAGGCTAGATATTAGGGGAAAAAATTCACAGAGTAGTTCAGCAGTGGAATAGGCTGCCTAAGGAGGTGGTGTGCTCCCCCTCCCTGGCAGTCTTCAAGCAAAGGTTGGATACACACTTTTCTTGGATGCTTTAGGGTGGTTAGGGCTGATCCTGCGTTGAACAGGGGGTTGGACTAGATGGTCTGTATGACCCCTTCCAACTCTATGATTCTGTGATTCTATGAAACCAGCCATTATTAGGGTATGATAATGGCTTTGGAGGTTTATTGTTGATAAGCAGAGGTTTGATCAAGCTAATAATTTTGTCTTGTGTTCTATGGCGTCATGACCAGGCTATAAAAGGGCTGAATGCTGGAATTTAAGATCGTCATTTGTCAGGGCTTGAGCTATGCTGTTTTGCACCTGCTAGATACTAGATACAGTCTTCTTCCTTAACAGGAGATCTTGAAAAAGACCAAACTCACAATGTGTTTTTTCCCCCTTAGCTCAGCGGAAAAAAAATAATCTATTCCAGCACCCTCATTATATTGTAATTGCCAGAACTAGTATTTCTCAAACACAGAGTTCTTTCTGGGTTCGCAGTAGGTTTGGAAAGCTGTTAAAACCTCTGACAGGGTCTTGTTGTTAAGGTCTGCAAACACACCTTACAAATTATTGTATACTTCAAGGGCTTTGTCTCCTATTCAGCGAAGCAAGACTGCAATTTTATAATCCTCAGACTTTTTCAGCCTTTGTGACTGCTAGGTATGATTTCAACTTTTGTTCCCATCTCCTCCTGTTCTCTCCTAACCACAAGGGATTAGTTTGATGGAGGCTTGAACTGCTCCATTGCTCTACAACAGTGGTCCCTAACCTTTTTATCACCGGGGACCGATCAACACTTGACAATTGTACTGAGGCCTGGAGGGGGGATAGTCTTTTGCTGAGGAACGTCGTCGCCTGTGCCCTTGCTCCACTTGTTTTCCCACCAGTGACCCTGACTTCCCGTCACCCACTGGGGGGCGCTGGCAGCAGCAGCTGTGCAGTGCCACGCCAAGGGGGAGCCCCAGCCATGGCAGCCGCTGGAGAGCACCAAAGGCGAGCTGGTGGCAGAGTGGCAGGGCAGCCCCTGAGGCCGCAGCCGGGGAGTAGGACGAGGAGGAGCCGCGGACCGGTACCAACTGATCCATGGACTGGTACTAGTCCCCGGACCGGGGGTTGGGGACCACTGCTATACAAGGAATGCAGTCTGGGAGCTGTTCAGCACTGGAGACTCAAAGGAGATACTGGCCAACTTCTGACACCATGTAATGTCCCTCTTTGGCCATTGCTCTCTCATTTTCAGGTCCACTCAGCAGAGACGTCAGCTGTTTATTGGCAAGAAAATGGCTCCAACAACTGACAACTCTAGATAACATAAAAAACTGGAAACTGAACAAAAGCTCCACCCAACAGGATCAAAGCCAACCATACAGATATTATGCCAATAAAGGCTTCTGTATCTTAGGGGAGGAGCTAAATGTTCCATTACATAAACACATGCCTACAATAAATATACCATAGTCTTTTACATCATCTGCTGCCTGGTTCTTTTAACTAGAGATGCTGGGGGCTGAAGCTAGGGATTGAACCTGGAACCTCTAAACGCCAAGCACATTGTCTACCACTAATCTATGGTCCCTCCTTGAGGTCTACCTCCTTTCCATTTACTTCACCAGTTAAAATCCTCTTCTCAAGCTCTGCTATCTGTGCCTCTGCCTACAGAGATGTGGCAGGTAGCAAGCAACCACGGCAGGGCTTTTCTAGTGGTGGTGCCTCAAATATTTAGTTTGTGAGCCACCTTGCCATATACATTTCCCAAATAAACTAACATAAAGGGTGACATTTGTTTTGTTTTGTTTTACATTTTGGATACAGTTTGATAGTGCTTTTAATTGCAAAGTGTCCTAAGAAAGAAATGGCTGGACGATAAAATAAGATTTCAGTACACTGTCATTCTTGAGACCTTTACTTAATTCTGATACTTATACTGACTTTTTGCTGACAAATGATATGCATTAGAATATTTCCAAAGCAAAATAGTACATCAAATTCTTTGTTCAGTTTCAGGAGAAGCAGAAGAGTTGGTTTTTATCCTCCGCTTTTCACTGTCCAAAGGAATCGACAACAACCATCGTTTATTGGTCACAGACCAAAAGAATCCAAAAATAAGTAACAGATAAAACATAGTAGCAATAATAACAAATCATTTATATGGTCTAAATAAAGTTAGAAGTTAAAAAGGCACACCAAAGAAAGCTGGTAACCTAAGTACAAAGGTTTGTAGTGAACAGTCAACATTAACCAGTATAGTGACTATATGTTAACAACCCAGTTCTTTCTCATTCTAGCAGCTAGCTGAGCAAATCTAGCTCCTTTATTTGTTAATTCACTGTTTGCCCAAAGGAGTCTCAAAGAGGCTTACAATCGCCCTCCCTTCCTCTCCCCACAACAAACACCCTGTGAGATACGTGGGGTTGAGAGAGATCTGAGAGACTGCTCTGTGGGAACAGCTTCTAACAGGGCTGTGACTGGTCTGAGGTCACTCAGCTGGCTGCATGTGTAGGAGTGGGAAATCAAACCCAACTCACCAGATTAGAAGTCTCTGCTCTTAACCACTGCACCACGCTGGCTCTCAGATCAGAAATACCAAATTTAAAACAAATCCAGGAATTTAGGGCTCTGTTTCAGTTGGAAAATATCTGAATGCATACTTCTAATAGTAACCCCACAATGTAGGGTTACAAGGCCCAACCTGATAACCAGCAGGAGACCAGGAGGGTAAAAAATGGCAGGTGACATTGGCAACACCATTGTGTCTCTTTCAAGTTTTCCATGGAATTGACATCAGTCATCTCTAGGAAATTCTGAAAATGTTATGGTTTTATCATAGAGTTTCCATCAATTTTTAGAGAGTCAAGATGTCACTGATGGTCTTTTGAGTGTTTCTCCTGCCTGCTGATGGGCATATGGGCATATGGCAACCTTACCACAGTAACCGATGAGCACATGGAAACCTACTACAGTAGGATCACTATAAACTGGTTCAGAAAGTAGCAGTAAGATTATTGCCAAGGACTGGCCAATGAGAATACATATCACCTCTTTAAAACTGCTATGTTGGCTACAAGTTTGTTTCTTTCTAAGGGAGCTTTGATGATCAAAAGATTATACCCAATAAATCTTCTTGGTCTCTAAGGGGTTACAGGATTTGAATCTGTCACTTTGTTTCTGAGTTCAATTTTGATTGCTGGTTATGGCCTTGAAAACCTTTCACAATCTAGCATCCAAATGCCTACGGACTCTCTTTCCTGATATGTTCCTATGCCCCAACAATGGTGTTCAAGTTGCTACCTAGCCACCTGCAGGTTGTTCTACACTTATGGTAGCCTGTGAGGCCCATGTTTTTTCTGTAGTAGCCCCCACCATGTGGAATGGAATCCCTGAGATTTTGAGTGTAGATACTGGAGGGGTTGGGGTTTTGGAAAGAGAAGAACTTCAGCAGGATATAGCACCATAGAGTCTACCCTCCAAAGCTGCCATTTTCTTTAGGGGAGATATCCAAGTACCACCTGGAGGCTAGCAACCCTAGTGAGGGGTACACAGTGGGCATTTCCACACCCTTTAAATATAGTGTAATGTTTACTGTGAGTAGTCGTTATATTCCAGCCCCTCCACATGACATCGCTACTTCTGGGATTTTTTGAAGTCTGAAGAAAGGCCAGCTATATCCACCATTTTTAAGCGCTAGTTGGTGAATCCCAAAAAGTGGATTCACCAACATATGTAGCGCTAACTACCAGAGAGCAACCAACAGGCCACCAGCAAAATAAATGTATGAAGGCGAAGAAGCGCTATCTCCATCTCCAATGTTCCGCCCTCGCACCCACCTCCGAGCTCCCCCACCCCCTGCAATCAGGAACGAGATTTATTTTTAAAAGAAGTAAGACTCGTGATTCCATCAGGGATGGCAATAAAGAAGCACTATGCATCTATGATTAAATGCACAGGCCTTTCAATGGAGAAGTACTGATTTTAAAAAAATAGTGCGCATCGCAGGCCCTTTAAAGCATGGGGAAAGGGGATTGGCTGCCTGGCTTGATTGACAGGTGGAAGAGAGTCACGTATAAATCATGTTGCTCTCTTCCGATATTTCCAGCAGCACTTGTGGAGGGGGAGAAGCGTGAAATGATTGAGGAGAGTGAGACAGCTAAAAAGCTGAGGATGGGCCGAGAGGCGTGATTTTATTTAGCATTATGCCACTCAGCTGGTGTAACGCTATTTTTAAAGATGTACGGAAATGCTCCGTGTTTAAAGCTTGTAAGACACCATTGCAAGGCCATCTCATTCACTACACCAGGCATTCTCAACTGAACTTTCGTAATGGCCCTGGTTTCTTGATGGTTTCTTGATGGCCCTGGAAGGGTTTCCCTAATGGGTGGGAGTTAATAATTTTTTTCAGTATTTTTGAAAATTGTTAAACATTTAAACATATATGGTCATTTTGACTCCCCCAAATGGCCAATGATGGGCCTTGAGGGGGTGGGAAAGGGAGGGGCACCAGGGAGGGGCATGTACACAGCTATACTTCCCAACCATATGCTGCACGATTGCACCACTTCTGGGATTTCTTGAAGTCTGAAGAAAGGTTCAGGGCTTTCTCAATGGTGACAAAGTTTAGAAAAGGAACAAGAATCCAGTAGGATCTTAAAAACAAACAAAATTTATGGTGAGGTTTGAACTACTACTGAACTCCTGTTCTTTTCTACTGCTGCAGACAGGCTGTCATGACTACCCAACTTAATCATTCACTAAGGTTTTCAATGGGGGCTAAGCTGCGGGAATCTTGTTGAGAAGAGGGATTAATTTGGGCTTCACTGCATTTTTTACGTTTTAAAATATGGCATATTTAAAGGACAGAAGGAAGCGTAGGAAATGGTTTTTCATGTTATTTGTTACCTACAGCCATAGTTTCTCTGCTTACATTTAAACTATCTTATAAGCCTTGGGTATTTTACTCAGGAAAAAATGAGACAACTGATGTGTTATCAAGAGCAAATACGCAATAGTAAGAATCACACCTCAGTGAATCTTCCTTTAAGAAAGCACTCCAAGCTGTTGTGACTACAAGGGTGGAAGAAGGTGGTCTGCCCAGGCATCTTTTAAGATGGGGGAGAGAGGAGAACGATTGAGGTTTATTCCCCACCCACCCCAATTTTTAATCGGGAATGTTTTTAACTATTATTGTAAATTGCCTTTAATCACAAGGAGAGGAAGAACAGAAATGCTACAGTAGACCATTTATGCACTGGAGGTTTCATGCCGGGCTGCAGGCTGGAGTTTCAGTCGTAGCAGGTTGTCCCACCCCTTCCTGCATCCGCCTGGTGCACCCGATTTGTGCTCTTGCACGGGAGCTGGGGGAGTGAAGTTCCCCGTGCGTAAATGGTCATAAATACATAAACATATTTATTTATTCAAAGCATTATTAGCTGCCTTTCTTCCTTATGGAGCTCAAGGGGGCTTACAATATACATTAAATATTTAATGGAATATTATTTAAGAGAAGTCTCGCACGCCAGCAGAATTGAGCTATTGGGGGATAGATGTTCATGAAATGCTCCCATGTAGTTACATAGAGGCAGAACCCCCATGCATACCATCATGTTCAGAAAATGAGATTCAATTATATTTCGAGAGAATATATTTTTGTACTTTGCTGCTGCTGGGTATTTTTGGAGGCACAGAGGTATTTTTATGTCTAGCACAATTTCCTCTAAAAAGTGGTTTTTCTGCCAATTTAGCCATTTCGGAGAAGGTGTTTAGTGTAGTTCTATCTTTTCACATCTAATAATGTGTCATTTTCTACAAGGTCTTTTAAAAATATATATTATTTTTTCCACCCAGAAAGTGCTTACTTGTAAACACCCGTCCTGATTTCAGATATAAGGATCTGGCTGTTTTGCAGAAGGTATTGAGCCTCTTCCGGTAGGATGCTGGATGCAATCACAGGGTCAGCGCCTTCACTGGCGTAAACAAAGACAAGTCCTATTATTCGATTAGTGTTCAGTTTCTCACATAATTTCAGTATGATAATGTACAGGGGGGGGGCAGACACTCTATTCTTCTATGTGTAAATTTCGAAAAATCTGACAGTATTATGAATGCATAATTTATTATTCCTTCACAATTGAAATAATTTCTCGATGGCATTTGGTGCAAGCATTTCAAGAAGATAGCAAGTGGGATGGGAATGAATTCAATTAGTTGTTTCATGCAAGGATGAGGATTTGAAAAGCCTTTATACGGTAAAGGGTTCATTGTCTAGCACTCTTGGGGAATAGGGGTTGCCAGTTTATCAAATGTACTGGATACTCAAGTGTATGGAGCTTCCCTACTCTCTACCCAATCTCCAGTTACCAAACTTTATCCCGTTGGGAATGCTGTCGTGACAGGTCATGTGTCTGGCGGGACCCTGCCAGGGAGCTGTTCTGTGCAGTAAGCAGAGAAGTGGGACAACTGTCTAGGGGCTCATCTGCTAGAGCTGCACTGGAAATACTTCGTATTTAAAAGGGTCCCGTATAGAGGATGGAGCAAAGTTGTTCTCTCTTGCCCCAGAGGGACAGGCCAGAACCAATGGGATGAAATTAATTCAAAAGAAATTCCGTCTAAACATCTGGAAGAAGTTCCCGACAGTTAGAGCAGTTTCTCAGTGGAATAGGCATCCTCGGGAGGTGGTGGGTTCTCCATCTTCGGAAATTTTTAAACAGAGGCTGGATAAGCATCTGAAGGAGAGGCTGATTCTGTGAAGGCTCAAGGGGGTGGCAAGTTACAGTGGATGAGCAATAGGGCTGTGAGTGTCCTGCATAGTGCAGAGGGTTGGACTAGATGACCCAGGAGGTCCCTTCCAACTCTATGATTCTATGATTCTAACACTCATTGCCCCCCCCCAATCACTCAGAATGACAGTGGGATAATTAAAAAAAAAAACTGCTGGCACTGTTTCAGGTGCAACATAATTTCTCGGGGAAGCCATGAATTGTTGTCACCTTGCTTTAGGAATCCGCGGGCGCCACGGACTAAATAAAACAGTAAGGGGTCCTGGGGCGGGATGAGTCCGGGATGAGGAAGGGTCCAGATTGGCCCCTTCCTCATGACAGATAATCGGAGGGACCAATCGGCAGGCGCGAAGCGCTGCCGATTGGTCCCTCCGATTCCCAGCCCCAGGAACTGCGAGCCGCGCGTAGCGTGGCTCGCAGTTGCTCCCGGCCTGATGCGGTGAGAGGCGCGAAGTGCCTCTCGCCGCGTCAGGCCACTCCCTGAGGGAGCCCCTGGCAGTCGCGCGGAGCACGGCTGCCGGGGGCTCCCTGCCCGGCGGCCTGACGCAGCGAGAGGCGCGAAGCGCCTCTCACTGCGTCAGGCCGCCGCCTGGGGGAGCCCCCAGCAGTCGAAGCGCCTCTCGCCGACTCAGCCGACTGCAGCGAAGCGCCTCTCGACGACTCTCGACTCAGGCGCCTCCGGGCTCGACTCAGGCGGCGGGTAGGCAGAAAAGCGCCTCTCGCCACATCCGGCCGCCGCCCGAGGGAACCCCCGACAATCGCGTGGAGCACGGCTGCCGGGGACACCCTACCCGCCGCCTGAGTCAAGCCCGGAGGCGCCTGAGTCGAGCCCGGCCAGCCACCACCGCCCAACGGAGGATGCCTCGGCTCGATCTCCAAGACCAGCAGCTCGATCTCCAAGACCAGCGCTGAAAGCGCCCAGTCGCTCTTCTCCCGGGAGCCGCGGCTGCAGTCCCGCCTCAGCCACCTCCCAGCCCGAAGCAACCCCGGAGCGCCTCTTTACATCGCCGCCCGCAGCGCCGCTGGCCTCGCCGCTCAATCAAGCCTCCCGCCAGCACCTGCCTCCTGCCCTCCATGCTGCCCGCCTCCACTCACAGCCGCCATGCTGCGGGCCCAGCTCCAGAGATCCAGGTAGGCTGCACTGCATGGGCCCCCGGCCACCACTCTCCCCGCCTCACTGATCGTCCCGCACCCACCCTTCGGTCTGCCCCTGGCCCCAGAGAGCCATGCCGCCGAACTCCCCAGGCCCGCTAGCGCCCGCTGCATTTTGGGGGCAGCGGGCTTATTTACTAGTTTTACTATATGGCAGGCTTTCCCAAATGGGTGGGAGTCTATCTATCTATCTATCTATCTATCTATCTATCTATCTATCTATCTATCTATCTATCTATCTATCTATCTATCTATCTATCTATCTATCTATCTATCTATCTATCTATCTATCTATCTATCTTTTAAATGTGTTAAGCATTTATGGGGTAATAAATGGCCAATTTCAAAATGGCCAATGATGGGCCTGGAGGGGATGTGAAGGGGAAGGGCCCAACTTGGGCAGGTACATAGCTATGCTTCCCAACCATATTCTGCACAATTGTACCACTTCTGGGGTTTCTTGAAGCCTGAAGAATGTTTCAGGGGGTTTGCAACAGTAAAAAAAGTTGAGAAAGGCTGCTGTGGTATCTGGAGATTCCTAGAGCAACATGGTATCACTTCCAAGTTTCCAGGAAGTAAAGTCATGGTACATGTGACACTAGTACCCCTCCATGTCTCTGCCTCCCGAGTTCCCAGAGTCTGCCTGGCAATCCCACCTTGAGCAGAGCTGGCTCCTGGCACCTTGAGGCAAGGATGATGTCAGCAGCCAGCTTGAGCTGGTACTGCTGAAGGCAAATGCCATCTATTTGGTCATTCTAGCTGGATTCAAGAGCTTTACTGTAATACCTTGCTGATCTTTTATGGGGCAACGCATTTCCCCCATAAATGTATAAACCTTACTGAAACGATTAACATATTTAACTATATAAGCTCTGCCCTCATCTGTATAGGGACCTTGGGGTGAGTATGGGGACAGTGCGGCTAGCTAGAATGCGGACTGGCAACTGGATGTAATTTCTAAAAGGAAGGTGTAATGGGTCAAGAGAGCTTTTTTTCTCTCTCAGAGGAAATGGAGTTTATGAAAGAAAACCAATGGAAAGAGGCAGATAGATGAATCTCTGGCTTATTGTTTCTCCATCCATTTTAAATGAACATATACTGTTCATTTAATATTTCCCTGTGTCTGTCACCAAAGGAGAGTTATCAGAGGTATAGTAAGTATGTGGAGAAGAGGTTTCTGCGATAGGTGATTTCTAGCAAAAGTGGGTGAGTCTTCTGATATCACATTTTATACACTCATTAATTTATGTGCAGATGTGTTCTGGTCTGTAGATCAGTTATTGCCAAACATGGAACAGGGGGGAAAAAACACCAAATCCTAAAATTGAGAGTGGATCAAAACTGGACATGGAGTAATATTTCCCTTTCTACAACACTTTTAAGTGTCCAGAAAAATAATTGTGAGGCTGAGGCCTAAGGCCTCCAATCTAGTTCATAGAAGTGAGCTTTAAACTGGAGGCTTACTGTCTCTTAGCTTTAACATAACACCATCTTTCAGTAGGCAGCTCACTTCTTCCCCCCTCAGTTTTTGTGGGCACATCCTAAAGTGGATTTGGTACAATTGCCAAGTGGATTTGAGTGTAGCATAGAGCTGCCATCTACCCATTGAGGGTAGGGATCCTATCCCCAGCTCTCATTTCCAGCCACCACTGAAAATCCCACCCCCACCCCCAAAATCATCAGTCCACTCTAGGAATGGTCAGAATCTCTATGGCAGCCTTTCTCAACATTTTTTACTATTGAGAACCCCCTGAAACATTCTTCAGGCTTTGGGAAATCTCAGAAGTGATGCGATCGTGCAGAATATGGTTGGGAAACATAGCTATGTACATACCCACCACCCTCCAGGTGACCCCTCCTCTTCCCACCTGCTCCAGGTCCATCATTGGCCATTTGGAGAGTCAATATGATCATATATGATCATAGCATCTGATATGCGTTCAACATTTTGAGCTTGGTCTGTTTAGCCTGGAGAGGAGGTGACTGAGAGGGGATCTGATAGTCATCTTCAAGTATTTAAAAGGGTGCCATATAGAGCAGGGGTAGTCAACCTGTGGTCCTCCAGATGTCCATGGACCACAATTCCCATGAGCCCCTGCCAGTGTTTGCTGGCAGTGGCTCATGGGAATTGTAGTCCATGGACATCTGGAGGACCACAGGTTGACTACCGCTGATATAGAGGATGGAGCAGAGTTGTTCTCTTTTGTCCCAAAAAGGACGGACTGCAACCAGTGAGATGAAATTAATTCAAAAGAAATTCCATCTAAACATCCGGAAGAAGTTCCTGACAGTTAGAGCGGTTTCTCCGTGGAACAGGATTCCTCGGGAGGTGGTGGGTTCTCCATCTATGGAAATTTTAAAACAGAGACTGGATAGCCATCTGATGGAGAGGGTGATTCTGTGAAGGTTCAAGGGGGTGGCAGGTTACAGTGGATGAGCGATAGGGATGTGAGTGTCCTGCATAGTGCAGGGGGTTGGACTAGATGACCCATGAGGTCTCTTCTAACTCTATAATTCTATGATTCTATGATTTTTAAAAATATATTTTAAAATGAATTAATTCCAACCTACTGAGAAAACCCTTCCAGGGCTGTCAAGAAACCTCAAGTTTTCCAAAACCCTGGTTGAGAAGGCCTGCTCTTTTACCAGAGTTTCCACCAATTCCCAAAGGAGACTGACACACAGAGAGATACACAGACATTATTATTCCTAATGAAAGTTCATATGCCAGGCAACCGGACACTCTATCATTCATACTGAATTGCAGGTCTTACCTCCCATTATTGCCTCTGGAACAGGGGTTCTATTGTTCCACCCCATGTTCACAGGTGCATCAGTCATCTCTGTCTGAATATCCCCATGAAAACATTATTATTTTATTATCTGGGCTACTGATAAAATCCCTCCAGCAGGTCAGGAGTTTTGGTTTAGATTTGCACAAAAATGCCTTCCCCCTATAGTTCCTTCCCTTCTCTAAAAGAAACCCACGGTAATATACATAAATTACCATTTAAATACAGTCAAAATTGCTCAGCAATAACTCTTCTTAGGAATATAGGCTGATTGCAGACACATAGTAGCGTCAAACTTAAAGGGACAGCCTAAGGACTGTTAATTAAAAGAAAACCCTCCTACCTTGACATTTGTCCTACATAGAAATTTTATTCCTAGCGGCTCTGTCTCTCTCTCTCTGCGTTTGTCGCTGTCTCACACGCAAACACACAACTTTACCAATTCACATTTGCCCCGAGCTCAATTTTGTAACAATTTAATGATGGAAACGAGCAGCTTATAACTTCAGTGCCATTAGGCTGTGGGAGCGTGTTGTGCATTTCCAAACTAGCCTGGAGACCCCAGGGTCAAAAATATTACTCCCATTTGCACCATCCGCTCTCAAAATACAGATTTTTGTCTCCGGCAGAAAATGTTGGGAGGCGGGCTTTGGTGGGAGACCGAAGAGGGCTATGATCTCATTCTCTTTCTTTCTTCCTTCCCTTTTCTCTTTCCTCCCACGCCATCTCTTCTGAGTTTTGGGCTATGCCTGGCCACCGAGGGTGGCAGCTTCCTCATCTGCTGTTTAGTACAGTTTTGTTCTATCATCTGCAGTCTGCATTGCAGTGCAATGTGCATTATCATCTCCACGTGCCTGGGGCAGTCTGGGAGGGACTTTATTCAAGAGGCTCAGATCTTCCTATTCTTATTCTCTATTCAAATTTCCCTTATTTCCACAGATCAGCTCATTTATCTTCCCTGAAAGGGGAAGGATCTCAGCCTACACTGCAAACTCAAAGAGAGCACGAAAAATACGGATACGTTTAGAAGAAAGCAGGAATGGGGCGAGGGAACAGGTGCATGTGACAGCACGGATCCATGTGAATGTGTGTGAAGAACCGATCAATGTCACAATTCTCACAGAAGTTTTAAAGCAAGGAAAAGGGTGTGTGAACTAGAAACGGGTGGCAGAGTTTGAATATAGAATCATAGAATCATAGTTGGAAGGGGTCACACAGGCCATCTAGTCCAACCCCCTGCTCAACACAGGATCAGCCTGCAAAGAGGGGGGAAGCAAAGAAGGGGGAAGCACCAGGCTACTTAAAGAATAAAATAGTTTCATTATGAAGAGAAACAACATGGTATAGAAAAAGAAAAGGAGATATGTTTCTGACTAACAGTTCATTCAACCTTCTGTTGTGGAGGCAAGCAGGAAGGAAGTGTGCTCAAAGGAACAGGAAGTCTCCAATGAGCCAATCAGAGTGGTATCAGTAGATACTTAGGAAACTGTGCTAAACAGACATCTCCTCTGTAGGACTTCCACCATATTCTGTTCAATCATGCACACTGTAGATCTTGCATAGTCCAACAGAAACACACACAAAGACAACTGAGTTTTCCATCATTTTTGGAGGTACACTTTACATCAGATAGGGTCTCTTCCACTCTGAACCCAGAACATACCCAAGGTGAGCAGTTGAAGTGTAGCCTTATTAACAGTCAAGTAGGGAGAGGAATCACACAAGAACCCGACTCTGGAAGCGTATCCTTGAGATATATTGACAGAGGGTCCTGGTGGCGCTGCACTCTGGCTGGGCACAGTTATGATAGTAATGCTGACATGGAGTAATGCAAGCACAAGCTGCTATGCCAGAAGGGAAAGAGGTGGACCCAGAGGTCCTTTTTCGGGACACAGCTCTTTGAGGACGTCCTCTTAGATTCCTGGCCCACCTGCACACTGAGCTAGGCTGAAAAAGGCCAAAGCTAAGAGTCAACTAACTATAATCCACGTACCTTGTCTTCTATATCCATGAGACAGATTTCTAGAACATTCAACCAAAAGCATATGCGCTCATTTTTACCCCCTTGAATTCATTAATTCAAGCCCACACATAGGAAGGGATGACATGATTTCTTTTTCTTCCCCTTGAGAAAGGTCAAACTTTTTAGCAATTAATGATGTCCTATGCGAAAAAAAAGGATATTTCATTGGTTCAGCTACCAAGCTCCCTCATAAACCCTTTGGGCTCCACTTCTCATGTTTTTCAGCCTGTGGCCCCCTTCAAACGTGCCAGGAATGGCTGTATTAGAAGAAGAGCTGTTTTTTAGTACCTCACTTTTTACCATCCAAAGGAGACTCACAATGGCTTACCCTTTACCCTTTCTCTCCCCACAACACCCTGTGAGGTAGGCGAGGCTGAGAGAGATCTGAAAGATCTGTGACTGGCCCAAAGCCACCCAGCTGGCTGCACGTGGAGGAGCAGGGGATCCAACCCGAATCTCCAGATGAGAGGCTGCTGCTCTTGACCCCAGCACCAAGCTGGCTCTACACTAAACTAGCTTTAATCAAATCCCTGAGATACCTGAGCTCCAGCAAATAGAGCCCGCTCTATGGAGGTGGAACCCCACACCCTGTTTGGGCCCCACAGAAATGGCTATATCTGGCACAGGTTTCTGTTCAGCATCTCTGCAGGTGGTGATGCAGCAGGGACACCTGGGAGCATGGCCAACATAGTTCCTACCACTCTGTTCAGACATGGGTTCCAGCCCAGCTCCGGGAGCATTCTGTCTCGGATGGCCTTATAATCAGCATCTACCTCACTCACATGCATTTTGAGCTAGGGACAGCTCAGCTTGTCTTCCCATGGCCCTCGGGAGCCCATCTCAAAGGCACAGGTTCCATACTGGACAGAGGGAACTGGCAACCCAGTTCACCAGATCTCCTCACAAACTGGGATCTGGGAAACCCAGATTTAAATCACCACTCTGCCATGGAAGTGGCAAAACCATGCCCGATTTGGCCATTTCTTCTTTTATTGCTTTGCTCTGGTCTTTGCCCATGTAACTGATTACCTTAGATATCTTAGGTATGGATGACAGCAGTAGTGGGTTCACAAGTTAGTGGGAGAATTTCCTGTCCTTTTCTGTTGCTTGGCTCTCTCCATGGTGGCTTTGAAGGCTGGTTGTGTTTCTTCAGCTAAGTGAAGGACGGCATCCTGGAATCTTTGCACCTTGGCCCATTCTATACACGCTAGATAATATGCTTTTAATGCAGGGCAACGGACAGCTGAAGTCAGCAAAGCTTCCAGGTAGCTAGCATCGTTGTTCCTTTCAATAAAGAGATTTTCGTGCAAATTGAGTTTTCTTGTTGAAACCTCACTGGAAGTTTGCTGGATGTCCTTTGGCTACTCACAAGCTTTTTGTGAGGAGAAAAATGGAGGAGAGGAGAAGGATGTAGGGCTGTTGTTCTCAACCTCTTTCTTGCCGTGACCCCAACGTCAAATATAGAACTGTGGATTCCTCAAAGTGAACTCAGAAGAAAATGACCATTGAATACATACCGAGAAGGGTCCTTCTCTCCTGGGGTATAAGAGGACATCTTGCTGGGTGAGATTCCACCGTCGGATCAAGGGAGGCAGGAACTTAACAGTTCTTCTTCCGGCCCCTAGGTGGCACTCACCCGGCCTCTTCAGTTCGTCCACTGCCATAGCTGATCGCATTCTAGGCATTTTTCTAACCACAACATATAACCTAGGAACCTCTTAACAGAAGAAGAACGAAAGACATGTCACAATGAACAAAAACAGAAGAAAGCACATTATGACATATCGAAACACATGTCGAAAACTCTGCTCTGGGTTAACTTCCAGATGCCTTACGGCTAGGTAACCTTTTCTTTGCTTGACGATGGAAGGGAGGGATCAAGAAGTCCTCTTATACCCCAGGAGAGAAGGACCCTTCTCGGTATGTATTCAATGGTCATTCTCCTCCTGGGGCGAGGACATCTTGCTGGGACCTCCCATAGCAGTCTGCAGAATTTAGGGTGGGCCATCGTCGTCTGTGTTGATTACGTTTTTCAGCACTCTTCGCCCAAACGCAGCTTCCGCTGAGCTGTACGCGTCTATCTTGTCATGGCGAATGAATGTCGAGGCGTTGGCCCATGTTGCTGCTCTGCAAATTTCGAGAATCGACGCTCTACCGAACAATGCCGCTGATGTTGCCGTGCTTCTTACTGAATGAGCTGTAATACCCCGTGGCGGGGTCAACTTCTGAGCCACGTACGCTTCAGCAATTGCCGCTCTAAGGCAACTACCAATGGCCCTGCTGGACAGCTTCGAACCCTGGTTTGGGGCTGCAATGGACACGAATAACGAGTCAGACTTTCTTATGTTCTTTGTTCTGATAATATAGGCCTTTAAGGATCGCCGCACATCTAAGGTGTGCCAAGTTATCTCCTTGGGATGGACCGGGTTCGGACAAAAGAACGGTAGGACTAGGTCTTGATTTAGATGGAAGCTGGATAGCACCTTCGGTTTGAAGGCGGGATCCGTTCTTAGTACCACTTTATCTTTGTGAAAGATACAGAGTTCTTTTCTGACCGATAGAGCTGCCAGTTCTGATACTCTTCTGGCCGAGGTCACTGCCGTGAGGAAGATTGTCTTCATTCTCAGGTGTTTCAATGATATGTCCATTATGGGCTCGAAGGGATGTTTGGTCATTCCCGTTAGGACTTTATTCAGGTTCCAAGTGGGAAACCTATGGGCAATTGGGCCCTGGATTTGGGTGGCCCCTTTTAGGAAGCGGATGATATGAGGATGCTTGGAGATAGGTTTGCCTTTAAAATTTGGGAGGACGGATACTAATGCTGCTACCTGCCGGCGGAGGGTGGCCACCCTCAGCCTTTTTGACATACCATCTTGCAGGAACTGCAGCACATCTCGCAGCCTTGGAGTCAGGTGATCCACCTTCTTCCTTCTGCACCAGCGTACGAACGCCTTCCATGAGGCATTGTAGATCCTGTTGGTGGACTGGCGTCTGGACGCCATGATCGTCTCGACTACTTCTGTACTGTAACTTTCTGTTAAGAGGTGGCCCCGCTCAACCTCCAGGCGGTCAGTTGAAGCCACTCCGGGTCCGGATGCCAAATAGGACCTTGTTGTAGCATGTCCGGCTGTACTGGGATCTGCAGAGGTTCCCTCACCGACATGCACACCAGGGTCGAGAACCACGGTCGACGAGGCCATCTGGGAGCTATTAATATCACCTCCGCCTTGAGCTCTTTGACTCTTGCCAGCAGGCGTGTTATTATCGGAAATGGAGGGAAGGCGTAAAGAAGGCCCTCCGGCCACTGGGCCAACAGGGCATCCGTCTTTTCCGCTGAAGGATGGAAGTACCTGGAGAAAAATCTGGGCATCTGGCTGTTTTCTGCTGTTGTGAATAGGTCCAGCTTCGGTTGGCCTAAGACTGATGTTATCCAGGTGAAGATTTGCGGTTTCAGCCGCCATTCGGCTGCGGACACCGTCGTTCTGCTCAGCCAGTCTGCTTGGACGTTTTCTTTCCCTTTTATGTATTCTGCCCGTATTGATAGCAGGTTGGCCTCCGCCCAGCCCAAGGTCTGCATGGCTTCTCTGTGAAGGTTTGAGGACCTGGACCCTCCTTGGTTGTTCAGGTAGGCTTTGGTCGCTATGTTGTCCGTTCTGACCAACATGTGAGTGTGCTTTAGTTGACAACTGAAGTGATGTAGCGCTCTGCAGACCGCCTTCATTTCTAGGACGTTTATTGGAAGTTTCGACTCCTCTGAGGACCATCTTCCCTGGGCTGATTGGGTCTCCAGCGTGGCTCCCCAACCTCTCAGACTTGCGTCCGTGAACAGTTGTTTTTCCTTCCTGGGACCGAATAGCTTTCCCTTTGACAGGTTGACTTTGTTGGTCCACCAGGTTAAGCTGGTCTTTACGTCTATTGGTACCTTCATTTTCTTGTCCAGTTTTATCGATATTTGGTGTTGGAATGGGCGTAATAAGCCCTGGAGTTGGCGCGAATGTAGTCTTCCCCATTGTACTGTACAGAGGTTCGATACCAAGACGCCCATCATGCTTGCTAGCGTCATTAGGGGCGACGTTCTTCCCTTTATTATCTGATTTGCCAATCTTCTGTTTTTTTGTATTTTTTCTTCTGTCATGAAGAGCCTGGACGCCACCGTGTCTATTAGTACGCCCAGATGTTGGAGGGACTGAGACGGGGTTAGGGAGCTTTTCTGGAGGTTCACAATGAATCCGAAGTCTTGAAGGATTTGCATCGCGATTGCGGTGTGGCTGATCGCTTGCTGGAGGGATTGGGCTCTCAGTAACAAGTCGTCCAAATATGGATGCAGGTGAATTCCCTGCTTTCGCAGGTAGGCCACCGGAGCGATTAAAAGCTTCGAGAAAACTCTGGGTGCCGTCGAGAGTCCAAATGGTAAAGCCCTGTATTGGTAGTGGTTCAGGCCCACGCAGAACCTGAGGAACTTCCTGTGTCCGTGTCGGATCGGGACATGCAGGTACGCTTCTGTGAGGTCTAGCGATGTAAGGTACTCTCCTCTTTGTATCGCCTCTGAGATGGATTTGAGTGTTTCCATCCTGAAATGACGAAGTTTGATGAAGCGATTCAGAAATTTTAGGTCTAAGACTGCTCGCCAATCCCCGTTGGATTTTGGCACCGTGAAAAACACCGAGTAGACTCCCGTCCTTTCCTCTCCATGAGGTTCTATTGCCTCGATGTCTATCAGGTGTTGTACGGCGGCTTGGGTTCTTTCCAGCTTTTGTTTGGACTTTGGGTGGGGTGATTGGACGAAGTGGTTTGGTGGGATTTTGAGGAATTCGATGGCGTAGCCCTTTTCTATAATTTCCAACGACCAGCTGTCCGCTTGGTATCTTGTCCACTGTTCCAAGAATCGGGCTAGTCTTCCTCCCACCGGGACGATGGAGTCACGCCTTGTGAGGCTTCCCGTCTCTTTCATGCTTTGGAGGAGGGTGTCCTCTCTGGAACCTGTTGGGGTAGCCACCCCTGAAGTTCTGTCTGTTGTTGGACCAGCCAGATCTCCTGTCTTGTCTTTGTCTGCTGTATGAACCAAAGGAACGAAAGGAGTTACCTGTAAGTTGGGAGAACCGTCTATCTGTTCTTCTCAGGTTTCTTGGCATTACTCTCTTTTTATCACGTGTCTCCACGAGGACCTTGTCCAAGGACTTCCCGAAAAGCTTGGATCCGTGAAATGGATAAGCAGTGACGATTGACTTTGCTTTGGTGTCCACCTGCCATGCTCTCAGCCACAGTGTTCTCCTTGCAGCAGACGCTGTGGCCATGGCTCTGGCGTTGAATATGGATGCATCTAAGGATTCATCTGCTGTAGAAGGATAATCCTCCCTGTCAGGACTCCAATGGGGTCTTTTGCGCGCTGCTTTTATGGGCCAGGAAGGTCTTTGCTCGGTCAGGTCCCCATATTCCTCCCTCTCTGAGTCAGGGGAAGCCTGCCTGTGATATCTATGCCCCTCAGGCCCTTTTTCCCTTTTTTCTAGCTGCGCTTGCACTACCTCTGAAATACAAGCAATAAGTTCTTTTGATAATAAATGTTGTCCACTGGGCCTTACTGTATCCCTGGATTGGCTCTCCTCTCCTTCCTCCGGTCTTCTCGCGAGCAAGCGTGGACCAGGCTGCAGCTGCGGAGCCGCCCGCCCGATTTTCTTCAAAATGGCCACCGCACGTCTTCTCCTTGCTTTTTTCCCGCGCTTCGGTCTTCTTGCGGCGTTTTGCCACTTGGCGGCTTGGCTCCACGTAGGCTGGTTTAGGGATGGCCTGCGGTGCGCCCTCCAGCTTCTTGGGCTCCTGCTCTGTCGGTTCCATCGGTGCCTCCAGTTCTCTGTCGGACAGGAGGTCGTCTGCCATCGTACAGAACGGAGACTGACAAACACACAGGTATTTCCACACAAGGTAAGGTAGATAGGGTTGAGGTAAATAGAAGAATAGGCTGAAATCAATTCGGGATCTTCCAGGTCAACTGCTCTCCCTCCGAGGCAGAAACCGAACTGAAGAGGCCGGGTGAGTGCCACCTAGGGACCAGAAGAAGAACTGTTAAGTTCCTGCCTCCCTTGATCCGACGGTGGAATCTCACCCAGCAAGATGTCCTCGCCCCAGGAGGAGAAAAGGAAATCACGAGGCACATAGTAGTCTTCTCTATGGTTATTAGATGAAAAGGTTATAACATAAAGTCTAAATGGTCAAACATAAAGAGTCAACCAAAACGGGATCCTAGGTTAAGTGACCCACTTTCTGTTTCTGTAGTCGTAGTGCACTTTATGAAATCCCCAGACGATTATGAGCATTTTGCCAATGTGATACTACGACTACTACTGTGACAGTATATTGGAAGAGCAACCACTGACGAAGATAAAACAGAAAGCGGGTCACTTAACCTAGGATCCCGTTTTGGTTGACTCTTTATGTTTCATCATATGTTTGACCATTTAGACTTTATGTTATAACCTTTTCATCTATAAACATAGAGAAGACTACTATGTGCCTCGTGATTTCCTTTGTTCTTCTGTGACCCCAACGTCGGCGGTGGAATGTACCTGGGTGCGCGCGCGAAGGCACACAACAATTGAGGTAGCGTGGAGGCGGCCAGTGCCATGGCTTCTCCACTGGCCGCTGCCACCACTCGCCGCCACAACCAGCAATGGGGCGACCCTGCGGAAGGGGCCAAGTGACCCCAAATGGGATCGCGACCCCAAGGTTGAGAACCACTGATGTAGGGAGAGAAGTAGGAAACCAACAAACACATCTACTATTCAAGACAATCAGGATTGTCTCTGTCTCCGTTTGTTGGTGGGCAGAGAACACTACCTCCACTTGCCTCCCTCCCACCTCCCCCTCTTTTCTGTGCTGAGGGATGCCCCTTCGCACATGGGAGGGAGCGGTCTATTGTACTCAAATAAGGTTTTAATAGTGGCACCTTTAGAGTTCTTGCCCACCCTTTGTTAATTTTTTTCCGTCATGCTAGGGCAGGGGAGAAAAATGCAGAAGCAGCCTTAATGCTAATCGTTTTAAGTTCCACTTCAGACACCTTTATATTTCACACTTTAAAATGTGTCTTCAACAATATTTGTGATTTATTTATGGAAAACATATATGCACGTCTTACTTCCAGTCTTCGGGTCCTTTCAACAGTAAGAAAATGAAATTAGAAATTAAAATGCAACAATGATTGGTAAATCTACATCAGCAGAGGCACAGAACGCAAATTGTATCCACTGGCTTCAAAGCTAGAAGGAGGAAGATTCTGTTTTATTTACCCAAAAGGAAGGCTAGGTATTCCTCCCAGGTGTGGCTTATTGTCTTTTCAGATTAATATGGTATTTAAGGGCCAAAAAGCACAGTGTTTTGTTTTTTTTGAGGTGAGTCGAGTCTGACCTGTTTCACTGCCCTTAAAGCTGCAAGGAATTTCAGTGAGAGTCAGGGGGCCCAGACCTGAGTCACCCAAAAATATATGGCTCTATGCTAGGAGAGAGAAGAACATAATATTTCATTACCAGCTTGGTGTAGTGGTTAGGAGTACGGACTTCTAATCTGGTAAGGCAGGTTTAATTCCTCATTCCCCCACAAGCAGCCAGCTGGGTGACCTTGGGCTCGTCACAGCACTGATAAAGCTGTTCTGACCAAGCAGGAATATCAGGGCTCTCTCAGCCTCACCTGAGGCTGTCTGTTGTGTCTGTTGTGGGGAGAGGAAAGGGGAGGCGACTGTAAGACACTCTGAGACTCCTTCAGGTAGAGAAAAGCGGCTTATAAGAACCAACTCTTCTTTTTCTTCAGTAATCTCTGGGCTCTCTCAGCCTCACCTCCCTCACAGGGTGTCTGTTGTGGGGAAAGGGAACACTTTGAGACCCCTTTGGGTAGAGAAAAGCAGCCTATAAAAACCAACTCTTCTTCTTCTGCCCCCTCCCAGACAACCAACCTCTCTAAATGCCCCATCCATGCAAAACTGACCGCAGGCTGTCGTCGGTTTTGTCGTCTCTCAAGAAAGCCATCTGAACGTTTAGAGATTAATGTTGCTATCGCTGTGTCAGAGGAAACTCATCATCTGCCAGACAGTTCATTGAAGTGTACAGCCATCTTGCTGCTTCTTTGGCTTGGTTGAATCATCTTCATTTTCACTTAAGAACAGAATAAATTCCCGCCAACAGGAGTCCATGAGAAGACCGGCTTTCAAGCATAAGCACTACGGAACCATCTCAGGATCTCGCCCCGCCGCTGAATCCCTTTTCAGGGCCTATCCGTTTTATGTGAATCTCGCAAATTGCATTGAACGACTTTAGACCTAGAACTAATTGTGCAGAGGAACCGGGGGGGGGGGGAGTCAATGTGAATTTCTTATGTGGAGAGGTAATTAGAACACTGGGGGCTCCAAAACCCACTTTTGTTATTACTGTATAATTGGAGAATTTAATGATAGTTGTGCAGTATATTTTTATCCCAGGCAACCTTGGCTTTTGCCAAATGAGAAAACAACTTAGTGTTTTCCCCTCTGCATGAAGACATTACATATATATATATAATCTATTTAGATTAGATAGAGAGGCCAATTAAAGCAGGAGTCCAGTGGTACCTTACTGGTACTAACAAAAGTTATTCCAGCTTTTGTGTGCCAAAGCTCACTTCACGGTGTACTGGAAGGTACATCCATCAGGACCTATTTGTATGCACAACAAAAATGCGGGTGGGAGGATGTCACAAAGAGAAGCTTTATTATAAAGATTTATATAAAGCAAAAATTTATTCCCATCAGTTCTCTCAGTAGGGATGGGAGACGTTCCTAATTGATTGACAAAAATGTAAAACCCAACGCAGGATGCAGTGAGAGAGACAGATACGACAACTAGAATCGAATCCAATAGCACCAGAGAAACCAATAAGTTATAAGCTTTGGAGAGTCAAAATCTAGCTCTTCTACTGCGGACCAACATAGCTACCCTGTTCATGGCAGATACACTAAGACTGCTGGGACTCATGGGAATTGTAGTCCATGGACATGCAAAGAGCTACAGTCTGGCTAACCCTGCACTAGGAAGTTACAGAGCTATACATGAAAGGATCAATTACTATAAGCCATATCAATGTCAGTGGGGTCACCTCTAAAATAAGGTCATAGGATGGCTTTGCAGCTGTAGGATTACATCCAAATTGTTAGCAAAACCCTACTGTCCTCAGTATGAAGAACCATTCTAATTCCAGCAAAACTTTTGTCCTCAGAAGGGGAGAGAAGGAACACAAGGCATAGTGCTATTGTAGCATACCTTTCCTGGTTTATGAACCCTACCTGCATGGCTCGGGTAAACCCGAGCTCATCAGATTTCACAAGCCAAGCCGGGTCAGCCCTTGTCAATATTTGGATGGTAGACCACCAAGGAATATCACCAAGTTGGGATGCAGAGACAAACTATGGCAAAACATCTCTGTTCATCTCTTGCCTTGCAAATCTTCCTGAGTAAGGATGCCACCTTCCAGAAGAAGACATTCTGTTTCTTTTGTACCCTGCTTTTCACTACCTGAAGGAGTTTCAAAGCACCTTCCCTTCCTCGCCCCACAACAGAAACCCTGGGAGATAGGTGGGGCTGAGAAAGCTCTGAGAGAACTGCGACCAGCTCAAGGTCAGCCAGCTGGCTGCATGTGGAAGGGTGAGAGATCAAACCCAGTTCTCCAGATTAGAGGTTGCCACTCTTAACCATGATGCCAGGAACTACAGTTCATTTGCAAACCACTGAGATCAATTTCCCAGGAGAAAACATGTGCTTTGGAGCATGGACTACATGTACCCCTCTGTGGTCCCTGCCCCTTCCAGACTCCACCCCCAATTCTCCAAGAGTTTCCCAATGAGGAACTGTTAGCCCTACCCCCCCCCTCATCCCCCACCGGTGGCCAGAGGAAGACCTGGCCACCCCTAATGATAAACCATTATATCAAAATCACAAGATCACAAGATGTCATAGTTCCATTGTATATGGCACTGGTCAGACCACATCTGGAGTACTGTGTGCAGTTCTGGAGGCCTCACTTCAAGAAGGACGTAGATAAAATTGAAAGGCTACAGAGGAGAGCAACGAAGATGATTTTTCACAGTCAGAGTAGTTCAGCAGTGGAATAGGCTGCCTAAGGAGGTGGTGAGCTCCCCCTCACTGGCAGTCTTCAAGCAAAGGTTGGATACACACTTTTCTTGGATGCTTTAGGATGCTTTCGGCTGATCCTGCGTTGAGCAGGGGGTTGGACTAGATGGCCTGTATGGCCCCTTCCAACTCTATGATTCTGTGAAACCAGCTACAACGGGACAGCAGGTTTAAAAAAAAATTAATTTATCCCTGTTTCTCATTCATAAAAATATTCATTTGTAACGTGTTTTCCATTTATGACTGTGACTGTGAGAAGGTTGGGGGCGAGGGTTGTATAATAAAAAAGAAACACGGTTTAGTAATTGTATCTGTACTATGAAATACTCTCCTTAATTAGGCAATAGGAAATGAAAGGCTGTATATTTCCCTGTGATTATAGTATACCTCATGTTGTTTTACAAGGCTCGAAACCTAATGCAAAGTGACCACCCGGGAATTGTTGCAATTGCTCTAAAAACACATCCCAGAAAACCGAGTTCTAGTTTGCATGGCGAAGGAAAAAGAGCCAGTATGGGGTAGTCAGTCCAGGCTAGGCAGATCTCATTGGATCTTAGAAGTTAAGCAGGACCGGTCCAGGCTAATATTTGGATGGTTAACCTCCAGGCAGTCCAGAGTCATGAAGCAGTGATGGGCAATGCCAAACCACTTCTGAATGTCTCTTGCCTTGAAAAGCCTTTGGAGTCACCCAATATTGGCTGATGCCTGATGGCACTTTTCACCAAGACCACATGAAGTGCAACTAGAACCCAGGTTCTAAATCATGTTAAGTTGGTAGGGTATAAACTAAGCTTTCTCAATCAGGGTTTTGTAAAAACCTGGGATTTTGTGAAACCCTGGGGTTTCTTGATGGCCCTGGAAGGGTTTCCCAAATGGGTAGGGGTTATTTTTAATATATTTTTAAAATCTGTTAAATATTTTGAGTGATATGATCATGTATGGTCATTTTGACCAAACCCTCTCAAATGGCCAATGATGGGCCTGGAGGGGGTGGGAAGGGGAGGGATCCCAGGTGGGCATGTTAACAGCTATGCTTCCCAACCATATTTGGCATGAACGTGCCACTTCTGGGGTTTCTCGAAGCCTGAAGAATGTTTCAGGGGTTTCTCAACGGTATAGAAGTTGAGAAAGGCTGACTTGGACCAGATAGTATTTCTAAGTTTTTACAGGGTTATTGTGATTGTAGAGTGGGGGAGGATGTAATATTTGCTGCTTTGACTGCCTTGAAGAAAAGATGACATAAAAATATAATTACAAAATTATATTTAAGTGAAAGTGTGTATAAGGCCTTGTACACATTGCTATAGACCTAGCAGAGGAGCACTGAGTGAATTTCTGGAAAGGTCTTTGGATCTTATACAATGGAACATCCTTTTCTAGTTAGGAGCACACTATTACAGTCACTGCAACATATTTATCTGTTGGACTGTTGGCTTATTTTTCTCCAGAGCTTTAATTTTTATTGCTATGAAGATCCCAACCTGGATAGCCCAAGAAAGCCCGATCCCATCAAATCTCAGAAGCCCCTGACTGGCACTTGGAAGGGCGACCTCCAAGGACTACATGACAAAGGACTACATGACAAAGGAATACATGACCTCCAAGGACTACATGACCTCCAAGCACTACATGACACAGGACTACATGACCAGGACTACATGACTTCCAAGGACCCCAGAGAGCTGCAGCCTTTCTGATAATATTAGTTGTTAAGGTCTGTATTGTCTAAGGCAGCTTTGATGCATTGGTGACAGTTGACCTATATTCACTCATGACCATTTACAGGAGGACGTAGCTCACCCTTTGGAACACTGATCCACTCCCTTCACTAACAGGAAGGTCTCACTTCTCCACAAAGTCTTCTGCAAATGCTTTCCCTCTTTATTAAGAAATGTATATATCATTGATTGGTAGGAACCCGATTCAACAGCCAGCCTCTTCTAAATCACTTTTATTTGGACAGTTTTATGCAGAGATGAAATATTAATATCATTATTATCGCCCTTCAATATAAACCGGAAAGCAATGGCATTTAAGCAGGAGTTGTCCTCAATTGAAATCTACAGGGGGGGGAAATGATTCAATTTAAGGGAATGTGATATAAGAGGTGATATGATAGCCATCTTCAAGTACTTGAAGGGCTGTCATATAGACTGGGGGTCATCAACCCGCGGGCCGCAGGCCGCTGTCGGGCCGCGAAATCCTTGCCAGCAGGCCGCGGGGGCCTCGCGTCCCTCTCCTCGCCTCCCCGCAGCGAGAAGCTCATGAGGTCGCCAGCAAATTGGCCGCCGAAGCAGCCAATTAGCTCACAGCCTGGCGAGCTTCTCACTGCGTGAGGAGGGGAAGAGGGAGGCACAGCCAGCAGCTTGCCAGTGGGCACAAATGTGCATGCACGGAGCTGCCGCGCAGGCCCGTTTGCACCCACTGGGGGTGCAAGTGAGCATGCACAGCAGCTCCACGTATGTGCACATGCATGAAACTGTCGTGCATATGCGTTTGCACCCTGCCGGAGGCGCGAACATGCATGCGTGGCACCTCTGTGTGTGCGCATTTGTGCAGGGCTGCCACGCATGGGTGGCACTCCGGGCTGCCCTCTCCCCCCACCCCTCCTAGCAGTCTGCAACCGGGAAAAGGTTGTGGGCTGCTGATACAGAGGATGGACCAGAGTTGTTTTCTGTTGCCCCAAAGGGTTGGACCAGAACCAATGGGTTGAAATTAATTCAAAAGAATTTTCGGCTAAACATCCGGAAAAGGTTCCTGATAGAGTGATTCCTCAGAGGAACAGGCTTCCTTGGGAGGTGGTGGATTTGCCTTCTTTGGAAGTTTTTAAGCAGAGGCTAGATAGTCATTTGACAGAAATGCTGATTTTATGAACTTCGGCAGATTATGAGTGGGTGGGCAGGAAGGGATGCGCCAGTGTTTGTCTCTTGTGGCCCTTCCTTGCATACCCAGGGAATTGCTGATCGCCACTGTGGGATGGTAGGGGAATTTTCTCCAGGCCAGGCTAGATTCTGGAGATTTTTGTTGTGTGTGGGGATCGTTTGGGCATGAAATTGGGATCACTGTGGGTAGGCAGGTAGCTGTGAGTTCCTGCATTGTGCAGGGGATTGGACTAGATCATCCTACAAATCTATGATTCTATGAAAGGCAAGCTCCCTAAGTGTAAGTATGCTGGAGGTGGTACAGAGTTGAGGAAGAGACAGATGTTCCAATCTGATGAAAGTAGCTTTGTGTCTCAAAAGATTATACTCCAGAAGCCTTGTTCTGAGCCCCTAGACTGATATTGTTCCAAAGGGTGGCTGTGGCTTGTGAAAGAGGTAATCTAAACACCGCCCACGGCGCCGTGGGCACCGCGGACTAAATAATTCGGTAAGGGCTTCTGGGGCGGGATGTGTCCATGATGCGCCTGCCGATTGGTCCCTCTGATTCCCAGCCCCAGCAACTGCGAGCCGCTCCCGGATGGACGCAGTTGCTCCCGGCCCGACGCGGCGAGAGGGGCGAAGCTCCTCTCGCCGCGTCAGGCCGCTACCCGAGGGAGCCCCCGGCAGCCCCGCAGAGCGCGGCTGCCGGGGGCTCCCTCCCCGCCGCCCTGACGCCGCAAGAGGCGCAAAGATCGCGTCAGGCCGCCACCATACAGAGCCTCCCTGCCGACGCCGACACAGTCCTCCCTGTCGCCGCTGCCGGGGCCTCTGTGCCGTCGCCGCTGTGGCCCTCCCAGTTTATTGGCTGATGTGACCATATATAGTCATGTCGACCCACCCAACCCCTCCCAAAATGGCCAATGATGGACCTGAACAAGGTAGGAAGGGGAAGGGACCCAGATGGTTGTGCACACAGCTATGCTTCCCAATCTTATTCTGCATGATCATACCATTTCTGGAGTTTCTCAAAGACTGAAGAATGTTTCAGGAGTTTCTCAAGGGTAAAAAAAGTTAAGAAAGGCTGGTGTAGAGAGAAGAGGCATATAAAAACTTCCACAGTCGCACCTGATGAGGCGGAGGCAAGACGGCTTTCACTCTCTGTCTTTGAATCAATTCATGTTCATGTTTAGAGTCTTGTTCATGTGATTTAGTTGTTGTTCTAGGCACAGTATCCTTCTAACATCCTTTCTTTTTTTCTTGTGTGTGTGTGTTTAAACAATTACCTGTATTTGCATTTCAGAATGTAAAAGTCAGACGAATCAAGACATCTTAATTTACACCTCCTTAGATGCTCTCTCTGGCGCTTGTGTTTGTCGAAGCTGTGTTTATTCACTTCCCTTGATTCTTTATCTCCTCCTTTCATGCCATGCAGCTGCCATTCCTCTGTTTCTGCTTTAGTTCTTTAGGTTCTCCCATGTACCCGGCTCTCTATGCAAATCGTGGAACACATTTTAAAGAAATAAACTAACCTTATCAAAGTCATCGGCACGCATACAAATGGGAATAACGTTTTGTTTAATTTAGCAGCTTTGACAGACACATGATGGGTTCATATAGGATTGCGCAAAAGATTTTGCATTCTCTCCTGGCTGGGGAGACAATATAAAAGGGCTTGACTGATGGACTGATTCATTTCTTTCAAATTAGTCACATTCTTTGTAGCAGTCACATTCTAAGCAATGTACCGTCTTCTTTTTAAAAATGAGGAATGCGGCAAAATTCAGAAAAGCACTCATCAACAATAGTAAATAATGTCCAAGGTCATTCAGTGAGAAGAACTTAACTGCAACAAGATTCAAGCAGAGCACCTTATTTATGTATTCCAATATTTATTCCAGCATAAGATTTTGTGAGTCAGGTGCATTATTCAGAGAAAAACCAAACCCCCATTTTTGTGCAAAGTGACTTAAGGTTGAGCAAATACAATGAGGGCCATTCCGCACCGGGATCCATGTAGCAAATTGTTTGCTGAACGAAAAATCACCATTTTAAATAGTGGAATTCGGTGTAACGCATACCTGCCTTTGTAGTGGAATCCAGTTGCGTTTCTATCGTTTCCCACAGGCTTCCGGTCTCGGCAAAAATCGCTAGAAAGGAAGTGCTATTGCCAAGCTCGTCCCGCCCCTGGCCGTCAAGCAGCCAATGGGCGGCCGTTATCATGCTCCCAAACAGCCCCTTTCCCTTTAAGAAAGGTTTTTTTAAAAAAAAAAAACACCCGTTGCAACGAATCTGCGTTGATTTGTTGCAACAGAGAGACCCATCCAGCTGGCAGGTGGTGTTTGAGCTGCCGTTTCATCGTTGCCACGCTCCCCCCAAGTGAACCCCCCCCTCACGGGCCCGATTTTTGGCCAAAAACAGTGTGAAAAATAAAGGGAAAATAAACCAGCAAACGGGCTTCTGTGTTGCTTGTGCTTAGTAACTTTAAACAGAGGGACTGCAGTCGGAGAAGCCTCGCTGGGTAAACGAAGGCTCGCCGGTGCGTTGATCTCCGCTCGCTAGGAGAAAAAAAAAATGGCGATCGCTTCGCCGGAAGATCAGAGAAGAGGGCCAGGGGGAGAGATTTGCAGAAACCACAACAATGGTAACGCACAGAACTTTCCCGCTAGTGTTGCAGATTGGTTGCAGGAGTGTAGTGCTTTCTGGAGGGTGAATCCACTTTTTGGGATTTCCCTGAAAGCGCTACAACGAAGCGCTTTTTGCAGATCGGTTTCAGGAGTGTGGCAGATTGTCAACGACGTTGTGCATAATGGCAAATCAGTAGCGATTTCAATTGGCAACCATTGTGCAATTTTGAAGGAGCGTGGAAAGCCCCAATATCTTGGAAAGGCCTTTTGAACCAAAAATATCTTTTAATTGGTAGATGAAGGTTTCAGAATTACATCATTCTTACATGAGACGGATTGGGTTGAAGGAGGAAGGGAGAGCTTTGTTATTGGGAATCTATTGATCCTTTTAACCATGGCCACCAGGAGACTGATTTTTTCCTCCGTTACAAAACAGATCTACAGCATATATCTGAATTGGAGGATGCTTCCACATGCTGAGATAGGGTTTCCAGTTACCCTTGAGGAGGCAGGGTAGAAGCCATCTTTACCACAGAGTTTTTGCTCAAACACCAGAAAGTCACCTGGAAGTTACAGGCATGATGATGTCACTTCTGGCGTGATGCTGGCAATACTGATTGGACCTTTCTCTTCCCCTATTGGTAAGTCTCCCCCTACTGGTTTCCAGGATGAACCTAGAAACCCTATACAGATAATCCATTACTGCATTTGAACTATCTTTAGACATTGTATGTCCTCTAAGAATTTTAGTAAACTACAAGCTCTAAAGAAGAAGAAGAGTTGGTTTTTATACCTCACTTTTCACTGTCCAAAGGAGTCTCAAAGCAGCTTACAATTGCCTTCCTCTCCCCACAACAGATATTCTGTGAGGTAGGTGAGGCTGAGAGAGCTCTGACAGTACTGCTCAATCAGAACAGCCCTATCAGGGCTGTGATAAGCCTAGCGACACCCAGCTGGCTGCATTTGGAGGAGCGGGGGATCTCTGTGACTGTTGATTAGGGGGACTGCACTGAAATGGCTGGTCTCCTTTCTCCGGAATTAGTCTCAGAGGGTGGGAATGGAGAAAGAGTTGTTGAATTCCTCAGGGGATGATACTCTCTCCCACACTCTTTAACATCTATATGTACCCTCTAGCTCAGCTGGTCCAGGGCTTTGGGCTGGGTTGTCACCGATATAAGGATGACACCCAGCTCCTGATGGACAGCCAGCCGGACTCTCCCCAGATACATTTGCCAGTTGTTTGGCAAGAAGTGGCTGGATGGCTCAGGCAGAGTCATCTGAAACTCAACCCCTCCAAGACGGAGGTCCTGTGGCATTTTTCCATCTTCACCAAGCACAGCTACTAGCGCCCTACCTATCCTTGGACCACTTGGCCACAGTGATTCATGCAATGGTCACTTCCAGATTAGACTTCTGTAATTCACTCTACACGGGCCTACCCTTGTCTTTGACCCGGAAATTGCAGCTGATACAGAATGTGGCTGCCAAGGTCCTCACTAAGACACCTTGGAGAGCCCATTTTCAGCCAGTGTTGAGACAACTACTCTGGTTACCAGTCTGCTTCCAGATCAAGTTCAAGGTTTTGGTCTTGACCTTTATGGCTATATGCAGCCTGGGTCGTACCTACCTGAGGGACTGCTTATCTGCTTATGCCCTCCATAGGTCTCTTTGCGCTGTGAGTAGGAATCTGCTGGTTGTCCTGGGCCCCCGGGATATCTGCCTACCTTGACCAGGGCCAAGGTCATTTTGGCCCTCACCCCAACTTGGTGGGATGAGCTCCTGGAAGACTTATGGGCCCTGACAAAGCTATCTTGATGCTGCAGGGCCTACAAGATGGAGCTCTTCTGCTAGGTGTTTGGTTCAGGGTGGTGAGGTTGACCCAAAGATGGCCAAGGGACCAAGTTCTATTATTGTATTAATAGTTAGGGAAAGACTGTGGCACAGCATCAAGATTTTGTCTGGAAAAAGCTTGCAAAAGCCTCATAGCTAATAGCCAACTGGGTTTGATTTAATGCCCTTCATCTGGAGCAGTAAGTGACCGAATTAATAATTGATCTGGATCTGAGCTAGCGGATGCAGTGGAAGCTGCATAGTAGTCTCTCTTTGTGACCTTCATTGCCGTCTCATAGGCTGTCGTAAGCATCCTTATGGTTAGGTTGAGAGAGAGTGAGTGTCCAAGATCACCCAGCGAGCTTTCCCCAATCCTAGATCAACCACACTGTAATGATAATTACTAGTTCATGTTGGACTAGGCGACCCATTGGTCTGATGCACTTGGGGACTATGACGTCCCTGATACCTTTTTTGGTGTCTACCAAGTCTTTTTAGAAAGCAAACAGAGTGGGGATTTTGCCTAACAAGACTTCTGATTGGTCACTGGGTATTTGATTGGTTGTATAGGTTTTTATTGTGGGACTGAAAGTAAATTAGAGCAACCATTATATAGCTGGCTCCCACAAAGCTAATTTTATGGCAGCCATTTTGAGTTTGCATTCACTACATGTCAGAATTCCATAGGTGCCCGCAGACTCAAAAAGGAGAGGGACCCCTGGGACCCAGTAATTTTTACATTTCAGCAGGCTAGAGAATTCTGGAAACTCTCCTCTTGTACAAATATTCTTCAGTATATTAATGGGGTTTTATTGGGTTTTTTAAAAAGACAACACTCCTTGCTGAATCGGAGCGTGATCTGAAGACCCTGATAAAGGGACTACAATAAGAAAGTGAAAAGATGGGAGTATACCTAAATATCAAAAAGACCAAGATTATGACAACTACTTGCAGTAGTACCAAAGTCACAATTGACAATGAGAACATTGAATGTATTGATAATTTCATCTTTCTTGGCTCTATGACCACTCAAAGTGGTGGATGCAGCCGTGAAATCAAACGGTGAATAACACTGGGACGGAACGCAATGTTAGGCATGAACCGAATATGGAAGAGTCAGTATATCAGCCTTAATACAAAGTGCAGACTAGTCAACACCGTTGTCTTCCCCATAACAACCTATGGATGTGAAAGCTGGACCCTGAAGAAGCGAGACAGGAAGAGAATAGATGCTTTCGAATTATGGTGTTGGAGACGAATGCTGTGAATACCATGGGCAGCCAAAGTTACCAACAAGATAGTTTTAGAGAGGAACAAACCAACAATGTCATTAGAAGGCAAGATATTACGGCTAAAGCTCACTTACATTGGACACATCATGTGATCAGGCTCATTAGAAAAATCATTAATGCTCGGCATGGTCAGCGGCAAAAGGAAACATGGTCGCCAAAGGATCTGCTGGCTCCACACGATCAAAGCCGATACAGGGATAACCATGAAACAACTGAAAGAAGCAGTCATTGATAGAGACGAATAGAGAAAACTTTCCTATACAATTGCCGAGGGTCGGACATGACTGAACGGATACCATCATCATCATCATAATTGGGATTTCAGCACGGACAACTTGTAACCCGCCACAAGCCAACCTCGGGAGTGGCGGAAAATAAATTTTAAAAATAACAATAACAATAACAACAGCAACAACAACAACAACAACAACACCATCATGTGCCAGCACATATAGTGCTTTGCCATTAGCTACAACTCTTTCAGTACACAAACAAAAAAACCCTCAGTAGAATAAAAGGATGCCAGACTAAACATCAAGATAAAAGAAGGAAACTGAAGTTATTACAGCCCAGACTTTCAGATCTCTGTCACAGTGTGCTTCCTTAATTCCAAATGAAAACTGTTCGAGCTTCCCCAAGTGCATCTGGGGCTACTGCTGAAAGAACCCTTACATGTCATCAGCTTCCATTAAATCAATGAGGCTTACTTCCAAATAAGGTGTCTATGATCAAGCTGAAAGGAAAGGGAGGGGGGAGGAAATCTTTAAGTTGTATTCAAGGGTTGGTCTGCTTTCTGTGAGGTCCTGGTAGATACACTGTCATTTAAAATTGTTAATACTGCTGATTACCATGGTTACCACACAGATGCATTATTCACCTTGTTTGTAATTTCCAGTGCATACTTAGGCGGGGGGAGAGAGAAAGTCAGAAAGAGCATTGGAGAATTGCAGATTGTACTTCCTTGCTGACCTCGTAGGGGACTGCTGTTAAATTAGCTAATGTGTTTATGGCGCTTTGGAGATGTAAAAAGCCATTTAAGTGCCATGTATTAGCATTATTATGGCTATTACAAGGCGGAAACGTACTATTTTGAAACTGTCAGATTTCTTGAAAATATTACAATTGTTGACCTTTGCCAGAAATACTGTGTGGCTCCTTGTTTGCAAAGGAAAGAGAAAGAGATTAAAGATGTCCGTGTGATGAATGCAATGGGAGCAATTCTAGCCACTGGGGTCCTGGTTTATCCCTTCAGCTTTTTGCAAGTTATTTCACGTTCATGACTGTCACAGCCTGATGCAAAGTCCATTTGGGAGTCAGCTATAAGGTATCACATATACCTTCCCCACTATTTTCTCCAGATGAACCATGTTGGGGGGCCATACTAGGGGAGACCCTGTCGCTGGGGTCTCTAGAGAACTGCCACCTACCGGGGTATACCCGTATAATCTTCTGACTTTGACTTAGTTTAGTTTATTATCATGATCCAACATTAGCAGTCAAGAAAATGAATGATACGAAATGCACACTGGATGGACAAAATAAATATTCTAAATCAAAAATATACCATTAACAGTAATAATAAAATTATTAAAATGCTAGATAGTGTACTTTTGCCTTGTTAAACATGCCAAAGTGCAGAATCTTGCTAAGTTATGAGTAGTGTCATTGAAACAGTTGGCAAGAAGTAGAGAAGTAGAAAAATAATTTCATCTATCTGGATATTTGGACAGAATTGGGGTAATGTATGTATTCTGCATTTCCTGGTAAAATCGGCAATGAAAGAGGACACATTCAACTGTTTCTCCAGATTGACAGGGGCAAAAATGTTGTACGTATGGGATATGCACAAATCTCCCTTCAAGAAGGGCAGATAGGAGGGCATTAAAACATTAAACCAAGTGAAGGCTCTACAGTGTTTTGGGAATTCTTATGTATAAAGGTAAATTAATGGAACAAAAACAATCGTTATACTTTCCCACTACCAGAGCAGAGTGGGACCATGATCTCTCAGGCTGGAGGGTGCTGTCCCATAGTCTTTGGCTGCTTGATACCCAAGATGCCAAAAAGCTGTACATGAAAAGCCAAGTAGTTGCAGTTTGTCCTCTATTGCTCTCACCCACCTTGAATGAAAATTGTCTGAAATGATTGATGAAGTTAAGGAAGGGAGAGGGGAGAAGCCAAAATAATATAACGTGGAACTAGGAATGTACTTTGAGTAGAATTAACCCTGCTTCTAGCCTATGCAGGGCATTGGGTACATGATGTGGTGCTCTAAAATTTATAACAATCTGAGGAATTTAGACTGAATGGCTTCTAGTTAATGGTAGTCACTGTACGGACATGTCTGTGAATTGTACATAAGCTGAGGAACCACCTTGCCCTGAATGACTTGCAATGCATATGGTATTCAGCCCCCTTTTGTAAAGGAGAATCTTAAAGCTACTGTAGGCGCTCTTTCGGATGGTTTAGTGACATGGGAAAGCTGAGCTGCCCATGAGCCAGACGATTGGAACACCACATGTAGATATCTGTTGGATCTCATAGCCATTGATGTGTCAACTGTGATAAATCTTCTAGTGAAAACAAGAATTTTGAAAGATTTCAGTTTGAAAGACTGATTGTTAAATGCTCCTCTTTGCTTTGCTCTTTGGAACCCTGTTTTGGTATAAGATAGAATAACCGTGTCATCTGCATATAATAGTATGTATATTCATCTAGTTGCCATATTAGGTGGATGGAAGTCAGGACTGGATAAGGTCTGCAACTTGGAGTACATGGAGAAGTTAAATAAGTGAGCAAGGATACAACCTTGCTTCACACCTCTCCTAACTAGAACCATGTGGAACAGATGGCCTTGTGGGTTATAGCTCACTGACAAACAATTGTTCTCATGTAGTGTGCATATAAGGACAAGTGTGTGTATGAGGACAGTCTACAGTCTATTGTAGAAGCTTCTACTTTTAGCCAAAATCTGTTGTGTGAGATGCTATCAAATGGCATCTTATAGACCATTTATGCACTGGGAACTTCACTGCCCCAGCTCCCATGCAGGAGCACAAATTGGGAGTGGATGAGGCACACCGCACCAAATACTTCCCGGTGTGGGTGCAGGAAGAGGTGGGGCAACCTGCCATGGCTAAAACTCCAGCCTGCAGCCTGGCACGAAACCTCCAGTGCATAAACGGTCAAAAAGTGTCCCATGTGGCCTCATGGTATATTTCTTCATCACATGGTAGAGAATCAAGTTCTAGTCCATTGTGAAGCGAACGCTTCTAAAAGCTACTTGTTCCTCAGTTAAAATGCTCTCCCTATCAAGCCAGTCCAGAAACTTCAAGAACGGATGTCTGGCATAAAGCTCACCCACCACCAATTGGGTGGTGATTAAAAGAGTCTGATTTTACCCCTTTTTATATATCAGGATGATGACAGCCAGACCCCAATCTCTGGGGATCTGTGTAGTTTGGCCAATGTATGTGAAAACAGTGGTGAGTACCAGTGCTCACTTCTTGAAAGTACACTTGGATGTGTAAGGAAAGACAGCGCAAAGTAAGCTGTCATGCATCCATGTGTTTTTATGAAACTACTCATTATAAATGTTGGCAGAGTTTAAATATGCAAAGGTAAAAGCACCGACTTCTTGAATAAATAACTTGAGAATTGAAAAAACTTTGTAACGACAGAGGAGAGTCTTAACTGACTGTGACGACTCTCCTCTTTCTTTACAATGTCTAACTGACTAGCAGGTCTTCTTAATCTAAAGGCAAACAGGAAGGAAGAGTGCTCAAAGGAGAAGGAATTCTCCAACTGAGCCAATCAGGACACATGGGAAGCCTATTGGAAAACACCAGGAAGTTCCTAGTCTACACATCTCTGCTGATGTTCCATGTAGGATGTTCTTTGTTTGTGCTTTTGAATCACCAATACTATGGACCTTGCATATTCCAATACCCCTTCTCAGGATCTAGTGTGCATAGTCCTTAAGGTTGATCTTCTGCAGGATTCAATTTTTTCACGTGGAAGCATTTGCAATCATGTCCTCAGTGAGGCAATACTCCAACTCAATAAACCTTACCTTATGCATGTCCTTTACAAGTTAATGTTTTACATCCATACATTTAGTCCTTGAACTAATACTTTTGGTTTATGAAAGCTTTATACATCCTAGATTGTCCTTAAGCTGCACTGGTTTGGGTTTTCCCATTTCAAGGTCCTCCATTAATTGTAGCATCCACTTCAGGTGTCCACATGCCTCTGCTGCTGATACAAACTCTGCTTCTGTGGATGATATAGCCACAGTCTCTTGCTTTCTGCTGGTCCAGCTAATGCTCCATTGCCATAGAGAAATATAGACTCATAGAATCATAGAGTTGGAAGGGGCCATACAGGCCATCTAGTCCAACCCCCTGCTCAACGCAGGATCAGCCCAAAGCATCCTAAAGCAGCCAAGAAAAGTGTGTATCCAACCTTTGCTTGAAGACTGCCAATGAGGGGGAGCTCACAACCTCCTTAGGCAGCCTATTCCACTGCTGAACTACTCTGACTGTGAAATATCTAGCCTATATCGTTGTACTTGTAGTTTAAACCCATTACTGCGTGTCCCTTCCTCTGAAGCCAATGGGAACAGCATCCTGCCCTCCTCCAAATGACAACCTTTCAAATACTTAAAGAGGGCTATCATGTCCCCTCTCAACCTCCTTTTTCCAGGCTGAACATTCCCAAGTCCCTCAACCTATCTTCATAGGGCTTGGTCCCTTGGCCCCAGATCATCCTCGTCACTCTCCTCTGTACCCTTTCAATTTTATCTACGTCCTTCTTGAAGTGAGGCCTCCAGAACTGCACACAGTTCTCTAGGTGTGGTCTGACCAGTGCGGTATACAGTGGGACTATGATCTTGTGATTTTGATGTGATGCCCCTGTTGATACAGCCCAAAATGGCATTCGCTTTTTTTACCGCTGCATCACACTGCCTGCTCATGTTTAGTCTACAATACATAAGTACCCCGAGGTCTCGTTCACACACAGTATTACCTAGAAGTGTATCCCCCATCCAGTAGGTATACTTTTCATTTTTCTGACCCAGATGCAGAACTTTACACTTATCTTTATTAAATTGCATCTTGTTCTCATTTGCCCATTTTTCCATTATGTTCAGATCTCGCTGAACTCTGTCTCTATCTTCTGGAGTATTTGCATGTCCTCCCAATTTGGTGTCATCTGCAAACTTGATGAGTAGTCCCTCCACCTCCTCATCTAGATCATTAATAAATATGTAAAAAAGTACTGGACCGAGCACCGAGCCCTGAGGTACCCTGCTACTCACCTCCCTCCAGTCTGATGAAACACCATTGACAACAACTCTTTGAGTGCGGCTCTCTAACCAATTCCCTATCCACCTAACTATCAGAAAATCCAGATTGCAGTCCTTCAACTTATCAGAACATCATGGGGAACCTTATCAAAAGCTTTACTAAAATCCAAGTAAACAACATCAACTGAATTTCCACGATCCAGCAAACCTGTTACTTGGTCAAAAAAGGAAACCAGGTTGGTCTGAAAGGACCTGTTGGAGACAAATCCATGCTGACATCCTTGGATCACCAAATTGTCCTCCAGATGTTTGCAGATCGCTCCCTTTAATATCTGTTCCATTATCTTCCCCACAACAGAGGTCAGACTCACTGGTCTGTAATTTCCCAGGTTATCCTTCCTCCCTTTTTTGAAGATCAGAATGACGTTTGCTCTCTTCCAAGTCCTCCGGGACTTCTGCAGTCCTTAAAGAGGTACCAAAGATGATGGACAAGGGTTCTGCAAGTTCTCCGGAAAGTTCTTTGAGCACTCTCGGGTGCATTTCATCCAGCCCAGGGGATTTGAACTCATATATATCTAGTTGATTTTCTGTTATGCCTGCACCCTTTGATCCAACACCAGGTGGTACTCCAGAGACAGTGGATTTCCCAGAGGCTCCAGGAGACCCAGCTGCCACAGACCAGGATGATTGCCCAGGGGACTAGCAGCCTGGGCCTGAGACCCAGCCTTATTATGTCAAGCCTCTGGACAAGATAGATAACCAGTCCGGAGGACTCGCTGGAGGATCAGCACCAGAAGCCACAGCCAAGGCCCTAGCAAGCCCTGAACAGCAGCAGCAGACGTGGCGATCTACTCTTATAGATGTAAGAAAATTAGCACACCTGTCAGTATGCTGTCAGGGTAGATGGGGCTCAGGTGCACTGGTTTCCTTTGATGAGGATTAGCTCCAGCTGCCGGCCCTCTGGCTGAGGGCTGCCACACCTGGTTTTGGCTGCATCAGAAGGACCTTGAGAGAAGGTCCTTCGTGGGGGCAATGCGTGCCTTAACCTGCCTGTGTTCACAGATGACTCCTGTCTGGTTTACTACAGCAAAGCTCTGTTCCTGTGATTCCTGGTTCCAGACTCTCAGTTTAGCTTTTGACCATATTCTGGCTCTTTGACCCTGGTCTTGGCTTTCTACCCTGTTCTGGCTCTTCAACCCTTGGCTTGGCTACTGACCATGTTCTGGCACTCGACCTTTGGCTTGTCTATCTACTCCACTCCCCTTTCCGCTTGCTGTGAACTTTGTCTCCCTTGGCTCCTGACCTCTGAGACTGGACTCTGGACTCTGACAAACCCTCCACCTTGTCACAACTATACGGCTGAATAGGTGCAGCCTGGCAGGGCAGCAAATTTTCTGTCTGATGTGTCTCTTGCCCAGTCCGCATCCATGTATCCTGTTGGTTTAAGATTATTGTTTGCAGGAAATTTCCGTTTTAAATTAGTAGTGCCATGCAGATACCTGACAAGTCTTCTCACTGCATTCCAGTCTCTTTTGTTCAGTGATTCTACCTTCCGGCATAGTATGCCCATAGCTGTCAGGATGTCAGGATGTGACAATGTGCTTATTGGTTTTGATTCTCTCATTTTCATATAAGCCAGGAATTCTAGGATTTTCTGGGTTTGATTGAAAAACTAACTTATTACTTCCTCTCTTTGTATTGCCAGATAATGATTAATGCTTCCCAATTCCTTTACTTCTACTTCCTTCTTCAGGTATTGAACTATTTTATTATAGTCTAACAAACAATTAAGTCGTCAACATAAGAAAGAATGAAAACTCATTTTTCTCTGTTTCTGGAGCACCGGCATTGTTCTGCTTTCCCCTGTTCAAATCTCTCTTTGGCCAGCATTTGATTAAGCCTTGCAGCTTGTTTTAGCCCATATATGCTCTTTTGTAACATGCATGCCAGGTCCTTTGTTTTAGAATTGTTCAAATCTTGGTGATTGTTCTATGTAGACATCCTCCTTTATTACACCGTGTAGAAATGCAGTTTTTATGTCTAGATGCTATACTTGTGTCTTCCATAATGCTGCTGTACTTAGGAGCATCCTAAGTATGTTTTAGTACCATGGTAAAGGTCTTGTTGCAGTTTTCTCCATTCTTTTGAGAAAACTCTTTGGTAACCAATCTTGCTTTGTATCTCTGCACTTCTTCTGCATCGTATTTGGTTTTAAAAATCCATTTGCGTCCTGTTCTTTTGCCTGGAGGCAGGTCTGTAAGTGTTCATCTTCTGTTCTCAATGAGGCCCATTATGCACGGCCGCCGAAACGGCGATTTCGGGTCACATGGAAAACGCGGAGGGGGAAGACGCGACGCATACCGGTTATGTACGGGGCGGGGCGCGACGGCGGCAAAGCCCAGAGTAACTGATTATGCACGCGGCGATCCGGGCACCGCTTCTGGTTGCGCCCCGGTCACCCGGAAGCTGCGCTTTCTTCCGTGACACGGCTTTTTCGGCGGCATGCACCGAAGCTGCAGCCGGTTGCAGCCGGCTCCGTGCGTTATCGGTGATTTTAGTCGCTGCCATTCCACCCCGAATGTGCGCTAAAACCCCCGTGCATAATGGGTCTGAGAGAGGCTTCTTCTACTTTCCTGCTTGGTTGTTGGGCATCTTCTCTATATCTTTTCATGTGGATAGTTCTGCCACAGCCTCTGATTTAGTTATCTAGGAGAGTTCTCTTGATAGCACTCAGCTATTTGCTCTAGTTGATTTTCTGACTTCAGCTTCTGCATCTTCTGTTTTTTAGGGTTCTGCTAGTGCTTCATCTGCAAGGATTATCGTGCTCTGTCATCTTGCTTCTGGCTGCTGTTTCCCTCCTTTGGTGTGGATTCTTTGGTGTTCATTCTTTCTGGGCTTGTAGGTTTTTCCTTCTCATTAATGGCCACTTTGTTCCAGATCATTATAGTTTCAGTTTTTGGATTAAGAATCTTGCATCCTTTCCATCCTAAAACATATCCTACAAAAATACCTTGCTTGGTTCTTATGTCCATCTTGCTTCATTTCTCCTTGGGAATCTTCTGCATAGGCTTTTGACCCGAACATTCTCCAACGCTTCGTAGTGGGTTTGTGTCCATATCATAGTACCAACATGCCACAACCAGCACATCAACTCTTAATGAATAATTACATTTTCCCCTTTGTTCCCTTCCACCATCCTCATTAGAAAAGACACAACAGCAAGATACTGACCAATTTTGCTTGCTCCATGCATATGAGTGCTAAACAGATACAAAGTAGAACTGAGCAGGAGGGGAAGAATACCCCAGAAAAAAACCGTGAATGAGTTTGAAAAGGACAAATAAAACAGCAGAGACATTTATATTGGCCTCCCCTACTGCTCTGAACAAAACAATTATGAGATAAGAGAGGCTCGAAGGGGAGGAAATTCTTTCATTTTTCACATTGGAAGCTAGTAAGATCCAACAGCCTGTTTATGAAGAACAATAAAGAAGATACATGGACTTGGTAAATGGTTTGTTACAAATATATGGGACCATTTTGAAAGGGCAGAAGTTGGGTGTGGGGCAAGGAGGGTTAGAGTTTTGTCTTGTTTGGGGAAGTGTTCTGAGCTGCATTTGAAGGCTATTCCCCCTCCCCCCAAAAAACACAATTGGCAGCAAGACATATTTGTTTTTATTTAGGCTTTCAAAGTACAATAAAAAAGGCAGATGGGAGCTTGAATTAAATGAAGCTTAAATAAGGTGGAAAGAATATCTGCAACCTTTTAAACAAAGCAACTCTACCAATCATAGCATCAGAATTTCCTCTTTCTGGTTAATTTGAAGCTATATATAAAAAAGAAAAATGCAGTGCTGTTACAAGGAAAGGTTGTAGTCTGGCATGCTGTTGAGATCATTTAAGTCCCCATTAATTTCTCTGGGGCTTAAATACACTTAACTGCTAACTGGATAGAGGCCAAAATATATATATAATATGTTCTGTCGAATCAACGGTTATCGTGGAGCACACAAAAATAATACCGTAGTATCTGTTTATTAATATTTTCATACCATGCCATGGCATTTCATAATATCCACAGTAGATCTTGCTATTTTTAGTACACTATGGGGGATTTTCATATAGAAAGCAGCCTGGGGAAGGAATTTTTATGGCCTTGGATCCACCAGAACATTTCCATGGATAGAAAGAGGTAAGACAGTCAGTCCATTGGTAGAAATCCTTCCATTTTTGGACTATTCCAGTAGATTCAAGTCTCTTTGGATGCATTTTAAAATTTAGGCAGCCTTCCTTCACTAGCTGATTGATCTGGTGCAAATTCTGTAGACCAAGACAAGTATCCTTTTTGCTGGTTATTGTATAGAAATTACGAGTTATTGCCAACATGTTGAGTTGACTGTTACTTAACAGAGAAGTGCCACAATGACAGACACTTTTAGGAAGGCTGCAGAAGCAGTAGGAGACTTCTGTTTCCCCACAACGTGGCTTTGCTTGGCCCTTGATGGTGGAGCTGATGGGAAGCTAATAGTCAACAGAGGTGATTACCTTTCCTTCATACTGGCTTAGGGTTGCTAGTTTTCTCCAGGCCACCAGCAGGGAATGGGAGGGGTAGGGTTGCATGCTCTGGGTTGGAAAGCTGAGAAGGTCAGGAAGCTCCTCGAGATTCAGGGGTAGAGCCTGAGAAGGTCAGGAACTTCAGCGGGGTACAATGCCACAGAGCCCATTTTCCAAAATATCCATTGTATCCAAGGGAACTGATACCTGTAGTCTAGAGATGAGCTGTAATTCTGGGTGATCCCACCTCAAGGCTGGCATTCCTGTACTACCTCCACATCCAATTGCTCCTTTCTATCTTGGCAGTGGCACAGTCAATGCAGCTGTACGAAGAACCAGTGGAAAGTTCTAGCAAGTGCTTACAAATGACTTTACTCATGTGGGCCAGTCCCTGAAATCTAGCAATGGCATTCTCTTTAGGTGTCTGTTGACCCAAGTTTTTGAAATAAAGTATTTCTCCTGATGGTTGGTAAGCATGTCACGTGTCCCAATGGGTCATTAATTTTGTTATGCTTTGCTGAATTCTCAAATTGGTCTCATAATTGTCCTGTTCTTATCTTGCCCTGAATTTTGAAGACTTGTGCTGTATCCCAGATGAACCTATAGCGTGAGACTGGCCTTTTACACACACGGTGCCAAAGGTGGGTGTTCCTTGGCTTGAACTTCTTGATGAAAATGAAAGAGAAAATATAGAACATCTATTATATGCGTGATGTAAAATGCTACCTGTTGCTTGCAGAAACACTTGAATCATTCTTATTTTTGCACAAGTTTCCAGGGCTTTGCTGATATAAAAGGATGGAGGAAGCAGAGTGTCCCAATGGCTGATCACCTGTTTTACCCGCAGTAGGTCCCAAGTTCAATTTCCAGCTAAAAAGATCAAGTAGTAGGTGATGTGAAAGAGAGAGAACTGCTGCCCGTCACAGTAGAAGATGCTGACTTTGACAGACCAATGTTGTTATTTAACACTAGGCAGCTTCATGTTTTCGAAGAGTGAGGGATTTGGGTTTTTTCCCCCTCTGTCAGCTAAATGGAATGAAGTTTGGGAGACACGTACCTTAACAGGAGCTTCATTTTGCTTGACTTTTCTCCCCCGCTGAGCAAGTCCACAAAAAAGGAAGGAAGGAAAGAAGGCTCTTTTTAGCTTCCCCCTCCTCTGCACGTTCAAACATGGTCTATTTGTTAGAGGTATGTGAACCCAATTAACCCAGATCAGGCTAAAGGAAGAACAAAGATAAGGAAATGCATTTTTATTTAATTTGATTGGTCTTTTCAGGCCTGCTTAATTCTGAGCAGGTGCTAGGAACATCAGAAAGATATATAGCAAAATGTAGTCCAGCAAATGGTCATCGTTGCCTCATTAGAAATTCAGAAAGGAAGAAAAGGAGGAAGAATGCTTGAGAGAGAGAGAGATTCTTCACATCTGTGTATCTCTCTCTTTCTTTTTGAAAAATAGGGCAAGAGCCATCCAAGGCTAGCTCTTTTAAGTGTTTCCGATTTCAAAAGGAAATATTTACACAGATCGATGGAACTTGCGATTGAGTCCTATGTATCCTTATTAGGGAATAAGTCCCCCCTCTGCTGAACACAGAAAGAGTTACTTCAGTGAGAACCTGCATAGCATTGGTCCCGCACCAAAGTTCTTGAATTTGGCTGCTGCAGGAGTAACGGGATATGTAAGCTATGCCACTTAGAACCGGTCCCCCACTGAAATATTGAGCCTGCATTTACTTAATACTCTGCACTTTCTGTATATACTGATAAGTTATATTTTGACAGCTATTAGGATTGTAATTATATTGGGTTTATTTGTCTCTATGATAATGTATGTCCTGATATTTTTGACAACGGAATTATGAAACACTAGGGGCCAAGCCTGTTTCATTCAGGAATACAACAGGCGCTAGACTGGGGTGTGTGTGGAAGAACTCTGTGGATGGTCTCCCCCTCCCTGCAGGACCAGAGGGAAGTGGAAGCCTCAGAGGGAAGTGGAAGGAAGAGGGGGTGGTCAGGGGTGGGGGACGGAAAGTGATTGGCTGGCTGCTGGACAGGCAGGCAAGCTGGTTGGAGGAGAAGGCACTCAGGGGCGGGACAGCCGCCCTGAGAGGGTGTTAAGCGCTGAGTGGTACTTAAGCCATGAGACATGCTCCTCCTCCAAGACCTTACCCGAAATATTATGTGGAACAGATAGAGGGAGATTCATTTTGAACGTTTCATCAACAAACAAATAATGCAAGTAAGGATTATTATGTAGTTTGTTTATACCAGCTTTCTCAGCTTTTTACCATTGAGAAACCCCTGAAAGATTCTTCAGGCTTTTAGAAACCCCAGAAGTGGTGCGATGAATCACCTTTAAGGCCATATGCAGTTTGGGCCCAGTGTATTTGAGAGACCGTCTCCCTGCCTATACCCCCAAAAGAAACTTACGCTCCACCACCTCCAACTGGCTGTGGATCCCTAGCCCCAAAGAAGTGCCAGAGCCTTCTTTGTTCTGGCCCCCACCTGGTGGAACGAGCTCCCTGAGGAGATCAGATCCCTGCCTGACCTTCCACAGTTCCAAAGGGTCTGCAAAAGGGAGCCCCTCCATCAGGTATTTGCTTGAGGCCGACCAACTCAGAACATCTACTGGTCCCCCCCCAAGACACCCTCCCATGACAGAAATAACTGACCTCCCAACGTTATTATATATTGTATTACTGTTGAACTGTTGTAATGTTTTATTGAAAGTTGCTCATTGTTACAGACTATGTAATGTTCCATGTAAGAGATATACAATGTTCAATGTAAACCACCTAGAGCCGCAAAGAATGGCGGTATAGAAATGCAAATAAATACATAAATAAATACATGAATAAATACATGAATAAATAATGCAGAATGGGGTTGGGAGACATAGCTGTGTACACATGCACCTAGGGCCACTCCTCTTCCCACCCCTTCCAGCCCCATCATTGGCTATTTGGGGAGGGTCAGCATAGCCATATTTGGTCATTGTTGTTGTTAGGAGCGAAGTCGTGTCCGACACATCGCGACCCCATGGACAATGATCCTCCAGGCCTTCCTGTCCTCTACCATTCCCCGGAGTCCATTTAAGTTTGCAATATTTGGTCATATCACGCAATAAACATTTAACAAGGTTAAAAAAAAAACTAAACCCTGATTAGAAAGTCTGGTTTATACTATATTTTAAATTTTCAGTTATATTGTGTGTGATTACATGTATGTATGCTTTCTGTTTTAAAGTTATGTCACTGTGGAAATTTGCATGAAAACTCATTTTTTCACCAGTCCACGTTTTGACATTACTGGATGGAAATAAAGTACATCGTCTTGATTTACATCTGGTAGCCTGACTGTAAGCATTTCTCAACCTCTAGGTGGTGGCTGGCGAGCTTCCGGGATTTGAACTGATCTCCAGGTGACAAAGAGTACTTCACCTGGAAAAAATGTGCATTTTGGAAGGTGGAATTTACGGCATTATGCCCCATTGAAATCCCATCCCTCCCCAAACTCTGCCCTCCTCAGGCTTTGCCCCCCGCCCCCAATCTTCAAGTATTTCCCAAGCTGGAGCTGGCAATTCTAGGCAGGATAAGCTTTTGGGCTTCTTTGTTTTGTGAGTTCCAAGACAGTCATGGGGCTGATCTAGATCCAACCCAGTTCTGTTTACCCCACCAAAAATAGCCCTGGAGAGACGTTGCTTGGCCACTGGGGGAACTTTCATATACTGGATGGCTACACATAGGTCTCCCTTGTGGGGCAAATAACAGCTCCCCCAAGGGAATTACAGGTCAGCGAGGGGAGGACTTAAACCCCTTCCCCATATGAACTGCAGTGCTGATTTGAACTGGGCCTCCACAACCTAGGAATTGAGCTCTCAGAATGGAACCAGTTAGGGTTGCCAGCTCTGGGTTGAGAAATATCTAGAGACTTTGGGGATGGAGCTGGAAGTGGTTGGGATTTGAGACAGGGAGGGACTTCAGTGGAGTATAATGCTATTGAGTCCACCCTCCGAAGCATCCATTTTCTTCAGGGGAACTGATCTCTGTTGCCTAGAGATGAGCTATAATTCCAGGGGATACCCAGGTCTCACCTAGGACTGGCATCTCTGCTCCCAGTACACATTTGATTTGGATTCCTTGCGGAAGCCATGTCCACCACAAGGACTTTGTTGACCTGAGAATCCGCCCAAGGAAACTGACATTCTATCCACCTATCCCCACACAAGAGAATACTCTACATTCTTGGAGGGGGGGGGCATTTGAAAGCTTAATTCACTTCTGATTCAGTTTCATCCAAGCAGAAAATATGTAGTAGTTTCTTCCATATGTATCTATGGGCACATACTGTATAGACTGTGCCTGAGAAGACTGAACTTTTATCCATATTTTTTTTTTAAAATTCCAAGCACAGGAGCAATATTTTTTTTAATGCAATTCTGCATAAAGAGGGTTACATTGGCACCAAGTGACAGTAGAAGAATTAATGCTCCCTTGGGGCCCTTTTTCTCTAGCAATGATTGACAAAATAATTTTCTTCTTGTACTTTAATAAAAGTGTATACATTATATTACAGAGCCAATTATGTGCCACGTGACTTATCTTGTCACAGCCCCTCCGATCCAAACAATACATTAAAAGACGTTCTTCCTCTGTTGATTTGCATGCAAGTTTTTCCTCCTACCTTCTTAATTCCAGTTTCGTTGATCAAGGAATATTTTAAATCTATACGTGGATTTTGCTTGAGCTCTACAGAGACAATTTTCTCTAGACTGTAGGGGATGGGGGATGGATTGGGCCTGCCATTGTCTCTTCTTCACCCATGTCGATGTGTATATTTGAACATTTGCACAGTGTTCTACACGTGTTGTTCATGTGCAAAATAAGGAAGCACTGCTGTAGAGACAAACATCAGGCAATAATTTTTGGTTTTGTCATCGTCGCAGCTGATTTGTGGGGACCATGCTTTCTCAACCAGGGTTTTGTGAGACCCTGAGGTTTCTTAACAGCCCTGGAAGGGTTTTCCAGATGGGTGGGAGTTAATTAATGTTTAATATATTTTTAAATTAAAAAACATTTATTGGGTGATACGACCATATATGGTCAGGTCAACCGTACCTCCCAAAATGGCCAGTAATGGGCCTGGAAGGGGTGGGAAGGGGAGGCCGGGGGGGGGGTGTATTTACACAGCTATGCTTCCTGACCATATTCTGCACAATTGCACTATTTCTGGGGTTTCTTAAAATTCTGAAGGCTGTTTCAGGGGTTTCTCAACAATAAAGAATACTGAGAAATGCTGCTGTACATTTTTCAAGGCAAGAGAGATGAACGGAGGTAATTTGCCATTGCCTGGCTTTGTACCTAGATCAGGGATCTTCTTGGTGGTCTCCTATCCAAATACAAATAGGATCCATCCTGCTTAGCTTCTGAGATCTGGCACAATCAGGCTTGCCTGGGATATCTAGGTCAGGGCAATCTACCTTTTATTAGGACCAGCTAAATATCATAGAACAACTTGCAAGTGTTCAAGGTCTACAGAGCCCTTCATCAGATGCTAGAACTCTTCCCCACCTGAAATGAGGAGAGAAAAGACCTTTCAGACAAATGTCTGAATGTTGCAGGCTTCATTGGATTAGGTTCTGGTGTGTGCAAAATGGGTTTCAAGTAGCGCCAGCGGTTATTGAGCCCAAAAAGCAAAAATAAAAAACTGGATGAAAGCCAGCAGTGAATCAAATATCTTTTCAACACTAAACACACCTGGGTTCCTATGGCAGAGAGGGGAAGAAAAATGTGTCTTCATGTTAACAAGGCTGGAGAAACTTTTTAGATGGGAGTCAATAAAATCATAATTAGGCAATAGAAGAGCTTCTTGTGGCGCAGAGTGGTAAGGCAGCAGATATGCAGTCTCTAAGCTCTGCCTATGAGGCTGGGAGTTCGATCCCAGCAGCCAGCTCAAGGTTGACTCAGCCTTCCATCCTTCCGAGGTCGGTAAAATGAGTACCCAGCTTGTTGGGGGTAAATGGTAATGACTGGGGAAGGCACTGGCAAACCACCCCGTATTGAGTCTGCCATGAAAACGCTAGAGGGCATCACCCCAAGGGTCAGACATGACCCAGTGCTTGCACAGGGGATACCTTTACCTTTACCTTAGGCAATATTACTGAATGGGTTGAGGACAAGCAAACATTCCCTTTCCCCCAAAGTAAAATCCCATTTGAGAATCATCTTGAGGAATTCCTGTCTTGACAAGTTGTCATTCTTCCAAATAGGCAAAGGTGATTAGTAGTTGTGTTGGTTAGAACGTCTCCCTACCAATTTTTATCACTTGATTAGCCTCTCTGCTTCATATGCCTTTTCTCTGCTCAGATTTCATATTCTCCAGCACAGGCTTTTGGGGTTCAGAGAGGACCTCTGCCTTTCTTTCTCATCATCAGAAAAGCTGGTTCAATCTAAGCTGCTCTATCTTTCACTAGATCTTGGAAGTAGGAAAGTATCAAGATGTTTAGCACTTCACTCCAAGTGTAATGAATGTTGACTTTATGGGCTAAAGCAGTTCATATTTTTTATCAGTTTAATTTTTATCAACGTGGTATCAGAGTGTCTGGAACAAAAGTATCTCTAGAGGTCAAAGCAGTTATTTGTTAATGTTATAAAACACCAGAACCTATTCCGTTATAAATCTTCTAAAATGAAGAAACCATCTTGGCTCTGCCACCAATATCAATAATAGTTCATAAACTTCTGGTTGAAGATCTTTTTTCTCCTAAGGATCACTTTTAGTAATACGGACATATGAACAGATGAAAGTTTACCATGGCCATCACATACATTGTCTTTACTGGCGAAACTCGAAATGCCTGAAAAATATTTAAGGAGTTTTGATCATGTAGTTCCTAGATGTGTCATTAAACAAAGATTAATAGACAGAAGTTTACAAGTAGATCATGGGTTACTTATAGCGCAATCCTAAGGTGTAACTGGCATTGATGTCAGTCAAGAGCCACCAGCCAAAGTTCTGAATGATCCCACCAGATGACCAAATTCACTTCCAGGAGCAGATAGTCCCAAAGGCGCTGACTGACTCGTGATGCTCAATGGTCCAGACATGACGCTGACCCTGGTGGGAAAAGACTGGATGCAACCACGTAGAGGGGACAGACAACAGCATTGGAGTGCAACATAGGGATGGTCAGGATGCTAAGGACGGACCCCCTGGGACAGCAGATCAGCCCCTTTTTGTCACAATGAGACATTGGTGGCTACCATTGAGCCATTGGTGGCCACACCACCTTGTGTTTCCTCCAAAATGAAGGTGCTGATGCTCCGCCTGTCAATGTGGTGCAGTGGTTAGGAGTGGCAGACTCTAATCTGGAGAACTGGGTTTGATTCCCCACTCCTTCACCAGGTAGCTGGGTGACCTTGGGCTAGTCCCAGTTCTATCAGGCCAGTTCTCACAGAGCAGTTCTCTCAGAACTCTCTTAGGCCCACATACCTCGCAGGGGAGAGGAAGGGATGGCAATTATAAGCTGCTTTGAGATTCCTTTGGGTAGTGAAAAGCGGGGTATATAAACCAACTCTTCTTGTTCTCCAGGGTGAGGCATCACCCCCACATGGAGCCAAAACCCCACCAAGTGCTATTCTCATTGTGAAAGCCAGCCCATGAAAGTGCACAGAGTCAGTATCCAAGTCTCCCTTGTGTATGCATCTATCAAGAAGGCACCTTTAAAAATGGCCAAACAGATGGGTTTGCAGCTGAAAGTGCAAGGATCCCACCCAGCCACTCTCCTGTCCCTGATTACCTTCAATAAAGTTCTACCAGTGTGCTCATTCCTGACCTTAGTGTCTGTTGCGGGTTCTGGGGCAGAGAGTGCGGGGAGGGACAAGGACATCAGCAGAGGAGCTCCCGTCCAATGCAATGCTGTCTGTAAAGCAACACACAGAAGTTGGTGGGAGGGGAAGTTGGGGGACCAGCCAAAGGGCTCCCAGCCATGGGCACACACCAGAAAATGACATACTACTTAGCCAGCCAATTCACCTGGGTAGATGAGTGTCTGGGGAAGAGTGCCCCAGCAAGGTTGAACAAGAGGACACTATGGCCAGATGGGGGTGTGGGATGTGGTTCCAGGGGACCACCATGGCCCAAGCCAACATACTGTGATGGGCAAGTGAACGGACCCAGTGAATGGACCCACACCCTAAGTCATGGCTGACAACCGTCCAAGAATGGATACTTCCAAAGGCCAGTCAGTCAGTCAGTAACCTTTTATTGGCATAAAATATGTATAAAACATATAGAAATAGGGCTTAAAATTTCAAAGGACAATCTACTGCTAGGGCCACCCACTACCCAGGCACCCCAGTGGGATTTTTAGGTATGCTAATGACAGGCTCAATTGATCAACCATGACAGCTGCTGGACAACAGGAATGACTGCTGACCCAAAGGGCTATGCATTCAGCTTGTGCACAAGTCATCCTGCCCACCCACCCAGCAAGGCAGCTATGACATTATTTCTATTCAGCCTTCACAGGATTAATTTTATTCTGCTATAATAACCAGATAGATGTGCTTTTATTCTTGCTACTTAAACTTTTTAAAATTAATGTTTCCATACAAATAAAAAAGAAGGAAAATTAGGATGGAGGAGAAAGCAAGCAAGCGAGCAAGCAAGACAGAGAGATGAAAACACAAAGAACAGACATATCACTCCCAATTAGTAACACCTGGTTGCTATTACACATTAATTCTTGGAAAGAGTCAATGGTGCTTTGACTCACAAGCATACTTACGAGCTACAATACTGGACTGGGATCTGGGAGATCGAGGTGCAAATCCCTACTCTGCCGTATTAGCTCTCAGGTCGATTCCGCACCAGTGGCGTCACTACGAGCTGCTGCTGGAGCATTGCTGTGGAGCTACATGCTCCTTAGCACAACGTATCCCTATGGGGAACAAATTTTTGTGCCGGAGCTGTTCTGGCATTTGGATTTGCCCCGCAGGGGACACAGTTCAGCAGGACACCCGGTGTCCCACTGAAATGTGCCCCCCCCCAGGAAACATAGTCGCGGCAGAAAGATTCCATTGTGCAGGGGTGGTGGTTCTTTTTTTTTTTAAATTTTGTGGAATGAAATCCCATCTTCCTGCAAAATAAAACAAAATGCCCTGTGATACCATAAAGCGCCACAAAGCTGCCCAGGGCATTATTTTGCCCCCTGCCTGCCTTCTAGGCCTGGCTTTTCCTGCCCAGATGAACCTGCCACAGGACAGACTCTGTTGGCCCTCCAGCGCCAAAAGGGAATGCGGAAGAAGGCCTTCTGTGGCCCAATCCACACCAGGCCTGATGTGGGGGGGCAGCCTGATGTGGGGGGGGGGAACCTGATGTCACCATACAGGGATTAGCCCTGGGTCCATACTGATGCCGCCCCAGCCTTTTCCTGCCATGTGGTGACTGTGAACCAGTCTCTCTCTCTCAGCTTAATGTACCTCATAGGTTTGTTGTTGTGAGGATAAAGACAATGTTGGGAGCTCCTTTGAGAGGAGATCAGGGCCCTAATGGAACTTGAACAGTTCCACAGGGCCTGCAAAAGGGAGCTCCTCCGCCAGGCATTTGGTTGAGGTCAACCTGAACCACCACTTCCCATGGGCCCTCCCCGTGAGCCTCCCTCCTATTGCACCCACTGCAGTTCCGCCCAAACCACTGGGCCATCAGTATGCATCGATTTAATGTTCTCCATATTATTCTACTGTTCTGTTATGTTGCTTGCTGTTATCACTGCATTATTGCTATAAACTAAGTTATCTGTATTGTTTCTGTTTCATGTAAACCACCCTGAGCCTTTGCGGAGAGCGGTATATAACTATCATAATAAAATAAAATAAATCAGGGAGAAAAATGGGGTATAAATAAGTTTAAAAAAACTGAATATGATTATTTTGTATATAAATGACCATTTCTGTACAGCAAGGAAGACTCTTGTTGCTTAACCAGATAAACCAGACAGAGAAAGTACAGAAAAAAGGCATTTTCCCTTCCCTATGTCCTAACTGCAGCTGCCATCCCAAGTCCAAAGGAAGTCAAGTACCATCACATCGACTGGACCAGATGCTACACGGCTTGTAGTTTAATGAGCTTCACTAGTAAGGGAATGGTGGCATTTTATTTATTTGTTTGTTTTTGCACTTCTATTCTTCCCTTCCTCAGGCTCAGGGAGGATTACAGCATTTTAAAAATATGCACATTGAAATACTAATTTAAAAACTTTTGTGTACATTCGGCTGGCGAAGGGGAAAAGATGTACACTGGTACTATTTCTCAGCTTTTTATGGAACTACCGGCAGCTCTGAAACTTTGTACCACTCAAATAAGTGGAAAACATGCAAAATACATAAACAGATCTGCCAACTTCTCAAACATTCACTGTTTAGAGAGATGGTTTTGTGAAAAACACTTTATATCTATGCATGTACTTGACATATAGTTATTGCTAATGAGACTAGAATAACAGAATAACACTTACAGCGGCAAGAAGAGTGAAAATCCAGGCACACAAAAATATATAGTTAAAAGCAAAACAAAGAAGCCCCCCAAAACAACTTTATGTTTATTACAATGATATGGTCAGGTAAAGTAGATTTAATAGCTGTCCAAACGGTTAGATTTTAACAATTCTGATCAGCGGTAGAATGTGAAATATTTCTTGAAAATACTGTTTAGATTGCTGTTATGATTTTGTTGTACCAGTTACAAAACCCACATCTCTGCAATTGTCCAAAATACTCATCATATTGAAATTGCAGAAGAAGAGTTAGGCGGTTTGCCACGGTTACACCATTTGTACCTGACTAGCCTTGCAGGTCTGAGTGCCAACTTGGCGTCGTGGTTAAGAGCAGTGGCCTCTAAACTGAAGCACCAGGCTTGCTTCCTCGCTCCTCCACACGCAGGCAGCTGGGCGACCTTGGTGATCAGTTCATACACTGATTGCCTCAGCCTTTCTCAATGGTTTTTACCATTGAGAAACTCCTGAAACATTCTTCAAGCTTTGAGAAACCCCGGAAGTGATGCGATGATACAGAATATGGTTGGGAGGCATAGCTCTGTACACACCCACCTGAGGCCCCTCCCCTTCCCATCCCCTCCAGGCCCATCAGTGGTCATTTCACCTGATAAATGTTTAGCACATTAAAAAAAACATATTAAAACATAATTAACTCCCACCCATTCAGGAAACCCTTCCAGGGCTGTCAAGAAACCCCACAGTTTCACAAAATCCTGGTTGAGAAAGACTGGATTACCTAGACATAAACCCAAACAGGGTCATAACTCTTATTGGTACTGTTGTGTAACGCCTCTTTAAGAGGCTAAGACATTAGGCCTTGGTGCAAGCAGGAGAATAGAAGGGGCACTTCCAGAAATGTGGGGCTTATACAAACTGAGTTCTCAATGAAGAGCATCAAGACCTTCCATTCTGCCACCACCCACAAACAATGAATGTGATGCCCCCAAGTGTTTTTTTTAAACCGTGGGCAGACCTTTTTTATAGGCCTCCTTTGGGTGAATTTGATTAAATAAGCGTCATTCAATCAAACCTTTCCCCCCTCTGTTTGTGACAGTCTGGAAGGATCACATTTCTTTAAGTACATTTTTTGTTTTGCCCTTCATTCCAGTAGCTCATTCAAGTGGCTGATGTTGCTTTCCCCTCCTCCATTTCATCCACACAACGCTGTGTATGTACAAGCCTCCATGGTGGAGTAGGGATTTGAACACATGTTGGCCAGATCCTTGATTGACACTCTGATCGCTATACCATGCCAAGGGACAGGACCACATTGCTAGATAACCCAGCAGAAATGTGGGGTTAGCTCATGCTCTGTAACAGAAAGCCATCAACAATGACTATTTCTCTGAGTCGAGGTTTACAACTAAGGTACCAGCGTGGTGTAGTGGTTAACAGCGGTGGCTTCTAATCTGTACAGGCAGCCAGCTGGGTGACCTTGGGCTAGTCATAGCCCTGGTAGAGCTGTTCTCACAAAACAGTCCTGTCAGAGCTCTCTCAACCCCACCTGCTTCACAGGGTGTCTGTTGTTGGGAGAGGGAGGGAAGGTGATTGTAAGCTGCTTTGAGACTCCTTCAGGCAGGGAAAAGTGGGGTATGAAAACCAACTATTCTTTTTCCAGGCAGCACCTGAAAATCTCCTGCTTGATTTTCTAAATCAGGGGTAGTCAATCTGTGGTCCTCCAGATATTCATGGACTACAATCCCCATGAGCCCATTCCAGCGTTTGCTGGCAGGGGCTCATGGGAATTGTATTCCATGAACATCTGGAGGACCACAGGTTGACTACCCGTCCTGTAAATGACCAAGGATAGTTCCCCTGGTGCAAATGGATGGCATATAGCTAAGAGATCCTATGACTGTTAAATTGTGAAGAGGCGTTTGGAGGAAGTTTGCCATTGCCTGCCCCTGCATCATGACCCTAATATTCCTTGGAGATTGCCATTCCAAGTGCTAGTCACTTGACCCTGCTTAGCTTCCTGAGATCTGACAAGATTGGGTTTGCGTGGGCTATTCAAGGTATAGTCTACACGGGGCTTTTTATCCAGTCCCAGTTCAAATGAATCCTTCCCTCCTGCAATTGATTTTAGGCACTTTAAATTTTCCTTCCTCAACAAGCATGATTAATTCATAGTGACCCTACCTTTCCCCCATGATATTCTGGAGTGGATATAAGCCTCAGTATTTCAAAAATCGCCATGAGTAAATGTGCAGATCTCCGCTCTTTGTGAAATAACATTGCATCGTGCCTCCATTGCTGTAGCAAAGAAGTCTTCCCTGAATGGCTTGGGTGTCAGTTCAAAGTCTTCCTGGTTCCCGGTTGCAAGGCTTGTCTTAAAGTGACTGCACTCCAGAAGCCCTAACTTCTTTCAGCAGAGATTTGCCTCTTGGTTTTTCCCCCTCCTCTGCTGTCTCCAATCTTCCCCCACCTCTCGTTCAATAAAAGAAAGAGGCTCCTGCTGCATTTGGCTCCCCCGCCCCATTCTGAGCTTTGAGTGCAGAACACTTTCTATTTCAATGGGGGGGGGGGGGGCAGAGGAAGACCTGAGATCAAATCAATCTGAATTCAGCAGGATCCACAACAGAATAAGCAAAGTAAGTGCAGAATCAGCCCAGGTCAGGAACTTCATGGCAATAAAAAGTACCGCTGTGGAGAAAACAAGATAATCCACCAATGTGGTGTGTCTAAAAGTTTGAGAAAGTTATGAAGCTCAAGGCTATCATTTGTCTCTGCACTTCCTTTGTGTTGGGTGAGGATGCACAATTCAATTCTCAATTGTAACCTTGATTGCTGGAAGTTAGGATTCTGGAGACAGACTCTGGTGAAAGCAGGTATTTAGCATTTCAGGGAAGTACAATTTAGGGAAACTTTAAAGCTTTCTTTCAGTGTATTGCCTTTGGTGCAATTTGCATGATAATTAACTGGACTCCAAGTCCAGTGTCCTCATTTAGAATCCTGTTTCCTATTATCTTCCATTTAGTACCTGGACAAACTTTCTCTCCCTTTTAACTGAAACACGGATATTTTCCTTCATTCTGCACATGTTCTAATACATGCTCAGCATATCAATCATCCAGACAAAGCAAGGGTTAACTGTTTGCTCTGTAACTATTCTTTCCGGGGTTCATACCAATTTCTCCCCCAGGTTTTGATACAGGGCCAAGCTTTTTCTATATTCAGCCTTTATAATTAACAGCGGGAGCATGCTGAGACCCCCTAGAACTCTTCTCTGATTCAGAGGACTTCCAACATCCCTTTCCCGTTTCCTTTGATTGGGAGGTCAGAGGGCATCCAGGGGGAGGCATTTTAGCCAATAAAAGAACTAGACAAGAGATATGGAAAAATCAAATAAGTTGTTGCCACCTGATTACCGAGAAGGATGATTTTTCACTAAAGCACCTGAGACTTGATCTAGAATTAGAGTATTCCTCTTGCACTCTGTGGAATAATCTGAGCAGATGGAAGAATCCTACAGCACTTATCACAGCACTTAACCAAAGAAGAAATGCAAAGTCTGCTTACAAGGAGCAAAACACAGGAATTTCATGTTCAGATATAAATATATACACAGACGTAAATCAGAATAGCAGGGAGGGGAGGCGTTCCAGACAAAATGGAGGCGGATCAAAACTGATCAAATTAAAATGGCAGCAAATGTAGGCTGGCGTTCTGATGTACCTCTGCACAACTGAAAACAGATCCACAATTGTATTCATGTAGACATGGAGTAATACAGGAAAGGACTCTAGGGTGGAAATCCCTATTATTATTATTATTATTATTATTATTATTATTATTATTATTATTATTATTATTATTATTATTATTATTATTATTATTTTGATTTATAGCCTGCCACCCCAGCCAAGCAGGCTGATGGTGAGTTACACATTTAAAACTCCACAATAAAGCCACAATAAAATAGATTATCTTTCCCTGGCAGCTAAAAATAACCTCCCTCCCCTATTCCGCAATTTCCCACAAACCCCCTACCTCAGGGGATAGATGGTAACAAATGGTAATCGGGGAGTGGCAGAAGTTCTAGCCAATTTGGGGGGGAGCTATGTCTGCCCTGGCCACGCCCAAAGACCTGGTGGAAGAGCTCCATCTTGCAGGCCCTGCAGACCTGGGAAAGCTCTGACAGGGCCTTCTGCTCTCTTGCGAGCTCACAAAATGTCAGGTATAGATGTTATATACAACTCTTCAAAGTTTCAGGCAGAAATACTATTCAACAGTATACCTTTTCATGTACCTGATTAATAAGCAGACCAGCTGGGAAAAGACCCACTTAGCCCTGTGCACAAGCACTTGGCTGCCACCAGGAAAGGTGCTGGCAGGCAATATGGGGCACATGGGCACTGCACTAGGGACCCCCTGTATAAATGAAATACATACATATATAAAAGTTCTATTCTACTCCATCCTACTCCACTCCCTAATGCACATCATGGGATTGTTGTGAGGAGAAAGTGAGAAAACCTCAGGTAGACTACCCAGCTCTCCTGATAAGAAAGACAGTATCTGTAAACCGCCCGTGGCGCCGCGGGCGCCACGGTCTAAATAAAGCAGTAAGGGGTCCTGGGGCGGGATGAGTCCGGGATGAGGAAGGGTCCAGATTGGACCCTTCCTCATGACAGACAATCGGAGGGACCAATTGGCAGGCGCGAAGCGCCTGCCGATTGGTCCCTCCGATTCCCAGCCCCAGGAACTGAGAGCCGCGCGCAGCGCGGCTCTCAGTTGCTCCCGACCTGACGTGGCGAGAGGCGCGAAGCGCCTCTCGCCGCGTCAGGCCGCCGCCTGAGGAAGCCCCCGGCAGTCGCGCTGTGCGCGGCTGCCGGGGGCTCCCTGCCCGGAGGCCTGACGTGGCGAGAGGCGCGAAGCGCCTCTCGCCGCGTCAGGCCTCCGGGCAGGGAGTCCCCCGCAGCCGCGCACAGCGCGACTGCCGGGGACTCCCTGCCTGACGCGGCCAGACGCTTTCTGCCCCTCCTGCCGCTGTCGGAGCGGCCGCTGCAGTTGGCCGTCCTGCTGGCCTTCGCCTCGGGGGTGCTGGTGGGCTGCCAGGCGAGCCGCATGTGGATCCGGTACCTGGACTGGCGGACGCGGCGCCTGCAGGATCAGCTGTCTCCCAGGCTGAAGAAGCTGGACCGCCGCCTGCTAAATAACAACGAGCCCCGCAGCCCGCCGCCGAGTCGCTGACCGCCCCGAAGCCGGTGGGGCCGTCAGCCCAACAGTACAGCCGCTTCTGCTGCGCCGGCGCAGGAAGCTCAGTTCGCCGCCCCATCAGCGGCGCCGCCGGAGACGTCCGCCCCGCCCCTGACGCCCCATCGCCTCTTCCTGCTGCGAGGATTTTGCTGCTGCCGCTGGCCCGAAGCCTCCTTCTCCTGCCCATCAGCCAGCCAGCCAAGCTCAGAGAAGAGCCTGAGGAGCTCGCTACGACCGGCCAGGGCACCTGGAAGGACGAAACTAAGAGAGGGAGGGAGAATGGCTCTCCCTCCCTCCTACGCTTTAGGTAGGCTGCTCCACGGAGCGGGGGGGGGGGGGAACTGCTAGCGCCCATTGCATTTCAATCTGCAATGGGCTATATTTCTAGTACAAATATAAAGTTAATGAATAAAAGAAGAAGAAGAAGAGGAAGAAGAAGAAGAGTTGGTTCTTATATGCCACTTTTCTCTACTCAGAGGAGTCTCAAAGTGGCTTACCTTTCCTCTCGTCACAACAGACCCCCTGTGAGAGAGGTGAGGCTGAGAGAGCCCTGATATTCCTGCTCGGTCAGAACAGCTTTATCAGTGCTGTGGCGAGCCCAAGGTCACCCAGCTGGTTGCATGTGGGGGAGCGGGGAATCAAACCCGGCTCACCAGATTAGAAGTCCGCATTCCTAACAACTGCACCAAGCTGGCTCTAACCCAAACCTACAAGGATTGTGGCAGTATTATTAGTTGTATGATACAAGAATGAAAAATCACAGACTAGCTGAAAGAAGTTTGCACTTTTAAAAAGTATGTTAGGTACGTGCTGCTGAGCAGTAGTACAAAGAAGAAAGCACAAGATACAGGATAACCAGCTTTCCCAAAGAGAATAAAATCAGTCTTTTCCTCAACCAGAAGCAGCCTAAAACAAACAAAAACCAATAATAAATAAAAAATCTTCTTAATACTCCTGTGCATAAGGACCCCATTTTATTAATAACTTCAATTGAAGTTCACAAGGCTTAACAGCTCACACGTTATTTAGAAAATTGTCTAGGGAAGTAATTTTTAAAAATAAAATACTGTATTTTGATGGGAACAATCAAACATGATTACACATCCATGTGATAGGATATAGCAATATTTTTTAAAGTTTGCATATTGCTTGAGAAAAAAAGTCCAAGTACTACATTACGGGGAAAATAAGATCAGAGGAGAGAGCAGTCTGTACACTAGGAAGGGTATTTAGGCTTGAGGATATTAATATGGGAAGGGACTAGCTGTATCTCATTAGATTTTGATTAGAAGCTAAGCTGGGTCAATACTTGGGTGGGAAAGGACCAAGAAAGCTTTTGCAGGTGAAATCAATGGTGAAGCCTTCTGCTTCTCACCGGCCTTAAAACCTCACTTGGGTTGCCACAAGTCAGTTGCAATTTGATGGCACTTGCATATCTAAGGAAAGGTGATTATTTTTGCTAGTTCCCCCTTTCGACGGCACCCCACCTCTCCTGAAACGTTACTTCCGAAGGATAGGAGACCCCAGGGGGAATCAGAAGTCTCCTACAGCAGGGGGAAATCAGCAAAAATGTTCCACCTCCTTGTTTCTGCAGAGTTTTAAGTGGGATCTAAGCATTTGTCCATGCACATCTTTAAAAAAAGAAAAAGGTCAGCACTCTTTTCTACATGTACCGGCTTAAAGAGACAAAAATAACCAGAGGATTTTTTTATTGTTCTGCTGTAAAGGAAATAAAGTCCCCATAATTTGCACACTGAAGTTACAACTCAGTCTATAAAAAAGAGAGGTAAATAGAAGGCAAGATTCCAAAGCTAGACATTTGGAAGGACTGCAAAATTTGGGAGATACGTTATGTACAGTACATTATATCTAGCAAAAGTAATATGTCTCTGTACAACGTGTGAGCGCCACAAGATTTATGACCTTTCTAGCCAACATTTAGCTTTGCTAAATGATACCTAACAAGCAAATCCACTACCATCACTTAGCAACTTTTAAGAACACAATCGGGGTTAGTTTTACAGTAGATATGATTTTGTAGATGCCATGCCATTAACTAGTGCTGTGATGGGTAACAATGGAAATCAAATTTGTAATTCCCTAGGAGCCCTGCAATGGATATTGGCAAAACTGTCAACATAAATGTGATGTGTACAAGTGATGCATCACCTTAGTGTATTTGAAATGAATGTGATCAATGAGAGGATAAATGGAAGAGGTAAAATATGCTGCTAGACAACTTCACTCAAGGTTACTTCTGTTCCTACATGACAGTCATGCACTTCCAATACAAGTGTTGATCTTGACTTGTGAAGATCTCAGATGTGATGTTCTTGGTACTCATGGACATAGCATACATATTGTGGAAAGCAATAGTAAGTCATGGATCTCTAACCCACAAACATACAGCGAAATCTGCACATAAGCTCTGCACATAAGAGTTGCATTACAATAAAGTGAGAGTTACATTAATTCACGCTCATGAATACCTACCTTATAGGAATAGTGTAAACTGGGAAGCAGTTGTAGCTGTAGCAAGTGGATCCCAGTTCCCCGCAGCATCTGAACTGGAGTAAAAAGGATACTATTAATGATAATCAAGAGGTTTTGGGTTTTTTTAAAAAAATAGTACTTTTATGAGAACTTTTAAGAAAACTAAGATCATAGCATCCGGCTCTCACAATTCCTAGCAAATAGATGGGTAAGAAATGGAGGTAGTGATAGATTTTAGTTTCCTGGGCTCCAAGATCACTGCAGATGGGGACTGCAGCAAAGAAATTAAAAGACGCTTGCTCCTTGGGAGGAAAGCTATGGCAAATGTAGACAGCATCCTAAAAAGCAGAGACATCACCCTGCCAACAAAAGTGCGTCTAGTCAAGGCTATGGCATTCCCAGTTGCAATGTATGGCTGTGAAAGTTGGACCATAAGGAAGGCCGAGCGACAAAGAATTGAGGCTTTTTAACTCTGGTGCTGGAGAAGAGTGTTGCGAGTCCCTTGGACTGCAAGGCGAAGAAACCGGTCAGTTCTAGAGGAGATCAGCCCGGACTGCTCTTTAGAATTCCAGATCCTGAAGATGAAACTCAAATACTTTGGCCACCTCATGAGAAGGAAGGACTCCCTGGAGAAGAGCCTAATGGTGGGAGCGAACGAGGGCAAAAGAAGAAGGGGACAAGAGAGAATGAGGTGGCTGGATGGAGTCACTGACGCAGTAGGTGCAAACTTAAATGGACTCTGGGGAATGGTAGAGGACAGGAAGGCCTGGAGGATCATTATCCATGGGGTCGAGATAGGTCGGACACGTCTTTGCACCTAACAACAACATTTTTATGTTTATTCCAGTCAAATAAGTGACAATATAAAGGATGGCAGATATGGAAGTAGCATACTGACACTGTGGTCCTAAACATTTATTTCAATGTATTATTGTTTTGAAGTCCTGACCTAGATAGCTCACATCAACCCAATCTCATCAGATTTCGGAAGTTAAGCTGAGTTGGATGGGAGACCACCAAGGTATACCAGGGTTGCTATGTAGAGGCAGGTAATGGCAAACCACCTCGAAATGTCTCTTGCCTTGAAAACCCTATAGGATCGCCATAAGCTGTGACTTGATGGCCAAAAAATTAATGCGGATTGTTGTAGTTGTGAATTTCGACCATTCTGCATAGGGTTGGACTAGATGACCCTGGAGATCCCTTCTAACTCTGTATTTCTACTAAAGTGGCATTTGGTGAAATTCAGAGTGCATTCCAGTGTAACTTTTCCCTGTAAGCATATTTACCATTAATTTCCGTGGTAGAAGTAACCTTTTATTTTTTTATTTTATTTTTTTGTAAAGCATTAGAATAGATATTAAAAGTGAGTACTCCCCTTCAGTTGTTCTTAGTCTAATACAAACCTATTTTTTAATCATAGAATCATAGAGTTGGAAGGGTCCTCCTGGGTCATCTAGTCCAACCCCCTACACTATGCAGGACACTCACAACCCTATCGCTCATCCACTGTAACCTGCCACCCCTTGAACCTTCACAGAATCAGCCTCTACGTCAGATGGCTATGCAGCCTCTGTTTAAAAATTTCCAAAGATAGAGAACCCTCAACCTCCTGAAGAAGCCTGTTCCACTGAGAAACCACTCTAACTGTCAGGAACTTCTTCCGGATGTTTAGATGGAATTTCCATCTCAGGAACTAAGCCTTCACCTTTGTCACTACTTTGTCACTACTACATCAGTAGTAGTCAACCTGTGGTCCTCCAGATGTTCATGGACTACAATTCCCATGAGCCCCTGCCAGCATTTGGAGGACCACTGGTTGACTACCCCTGCTCTAGATAATATAGTTTTTAAAATAATTCTGTAAAACAGATTTGGATATCCTTTTCAGTTTGACATAGTAGCCTGCTGTGTTCAAATGGGCAGAGGAATTTTTACAAGATTTTTTCTGAAATCTGTACACTAACCATCTCTTGGTTTATCTATATTTTAAAAATTTAAAAAAATCTAATTTATAAAAAATTATTTAAAAAAAAATTATATTTTTTCATTTCTTCAGTTTCCAGTAAGTCTGAGGGCCTTTATTTGTGTCTACAGTGCTCCATCCAAAACTTTTGATGTTGTTCTTCTAGTTCCTGAGATTGCATGACAATCTCTTTCTTTTATATCGAATTAAAATCCCTCGCACGAAAGCTTTGATAGCTTCCCATATTGTCAAAGTCGAATTTGGTGGTACTGTTGATTTGATAAAGTGTTTGGTGATCTCCTTGACATTTTTCTAAGTACTTTTTATCATCCAAAATATGGTTATTCATCCTCCATCTTCCTAATCCTGTTCTCTGACAATTTAGCTCTACTTCCAGAGGATTATGGTCTGCAAATGTGTTCAGAAGTATTTCAGCACTTATCACCTTGGACATTAAACTTCTCAATAGCCAGCATTGATTGATTCTTGAATATGATTGGCGCCATTCTCAAAAGAAAGTGTGCTTGCGCTTTTTTGTATTCAGTTCTCTCCAGTCATCTACTACTGCCATTTGTTGGAAACTATGCAACGCCTTCTTTGGTAATTTCGCTCCTACTCTCTAATGGGACTTGACCCATAATGTGTCTGGAACTGCATTTAAGTCCCTAATCAGAATCAAATCTTCATCTATAATATCAGCCTGTTTTTGAAGCAACTCATAAAATTGTGCTTTCGCATTGTTTGGCACATAGACATTTATTATGATCAGTTTTTTCCCCATCTGATAGTTGGAGTTTAACCATAGTATATTGACAGTCTTGGTCATGAATCAGTGTTTCTGCATTGAGATTTTGATTTTTTAAATAAACAACCACTCCTTTTTTAACTTTAGCTGATGCCACAAAGGTTCTACCCAATTTCTTAAGATCTAAGATTTTTGATGCTGTTGCTTGATATGAGTTTCTTGTAAAAACATCATGTCTGCTTGAGTTTTTAAAATATGAATGATAAATGTGGATATCTTCGGTGGTGCATTCAAACCATTAACATTAACTGAATAAATCTTCAGTCTCTGCATTTTCAGCTATCCGGTATTCAATGGCCTGGGTTCAAATTGGCCTGGTTGTGGGGGTTGATCTGGGAGTTATTTTGGGTCTTGTTCTGTTGACTCTTTTGAGAGTTGTTTCACTAGTTCCCAGGGCTGCTCAAGAGTTTTGGTGATTTGTCTTCCTCTTGATAATAAAACTTCAAGAGCAAAAGGGATTCTCCAATAGCATCTAATCTCTTTCTGTATAAACTGTTGTCATTGGAAACGAAATTGCACTATCTTACGGAAGGTATTGCTTGGAAGGTCTTTAAATATTTTAAATTCTTGTCCTTTGATCTTGAGGGGTTCTGAGCAATTCTTCTGCAAAATACAGTTCCTTACCAGGTTGCTGTCGAAGCTTACTTGCAGGTCTCCAGGTAGTTTGTTGCACACGGCAGCTTTGGAGTATAGATTCTATAAATTGTTTCGATTTAGATTTTCTCTTCTAAAAGGTAATCTTGGATTAGGTCTATTACCTCTTGGCGAAGATCTTATTTTCCAAAATATTTATTTATTTATTTATTTATTTATTTATTTATTTATTTATTTATTTATTTATTTATTTATATACTGACCACCCCTGTGGCTCAGGGAGAGAAAAAGTACAAATAACATGATAAATTGAACATGCTGACGGCACCGTGGGATGCCTCTCAGCCTTAGATTTCTTGACCTGATTTGGATCTCTAAGACTTCTGCTGTAGTTTTCCAGTCTTTTAGATCAGTTATGTCACACTCTGCTTGCTGTCTTTGTATATTCAATTGGAATTGGATTCTATCTTTTTTAAGATCCTCAATCCTGTCAGAAAGCTCCTTTATATCATCTCTGATGTCTTGTCGTACTCCAGTAAGTTTTTTGGTTAGACCTTCAATAAGCATTCAAAACTCTTTGGTTTGCTTATCCATATCCCACATTGTGATAGATCAGTTTGATCTTCCTCATCATCTGGTAGCTCTTCTCCAAGCACAAAACTGAGAGGTACTTTATCAAGTATTCAAAAATAACACTGAAAACAGGGCAACAGACCAAAATTGGGTGCATTGAAATTTGCCATGTAATCCTTAGTGAGTTTATTAAGAATCCAAAAAGCTTCAGATTGTTCCCCACACTGCCACTGAGGTTGTTTGCTACACTTTATATTATAATCTAGCTGTAATCCACAGGGAAATTAGGCTTTCACAGGAAAAATAAGGCACCTTTATTCAATCCTGGTAAAATGTATAATTTACGATTTTAATAAAACGTTGTATGTGAGGCAACCCCCCCCCCAAAAAAAACCTTAAAACCACATCTGAATTATAATCCATTGGACAGAGAAGTAGATAGAAGATTGTTTTATGCCTTTAATGCTGTAGCCACTTTGGTTGAGGACTCGTTTTTGTTTAGTCAGTCTTATTTGCCATGCGATCTCTGTAACGGTAAATAACTGGGGAGTTGCAACTTAAAGGTAAAGGTAAAGGTATCCCCTGTGCAAGCACCGAGTCATGCCTGACCCTTGGGGTGACGCCCTCTAGCGTTTTCATGGCAGACCCAATACGGGGTTGTTTGCCAGTGCCTTCCCCAGTCATGACCGTTTACCCCCCAGCAAGGTGGGTACTCATTTTACTGACCTCGGAAGGATGGAAGGCTGAGTCAACCTTGAGCCGGCTGCTGGGATTGAACTCCCAGCCTCATGGGCAAAGCTTTCAGACGGCTGCCTTACCACTCTGCGCCACAAGAGGCTCTTGCAACTTAATAGGTACTTAAAGCTTATTGCCATCTTTCACGCAAATCTACTCCTTCCCGTCTTCAAATTGCCTTCCCTTTGAAGGTGCACAGTTATTTAGTTAGTAATGGGTGGCATTGGTTTAATTTGAGTCCTGCCTCTTGAAAGTCAGTAGAAATCCGAGAGATTGAGTACAAGCTGAGTATAATCACAGAAACAGAAGCAGCAGAAGCAGCAGAAGCAGCAGCAGAAGCAGCAGAAGCAGCAGCAGAAGCAGCAGAAGCAGCAGAAGCAGCAGAAGCAGAAGCAGCAGCAGCAGCAGCAGCAGCAGCAGAAGAAGAAGAAGAAGAAGAAGAAGAAGAAGAAGAAGAAGAAGAAGAAGAAGAAGAAGAAGAAGAAGAAGAAGAAGAAGAAGAAGAAGAAGAAGAAGAAGAAGAAGAAGAAGAAGAAGAAGAAGAAAAGCAAAAGAGATGCCAGGTGGGCATCTATGGGGCTTGGCCCACAGGGGATGTGTGATCCAAAGGATGAGCCTCCATGGATTGGGTTGGGGCCTCCCAGAGAGGCTATCAGAAGAGAAATTGCAGGGGACGCGGGGATCTCCCCTGGCTTTGTCACTCGCAGCTGCTAACGGCCCTCACATGGTGCAGAAGCTTGCTCTGGCCCAGCTTATCTCAATGCCATCTTGCCTGCAGCCAAGTCAGAGACATCTTTTATACCACCATGGGGTGCTATAAAGGGCGAATGTTCAGGGGATTCTCTTTATTGAATGCTGAAGGGCAAATAATACTCTTGACATTTTATGTTTTTGTAAACATTTGTCAGTCTGTCTATATGAACTAATTTATTATCAAACAATCTCTATGGTTCAGAATTCAGATCTCATTAATGACAATGAATGACAACAAACTGAATTTGAAGTAACCATCTTCTAATTCTAGTTGAGCCTCTCTCTATGGAATAGAATGAATACGTATCCAAATTTTAAGGTCTCCAAGTGAAAGATTCAAGCGGGTAGCCATGTTGGTCTGAAGCAGCAGAACAAATTTTGAGTCCAGAGCTCTGTATATATGCTATATATGCTGAAACATTATGTATGCAAAAAAATGTAGATGCAGACAATTATATGTTTTATAAGAATGTGTGGCTGCAGCTGATGTCTCAAACATTTATCTTCTGGCATAGCAAGTTTGATAAAAATGTCTTTTTTTTGTGTGTGTTAATTTGCCAGAGTGGCTAGGGAATTTCATTACGAATAAATTTTAAGAGCACCTTACAGTTCAAGATTGCTATCAGAATAAAATAATGTATATATTTTCATATGCTGTCCTTGAGGTCTTAGTGCTTACATACTTGGTGCATACATCTTTAATTTCTTCAGTTAAGAAAAATAAAAGGCCAAGGAGTTAGATTTTAATTATTCATTCTTCATTTGAGAAAAATGTTCATGAGAGAAAGCAGAGATATGTTATCTGTCATAAGGAAAAAAGAACAGATAAAAATTCTGCTTTATAAACTATTCAGTAATATGTACACTTCAGCTTTCATTAGTAACTATAGCGTGTGAAGAAAGATGTGTGTGGGAAGAACTACCCATTGGGCTACCGGGATGCAAAATCCCTTGAATTGAGCTTCATCTCTTTAATTCATCTCTGTAAAGCCCTAAGTAAGCTGGAGAATCCTATGGGAACCACGTGTACATTTGATTTGAAATTACACACAGATCTACTACTATGAAAATGTACCTGACACTGAGATGTCAAGATATTTTTAATTTTCTTTGTGTGTGTTTTTTCTGGCCTCATTAGATGAGTTTAGGCAAGAGATTTTCCCAGTTCCTTATCAATACAGCCAGGATTTGGCAAGCTCAGTTAGTATATTTCATATGTCCATTCTAGGTCATATGGAACACAATCTAATGCAGTTACTCCAGTCTGATATGTTGAAATCAGTAATTTATTGGGGGTTTGGTAGCCATAACATTTTCCCACCTGAGAGTTCAGAGTTAAACAGAAACTAACTTGGCTTCCCAGCCTGCCATCTCCCATTATGCATGGAGTGGAAGGTCTGCATTCGGGGTGGAATGGTGGCAGCTAAAATCACTAATTATGCACCCTGCAGGTGGCAACCGGGTGCAGAGTCAACGTATGCTGCTGAAAAAGCCGCGTTAGCGAGATGCGGAATAAAGTGGAGCTTCCCGGGACCAGGGCACAACCAGAAGCGGCTCCGGAGTAGCCACGTGCATAATCGGATACTCTGGGTTTTGCCACCGTTGCGTTCCATCCCGTGCATAAGCGGTTTGCTTCGCTTCTTCCTCCTCCGCATTCTCCATGCCGCCGTTTCAGCGGCCGTGCATAATAGGCCCATCAGGGTTTCATGAAACCCTGGGGTTTCTGGACAGCCCTGAAAGGGTTAAAATTATTATTGATGATATTAGCCCCGCGCCATGGCCAATAATGGGCTTGGAAAGGGTGGTAAGGGGAGGGGCCTCATGTGAGCTTGTACACATCAACACTTTCCAACCATATTCTGCACAATTGTGCCACTTCTGGGGTTTCTTGAAGTCTGAAGAATCTTTCAAGGGTTTGTCAATGAAAAAAAATTAAGAAAAGCTGGTCTGGAAGGACAGCCTAAGTAAGCAGCGCACAGAATTGGTGGGCCACTCCCAAATATTTCATGGCGTACTGACTGTATGTTGTGCCCCCCAGCCTCATAGAATTATCTAAGCAAAAACAGACAGCTCTCTTCTCTCTAACAGCAAATGGAGGGAAAGCAAAGTGTGAGGGAGAGATATATGAGAACAAAGGCAGTTTTACAGCCTTAGATCATGGTTGCAGTTGGGAATGAGAATTAAGGTGTTAATCCAAAAGCCAATGGACCAGGTAGGTTTTGTGGCAGGATTTGAAGGTACCAAGAAAATGTTGCAACGTACCCTTGCTAAGTTCTTTGTTGATGTAGAAATCAGATACAGGGCCAGACTGATACTTCTGAAGCCTAATATCTGCTTAATTGTACGCGTTTTAAGATGTCACCTTACACAAAATATTTTTAGGGACATTGTATTAGGGCAAAATGGTAAAGCAGGCCACCTTGTAACATAGAGGCTGAGGCAGGCTTTGGTTATTCCATATTCAAATGCTACTTGATGCAGTGTCTTAGTAGCCAGTCTTTATCAGGCACTGCACCTGCACAGACCCCACAGATCTTACTCAAGGTTGTGCAGTGGCCATGCGTGTTGTGCTTTTCTGGGAACAGCTTTTATTCCAGGGAGTTTCCTTTAGCTTCCATGAAACTGGCTGTAACTAAAGCTAGTGAGAAGCTGAAAGAATGACGACTTAAATCAAAATGTCTGCACTGAATTATTCTTGACATGTAGTATAATTTTATTACATACACAAATTTTCTTCCCTCCCCCCCAAAAAAAGAAAGAAAGCATGGTGTGAAAGACGACTATCCAGGATTTCTGTGGGTTTAAAAAAAATTATCTGTTTGTTTATTGCAAATCAAATTGAATTTAATTTGTTTTATTTTGATTGCACAGGGAGTCAATTTTGCTGTGCTCTTGGGTTTCAGAGGCACATTCATTATTCTTATGTTTTATTATTTTGATGTTTTTCTAACGGGGAATTTATTTGATCTTATCTGTTTCCATAGATTCCCCTGCAGATAATTGTTGAAATACATCAGGGATTTCACATTAAAAATGAATGTTCATCGCACCTTTTTTGGCTTTGTCGTTGTCTTTTTCTTCATCTTCTCATTTAACTTGACTTTATTTTCTTCTGCTGCTTTCTCTTCTGTTTCTTTTCTCCCTCACTTTTTTCAGTATCTCAGTGGTTTTGTGTAGTTATGGGAGCAGGGAAAAGATGGGAAAGGGCTTTCTCATCATATTAACCCTGACAATTATAAACATTATGGGGAAAAAAACTTGAATACAAATATTAAAAAGAAAGTATATCATTGGTTCACAATTCAAGAGAATAATATGTTCTTCCCTCCTTTGTGTTCAGTTCAACTCTTCCACATAAGTCTTTGGAAGACCAAGTTCTACTTAAACCGGAAAAAAACCTGGAATAAAATCCTAGTCACTTTGGGACAAATTGGAATCATAAAGATCATGCTACTCACATAATCTGGCTGAAGTGAATTGGAATTGTCATCATCATGTGTAAATAATACAACTATCTGTGGTACAACACCTGTAACTGTATTTAGGACAACAACAAATCTAAAAGGATAGATTCAAGTGCGTAGCCGTGTTGGTCTGAAGTAGCACAACAAAATCAGAGTTCAGTAGCACCTAAGACCAACAAAGGTTTATTCAAGGCGTGAGCTTTTGAGTCTGAGAAAGAGTGCATGCACACGCCTTGAATACATCTTTGTTGGTCTTAAAGGTGCTACTGGACTCTGATTTTGTTGAACAAATCTAAAAGATCAGTTGATACAGTGACTAGCAGGTTGGACTGAATGAGGGGGAATGAGCCATAGTCATGCCCTCAATCACAACTCAGTTGAAAAGGGGGAAAGGGGAAATTTTAAGATATAAGCTTTCCCTGGCTGTTAGGCCCACCAAGTACCTGCAAAAGAATTAGCAGTTTCCTTCAGTCAAGCTCTGGGCCTTCCCTCTCCTGCTGCAGGGCCAGACTGACTGAGGGGGAAGGAGCCTTACCCTCAAATAGCACACAACTTAATAGGGGAAATTCTAAGTTGCAACCTGTCCCTGGCTGTTAGGCCCACCAAGTACCTGCAAAAGAATTAGCAGTTAAGCTCTGGGCCTTCCCTCTCCTGCTGCAGGGCCAGTGACTGAGCGGGGGGGGGGGGGGAAGAGCCTTACCCTCAAACACCACACAATTAAAAAGGGGAAATTCTAAGGTGCAACCTGCCCCTGGCTATTAGGCCCACCAAGTACCTGCAAAAGAATTAGCAGTTTCCCTCAGTCAAGCTCTGGGCCTTCTGTCCCCTGCTGCAGGCCAGACTGACTGAGGGGTAGGCCTTTTGCAACAAAGAAAATGCGAGCAACTTAACTTACTGCTCATGCTCAGTGACCTTTGGCTCCCTAGTCCTAAATCTTATAAATTAAATAAATGCCTATGCAAATAATGGCTTGATGTATAATAATTTCAACAAATGCTGTCGCTGAAGGTCTATTACTTCAATTCACTACTTGGAGTGTGTACGGGTAAATCAAGACTATTGTTTCTGTCAATATGACATTTCTCAATTGACAATTCTACAAGACATATAGAAACATGAAAATTATAACATAATAGCAGATCATAGAAGATGCATTGGAAATAGCTTTACAGTGAACAACTCACCATATAGGTTTTCTCATAAACACTGAAAAGAGTTTTCCAAAATACATGAAAAGTTTCTACAAAAATGAGACACACCTCTAGCAATGAATTGAAGTAGAAGACTTTGGACAACAGCATTTTTAGTAATTATTATACATTAAGCATAGGCATTTATTCTGGTATTCATATATCTCTGTGAAAAACCTTTATTCTAACTGTCTAATTCCTAAGCTGTTTAATTAAATTATTAAAGACAAAATGACATGGGTTACATAGACATAGTAGAAGTTTTAAAATGTTGCCAGGAACAGGGTCTTTTCCTTTGTGGAAGGTGTATTTTTTTGTGAAATCATTTTAAAAACCATGGGCCATGGATAAAATGTACTGAAATACTTTACTACATAGAGCCTAACCTAAATCTACTTGTAGAGAAACATTGTGATACATTAAAAAGTAAAATAAAATGGAGCACTGTTGTAAAGTCTACAAGTAGCCTCTAGGGCAGGGGTAATCAAACTGCGGCCCTCCACATGTCCATGGACTACAATTCCCAGAAGCCCCTGCCAGCAAATGCCATGGACAAATGCTGGCAGGGACTTCTGGGAATTGTAGTCCATGGACATCTGGAGGGCTGCAGTTTGATTACCCCTGCTCTAGGGGGTCAGGTTACTGCTTTGCAGGTCTTGGAGTTTTGGCCCTGCAAGGCTCATGTAGAGCAGTCTGTAGCTGAGTCAGCCATTTGAGAGGCTGACTGCAAGAAGGCCTAGCCTTCTTGAAAACAGGCCAGAGAGCTAAATAATACTTTTTGGTAAGACTGCAGAAAAGCTGATGTCTCCTATTGCTCACAATACTACAGGCACACAAAAGTAATATTTCCCTGAAGAATTCAGGTATTCTTTTAGTGAAGCATTTTGCAGTACCAACACCAAAGGGATAAAGAGACTGTTAGGCCTTCCGCTCCTGCAGTATCAAAAATCATGCAGTGACCATGGGCAACTTTTAGACTGAAAATGGCCACAACTTTATTGGTTACAGCTGCCAGTGCCTTGGCACAGCACGGAGCAATGGATCCAGCAATCAGCCAGGCTGCCAGTGTATTCCACCCTACCCCAGCCCAGCTCAGTTGGTGGGAGGGGGATACTGTGGGATGGCAGGAAGAAGGATTCCACAGGACCACAGGCCCCTGCATGGTCTCCTGCTGCTTGAAGGTGAGGGAGCCTTGACAGCCCCTGAGCTGTTTCTGTATGTCTGAACTGGGAATTCCCCCCAAATCTCTTCAGAGAATTCCTGAAGAAAGGAGAAATGAGCATGCAGGCAACCTTTCCTCAGAAAATGGATCCAGGTCAATGCTGACACTGCCAATTTGGGACATCTCAAAAGTAAGTTTTCTATTCATCTGTTGTTTATATTGGTGGGTTCTATTTGTCCCCTTACTATTGTTATTACCGTTTTAATTTTTTCTTGATATATCTATTTGTTGCTGTAATTGTCCTTAAGATGCACTCTTGTTAAAACATTTGTTTTTAAATCTGATTGTATTGGGCATTAGGTTTCCTGCCCTCTTGGGTTTTAAAAAGAGTGTCCTATATTCAATGCTTTATTATTTTGCTGTTTTTTAAAAGAAGTGTTTATTTTATGTCATATATTCCTATTGCTTTCCCTGAGTAAGATTTTCAAAATGCACTGGGGATTTGTTCTGCGTGTTTTTGATTGCAAAAGTCTTTTTATATTGAAAATAATTTTTTTCCATTCTGCCTTTTCTGGGCTGCTATTGTCTTTTCTTACTTTGAATGCCTTTCCACCCTTTTATTATTCAAGGCAGCATTATTATACCATAGTATACGGTGGTTGCCTTGAAAGCAGACTGGACATTTCAGTTAGTACAAAACATAGTGGCTCATCTAGTGATGGTTATGAGTTGATGCAAATACCAATTGGGAAGCAACTTCATTGGCTATTCGTTGATTCCTAGGCTGAATTCAAGGCTGAGATTGTTATTTTTTTTAAATCCTTTCTTGACCTAACATCAGGATACTTAAGAACAGAAGTAAAGCCCTGCTAGATCAGACATGTGGTTCCTCTAGACCAGCATCCTGTCTCACAGTGGCCAAGCAGTTCCTTTGTTTCTTGGGAAGGACTTGAAGGACTTGGACTGTCTCTTCCTATATCAACCATTACATTGCAATCGTTGCTCTTTTTTCCATCTCATTGCCAGGTTTGGTCAACCTTGGAAAATTTGTACACCTTCTAGGTGGTGGCACCAGCTCTTTGAGATGGTCGGCCTTTTGAAGTTGGTGGATCTTCTATTCTGCTTAGATTCTGTTTATTATGTTCATTGATTTTAAAGGTCTTTTTGGAATTGCCGCTAAGGATTTTAATCTTAGTGGTTTGGTTTTAGCTAGAGAGTGCTTTTAATGTTTCTGATTAACTGTTTCTGAAGAATTGTGGCTTTACAGTTGTATTTTAATTTTGTTTATTGCTTTGAACATAGAGGTGAAGGATAAAGATGAACTTTTAAACAAAATAAACACCTGCTTTCCTGTTTTCTCAAATGCCACATGTGCAGTAGGTATACACTATGCCACAGTGAGTCATTTGACAGGGAGATACAGTTATATTTATGGTGTCTGCAAACATCCTTTTCTTTAGTGAATGCTTAGCTTTGGGAAATGTTCAGCCTTCTAGCATTCCTATTTAGCTTTCTTTTTCTTTTTATCTTCTGCTTTAAACTTTATCAGAGTTTGCTGAGACCTTTCCCTCCCTCTCTCCCTACCCTCAGCTCCCTCTGTGATCCATGTTTAAATGCAAGATGATGTGTGTCGTTTCACATTTACAGATATTTTGGGGGGAAAAGCAAAGATTAAAATGGGTGTAAAATGACATGGGGAAAAAATGCAGCCAAAGATCAAACATGCAGAAACCACTAATGAAGCTGTACCCAAAACAAAAATAGTAACCTGCACACACAATATAATAAAAGAGAAATAGAAATTGGGATATTAGCACATCTCTAGTGTGAAGTGGCTGTTCATGTTGTTTTATGGAGGCTACTTTATGGTACTGATTGACTTCTTTACTATTTAAAAAGTTATTAACTAATTACAATGTTTCAGAGTATTTTTGTTTATTTTTATTACCGTCAGTAGTATTAGCAATAGCAGAAGTATATGATTATTTATACTCCGCCTTTTTCACTAAGACTCAGAGAGGGCTACATAGTGTTAATCAAGTACAATCAACTGGATAGAGAATATGATCAAAGAACTAACAAGAGTGCCCATTGGAAACCATGGGAGAGGGTGGAAGACCCATAAAATAAAGGGAGGCAAGAATGTCAATTGACTTGCATGGACTCCATTTAAATACATTACAGTGGGAAAACAGTTGCAAAGAAAATGTGAAAGGAATTTTCCATTACAGTCAGATAGACTCTTCTGGGCCTGGAATGGCAGGGCGCAGAGTGGAATGATAGTCTCTGGGAATACCACGGAGAATCTGGGCCTGTCATTTTCTTTGCAACTCGTTTCTTACCTTAATGTATTTTAATGGGCCCATGCAAGTCAATTGGCATTCTTGCCTCCCCTTATTTCCAGTGGGTCTTCCACCCTCTCCCATGGTTTCCAGTATTCATTCTTGTCATTCCTTTTAGTATATCCCCTGGATGGGACATCCAACAAACAATGCAATAGGGCTTGGATTCTAAGAATATATTTAATTCCCCTTGAAAGCTGTTTATTCACGTCATCATCACTGTATCCTCTGGCAGTAAAATTCCAAATTTTAATTGCTCTGTGAAAAGTAGAATTATCTTAGTCCAGGAAGCTATTTCATAAAGTGGGGGCTACAACAGAGAAGTTGCAAGTCTGGGAAGTAATCAAATTTGCCCATGTGTAGGATAATACCTGCAGAAGACCGTGCTGATATCAACAAAGTTGTTATAGAGCATAGACCGATTACGCACTGGGAACTTCACTGCTCCCGTGCAGGAGCACAAATTGGGGGCGGATAAAGTGCACCAGGCCAAATGCTCCCCCATGTGGGTGCAGGAAGAGGTGGGGCAACCTGCCATGACTAAAACTCCAGCTTTCAGCCTGGCATGAAACCTCCAGTGCATAAATGGTCATAGGGAGTCCCGTAGAGCCATGAAATGTAACATCTTGAATTTAGCTTGGTAATTGATGGGAAGCCAAAGGCATTAATGGGAGTGATATGCATGTTCCACCTTGCTGCATCTTTTTTAACTAACTAGAGTCTCTGAATGGACTTTAAGGGGAGAGCTGCATAGGCTCTCCCTATGTAGCTTATTAATGCATAGGCTCTCCCTATGTAGCTTATTATTACAGTAGCTTATTAAAAGGCTTTCCAATCTACTTTGCTTAGCTTTTAGAAAAGGTTAATCATCAATCTGTTGTGCCCATTTTTACTCATTTTTAATTTATTTATTTTAAATAAAATAATAACAGTTTAATAGAACTACAGGAGGTGTAAAGAAAAATAATTTGTACATATAATTGTTTAAAATTTGTTTTACACTGTGTACTATATTAAGCAAACAGGTGTGGGGGGAACTCTACTCAGCATCTGCCTCCTCATCTTAATCTTTACAATAATCCTTACTTCAGTTATTATAACCAATCTCTTTTGCCACTGTATTATTATTTTCATCAGTTCTCTATACCCTGTATCACATAGCTATAACTATTAGTCTAGCAAAATGTATTAAGATAAAAATCAATTAGATACCTTATGTTTTTAAAGTGAATTAAAATTGAATTAAAAGTTGAAGATATTAATATTTGAATTCATTCTTCTTTAACAGATACTACATTCATATATACTATTTTAAATTTTTATTTCTCATTCTGAATTTATGTTCTGTTTTCATAAGAAACTTTCTCCTCCAACTTTGAAAGTGAAATATTTTTTAAATATTAATTTTGTTATTGCTGCATACTGTTAGGATCCTAGGAAAGCAGCCCACAGAAAAATCCCTTTTTGAGACAAAACCATGATGACTCCATTTCATCCAAAAACAATACAGTCTTAATTGGGAATTACAGCAGAGCAAGCATCTTCAGGAGGTACACAGAACAGAGTAATTGGCAAAGACGAGGAACAATGGGGTAACGGGGGTTATATAGACTTGGGGTACCATCCCTAAACGTGAGAAATTTGGTTCTCACAAGTTGCCCTTTTGATCTATGAGGGCGCAAAAACTAATTCCCAGGTTCTCACACAGCTGCGAGGTTGCTGGGAGTTGTGTGCCTTAACACTCTCCAAGGTTATAGGTAAGCAGAACACTGGCCGGCAGGGGGCTTCAAAGGAATACCTGCAGGTACTGACAGAAAACAGGAATCAAAGAGCTCCTGGGAAAAACGGGAGATTGGGATGACACATACTCATCCAGTTTATTATGCTCTATACTTGGACAAACATCTGAGTTGTATGTTGTTCTATAGATAATTCTAGCTGTTGTTACCATATATATTTAAATATCTCTTATAAAACTTTTGATAGTTTATTAAGCAATATACCTAATAAAGTATTTTTAACTTTCATAGAAAATTTAACTTTAAATTACATTTTCCCCTGCATTCCATTTTTTTGGTTTTTTTACAGGTCCACTATATACGATAAATTCCAGCTTGACACTTCGAACATGTTCCCTTATACTTTTTATCTATTTTCTCAATATCCTTTATACTAATATTCTTTTATATATCCACCATAGTGATTGTTTAGTTTTGTAGTTATCTTTTCAAATTCAATCTTCTGTCTTCAAAATTCACCTTAATTAATAACTATTTTCTTTTATGTTTTCTTTTATGTTGATTGGTAATATGTTATTCATTGAATGTTGATTCCTTCATCTTTTTAAATCTAGCTAAGGTTTAAACTTCTTCTGGGCATTTAACATATTATCATAGGTTAGCAAATCACTTTCTTTCCTCGTGGCTTTATTATGATACTAGCAAGAAAGCCCATTGCAACCAGGAATGCAATGGGCGCTAGGACCCAGGGGACACCAGGAGGTGGTTTTTTTTCCTGCTGCGTGGAGCTGTGAAAGGCTCCTACAGGGTTTTTTTTTTCTGCTGCCTCTCGTGGGCGTGCTGGCTTGGAGCTCCTACAGGGTTTTTTTCTTCTGCTGCTTGGAGCTGGGAAAGGCTCCTACAGGGTTTTTTTTCTGCTGCTTGGAGCTGTGAAAGGCTCCTACAGGGTTTTTTTTTTCTGCTGCCTCTCGTGGGCGTGCCGGCTTGGAGCTCCTTCAGGGTTTTTTTTTTCTGCTGCCTGGAGCTGGGAAAGGCTCCTACAGGGTTTTTTTTTCTGCTGCCTCTCGTGCTGCCTCTCGTGGGCTTGGAGCTCCTACAGGGTTTTTTTTTTCTGCTGCCTGGAGCTGGGAAAGGCTCCTACAGGGTTTTTTTTTTCTGCTGCCTCTCGTGGGCGTGCCGGCTTGGAGCTCCTTCAGGGTTTTTTTTTTCTGCTGCTTGGAGCTGGGAAAGGCTCCTTCAGGGTTTTGTTTTCTGCTGCTTGGAGCTGGGAAAGGCTCCTACAGTGTTTTTTTTTCTGCTGCTTGGAGCTGTGAAAGGCTCCTTCAGGGTTTTTTTTTTCTGCTGCCTCTCGTGGGCGTGCCGTCTTGGAGCTCCTACAGGGTTTTTTTTTTCTGCTGCCTGGAGCTGGGAAAGGCTCCTACAGGGTTTTTTTTTCTGCTGCCTCTCGTGGGCGTGCCGGCTTGGAGCTCCTTCAGGGTTTTTTTTTTCTGCTGCCTGGAGCTGGGAAAGGCTCCTACAGGGTTTTTTTTTCTGCTGCCTCTCGTGGGCGTGCCGGCTTGGAGCTCCTACAGGGTTTTTTTTTTTCTGCTGCCTGGAGCTGGGAAAGGCTCCTACAGGGTTTTTTTTTCTGCTGCCTCTCGTGGGCGTGCCGGCTTGGAGCTCCTTCAGGGTTTTTTTTTTCTGCTGCCTGGAGCTGGGAAAGGCTCCTACAGGGTTTTGTTTTCTGCTGCCTCTCGTGGGCGTGCCGGCTTGGAGCTCCTACAGGGTTTTTTTTTCTGCTGCCTGGAGCTGGGAAAGGCTCCTACAGGGTTTTTTTTCCTGCTGCTTGGAGCTGGGAAAGGCTCCTTCAGGGTTTTGTTTTCTGCTGCTTGGAGCTGGGAAAGGCTCCTACAGGGTTTTTTTTTTCTGCTGCCTCTCGTGGGCGTGCTGGCTTGGAGCTCCTACAGGGGTTTTGTTTTCTGCTGCTTGGAGCTGGGAAAGGCTCCTTCAGGGTTTTGTTTTCTGCTGCTTGGAGCTGGGAAAGGCTCCTACAGTGTTTTTTTTTCTGCTGCTTGGAGCTGTGAAAGGCTCCTACAGGGTTTTTTTTTCCTGCTAGCTCTCGTGGGCGTGCCGGCTTGGAGCTCCTACAGGGTTTTTTTTTTTCTGCTGCTTGGAGCTGGGAAAGGCTCCTTCAGGGTTTTGTTTTCTGCTGCTTGGATCTGCGAAAGGCTCCTACAGGGTTTTTTTTTTCTGTCAACGACGCTGTGAGCCCGCTGCGGCCGGCGGCAGAAGGCTTCCCTTCCCCCCCCACCCATCCACCCCCCCGAGGCTCTCTGGAGCCTTCTCTCGGCCGGCGGAGCGGGCTCGCAGCGTCCACAACGCTGCGAGGCCGCTCCGCCGGCCGAGAGAAGGCTTCCCGGCCCACCCCCCCAGCCGAGGCTCTCACCAGGCGGGCCGCCATTTTCCGAGCGAGTGAAGCAGGCAATGGGGAGCCGCGCTTCGCGCGGCTCCCCATTGTCTGCTTGGGGCGGGATTGACACTCGGAGGGGCCAATCAGGAGCCGCTTCGCGGCTCCTGATTGGCCCCCCCTGAGTTTTTATCCCGGACCGGTCCCGCCCTAACTCCTCCCCACTACCCCTTACTCCTTTATACAGTCCGTGGCGCCCGTGGCGCCACGGGCTGTTTACAGATGTTTCTATTGGGGACATAAGTGTAGAATCTGTGGGACTCACTAATTTCCAACAAGAAAACCATATTTTTGATAGTTCATTTCTAATTATATGGCTTTTTTTCTTGCATTGCAATCATTTTGACTGATTTCTTTATCCATAAGAGGTTATATAAACCTTTTGTTTAGTTCTGCCAATTCAAGTTTTACTATTCGTTTTGTCATTTTTAATCCAGTCTGCAATCCATGCCAGACCTGCCACTTGATAATACAATTTTATATTTGGAACTGCTAAGATACCTCTTTTTCTCATCTTGAGGTATTTTAAAACTTACTCTTGGTTTCTTGCCATTCCAAATAGATTTGCTTTTTTGTCTTTACCAATATAAGTTTTTCTTTGATACATATGGGTAATATTTGAAATTAAAAAAATTAATTTGGGCAATACATTCATTTTAATTGTCTCAGTTCCCTTTTCAATTCACGGAGCTCCTCTGTATACCAAGGGGGCAACTTTTGATGTGGATGGAGAGGGCATTGGGGGTGATCTCATTAATGGCTTCCAGTTGCAGACTAGCTCATTTAAAGAAACACCAGGGGTCAATGGGTCCTGTAGTACGTTCAGGCATCCATTTGGATCCATAAGTCTCTTTGGGCTAGCCAGAATTTGTTTGGCACCCAACTGGGGTGGGGGTATTCTTAGCCGGACAGTCAGGGCATAGTGGTCTGACCATGGAATGGGGTTAGCTACTATCAGCTCCACTTCCAGTTCTGCCCTGAAGATGAGGTCCAGAGTGTGGCTTGCCTGATGGGTGGGGCCAGTGACAAACTGTGAGAGCCCCAGTGTCACCATGGCCAACTCTAGGTCCAGCTCATTTACAGAGGACGGCAGCTTGGCATGGACATTAAAGTCCCCCGAGATCAGTAGTCTGGGGAACTGTAGTGTCCAGGCCACCACCAACTCTTGCAGGGTTGGTAGGGCATTTGGTGGTGCATTGGGTGTGCAGTACACCAGGGGTAGTCAACTTGTGGTCCTCCAGATGCATTTGCTGGCAGAGGCTCATGGGAATTGTAGTTCATGGACATCTGGATGACCACAGGTTGACTACCCCTGTAGTACACCGCCCAGATGTCCAAGCTCTCATTTGCATCCCACTTGAGGTCAACACATTCCATGCCTGATATCAATGGCACAGGAAGGGCTCTGAAGGAGTAATTCTTCTGGGTTAGGATTGCCACCCCTTCCCCCTGCTCCTTCCGGGGTTTCTCGAAGCCTGAAGAATGTTTCAGGAGTTTCTGAATGGTAAAAAGTTGAGAAAGGCTGGTTTCGAGGGTCATGAAGTAGCTGATGCCATGATTGCAGAGAAATATCATTTATGTGCTGCTATCACCACCACCTCATAAATCTTCCAAGGGGGACTGTGGCATGTTCTGTCAGATTCAGTGTGAGTTTTCTTCCAGTATCTTTCAGCCCTCTCTAACTTACCCATCTCTGAAGTAAACCGTGGGACTTGTTTTCTCCCTAAGGGTGAAAGAGGTCAGCAAGGGAGAATCTTGTCAGTAGCATCAAGGAGTTTCACATTCAAAGTTTCCACCGCCGCCTCAACGGGGCAAGTGTTTGGAACCCCCCAAATTCCCTGAGCATTTTGGAATCCAGGAGGAACTATATTATTCAACTGAAGGCTTTGAAGAGTCAGTGAAGGATACCTTCCTTGTCGAAATTTGAAGTCTTTTAGAATCCATGGGTAAACTCTATTGTGTTCATTTTTTTCCAAGAGTTTTAAAAAACCAAGCACTGAAATAATTTTGCCTCTTTTGTACCGTCAGCCTTGTAGCCCTTGTTCCCCCCCCCCCATACTAGTAGGAATGAGAAATAAAGGACCATGCTTGGTAGTGATTAATAACTGAGCATGGGATCCACTCTTCCTGTGCTGGCAGAGCAGAATCAGTGTGGGATTTGCCATGCCACGTTGCCCCTGGTTTACAAGGCGTCTTGGAAAAACCCTTCCCTGCTACAGGCACTGCCTTTGTCAGTTTTGACATTCCCAGTTCTTCCCCAACAGGAAAATCTCTCATAACTAGGTTGGGTCTCAGGCAGCAAGACTGCTTTTGGCAAAGCACAGGTTCAGTGAATAAATGCATTCTTTCTCCCTGACTCTCTCATGGAGTGCAGCTAACAGATATAACAAGAACCTCACTGCTAGCTAGTGAAAAAAGTTGGATTTCATGCCTTCCACATAATAGCCATCTGTTCTGAAGAATGAAACACAATGTCCAAATGTCAGCCTACTGCAGGTATCTCTTTCCTGGGTTTTTTGGGGTGTGGGGAGGTGGGGGTAGTGCCTGTTGTGTATCTCTTGTATTTTTTCCCCCTCCCTATTTCCACTTACTGTGAGATATGCCCATTATGCACGGCGGCCGAAACGGCGATTTCAGGTCACATGGAAAACGTGGAGGGGGAAGACGCGAAGCACACCGGTTATGCACGGGAGGGGGCGCGACGGCGGCAAAACCCAGAGTAACCGATTATGCATGCGGCAATCCCAGCGCCGCTTCTGGTTGCGCCCCGGTCACCCGGAAGCTGCGCTTTCTTCCGCGTTTCGCTGACGCGGCTTTTTCAGCAGCATGCACCGAAGCTGTGGCCAGTTGCAGCCGGCTCCGTGCGTTATCTGTGATTTTAGTCGCCGCCATTCCACCCCGAATGTGTGTTATTCCCCCCGTGCATAATGGGTCATAGAGGCATTTGATTTTTGTTCTTGCCAAGAGGCCAAGGTGCTTAGTTCAGTGCCAGTCACCTAACAGGTTCACAGATTTACAGCTAAGACTCTACTTAGATTAATTTTGCCCCATGTTCCATTAGGAATGGAATATGGAGACATCACCACCATTAGGAATTCATCCTCCATCTGGTTTGGAGCTGAAAACCCTCAGGTTGGTATCCTGTTTCTGTTTTGATCTTCAGGCTTAGCTAATAATTTTTCTAAATTTCCCCCCTCTTTGTTTAAGAGCATTAAAGTTTGTTTCTGTACTACTAGGTCTTCATATATTCCCCTCATATTCCAGTTTGGTGTAGTGGGTAGGAGTGTGGACTTCTAATCTGGCATGCCGGGTTCGATTATGCACTCTCCCACATGCAGCCAGCTGGGTGACCTTGGGCTCGCCACAGCACTGATAAAGCTGTTCTGACTGAGCACTAATCTCAGGGCTCTCTCAGCCTCACCCACCTCACAGGGTGTCTGTTGTGGGGAGAGAAAAGGGAAGGTGACTGTAAGCCACTTTGAGACTCCTTCGGGTAGAGAAAAGCGGCATATAAGAACCAACTCTTCTTTTTCTTCTTCTTCAGTGTCATCAAATTCATATTCATTTGTGCAACTACAGTTTTTTCCCCCCAACCTGATGGGGCTTGCCCCATCACCCTGGTACATCTAGCATTGATGCATCAAGCCACCTTGCTTTTCTCCCCCCATTTCCTAATGGAAAAGTAAATGCTTATTCTCTCTTTTACTTGATATATGCCTTCAGTGTGCCGCAAAGATATGAACCTGATGGAGTCCGTAAATTATAAAGCAGGAGTTCTTTTTCTATTACTGTGAATAACAATTGGATACCTGGTTCTTTACAATAAGTTATTTATTCTCCATTTTGAGGTTTTATCCACACCCCAGGTGGTGGCCATGTATATTTCAACAGGTACTGGCACAGAGGCGGTTATGATGCTCTTGCACTGTATTAGATTGTATCCAGTGGAAAGAAATGAATTTGAGAGCAAGACATACAGGCTGATGGGGAAAAAAATGAAGTCTTCTCTTGTTGAATGTGAGATTTTCTATTTGGTTCATATCTGTTATCAGCATCGTTGTCATGTAAATGAATATTTATGATCTAGCACACAGGATGCACAATGTGTCAGAGAGAGCAGTTGTCTGTACACTACACGGTGTCTAAGAAATTTGTAAAAGCATACCCAATATCGTTTTAAAATATAAAAATGGAGGGGAAGAGAAACTGGGTAGATGTCTCCTGTTTGTTTATGACGGGTCTTCCTGTCATTGCAGGCGAGACAAGAAGAATGGATTAGAACCAGGCTACAAGGACATTATTTTAGCTCACCTGTCATCTGATTGTTAATTGAGCAACTTCTTATAGTTATTTGTAAAAGTACTTAACCTCAGAGAGGTCTCTTGACCAGGGCAAATTGAGGCAACTGACCTGAGGCTGCGCTTTTGGGGGTCTCACATTTTGGGGGTCTCTCCAGTGAAGCCACTGATCACATGGGTGGTATGGAATTTGTAGGGCTTGGACTCTAGGTGATTGGCAGTGACTGGGGAACAGAAGCCTCATAAGGACAGTGGGAAGAGCTTAACTTGAGGCTGCACCCTTCTGGCAATGACCTTCTAAGCCATTGGCTTTAGTGCCTTCTTTTAGTCTCTTGGGGGAATATCATTGTGTTTCTCTTGTGAGATTTCTTATAGTCAGCAACTGGGTTTGGAGGGTCAATGCACTGACTTCTATATTTCAGTGGTCTTTATTACTCTTGATCTGACAAGTGGGTAAGCAGGTAATTTGCCTCAGGAAGCTCGAAAGAGACAAAAGGTTTCTAATTGCTGACATGCGATCAGCAGTCAACTGCTGAAGAAATGAGAGGGAGAGAGGCAATAAATGGGCTTTAGGAGGAGACCACAGTCTGCACTGGGAACTTCACTTCCCCAGCTCTCAGTGTGGGAGCACAAATCTGGGGCAGATGAGGTGCACCAGGCCAAATGCTCCCCTTTGCAGGAGCAGGATGGGGCGAAGCAAATTCCAGCCAGTAGCCCACTGTAAAGCCTCCAGTGGAGAAACAGTGCAGGCTTCAGTGAAAACATCCAATCAATGAATGCGGTGAACTCATATTCAAAACCAGTTTTAGCCACTGTATACCTCGGACACATCATGCAATGAGACTCATTAGAAAAATTATTAATGTTCGGCATGGTCAGCAGCAAAAGGAAATGTGGCCACCAAAGGATCCGCTGGCTTGACACAATCAAAGCCAATACAGGGATGACCATGAACCAACTGAATGAAGCAGTCATTGACAGAGACAAATGGAGAAAACTTTCCTGTTAATTCGCCAGGGGTTGGACATGACTGAACGGATAATATCATCATCATCACCTTCCAAAAATAGGACAGTTGTACCTTCTTGATTTTTTCTCAAAACTTGTGGCTACACTTAGCATCAAACCTCTGCTGCAGAAGGGCATTGAAGTTCAGTACATACTGGGATGTTACTGTTCTTATGGATTAATACATTTTCTGAGCATCTTTATCACCTTCTTTGATGTCTTCCCATTCTGAAAGTCTACCAAAGAACACGTTTGTCACAGTGAGCAGATTTCTCAGAAACTAGAAGGGCCCTAATGGACAATGTGCCCCAAAGATAGACTGGACAAGGGATTTAGTTTCCAGATGCTGCCTCTGCTACTGGGTATCTTTGAGGAAGGCACTGTCTCTTCAGTTTCTACTTTTATTGGGTACAACAGGGACCAATTTCATCAAAGATGATATAGGAATGATTGGAAAATAAGAAAGCCATTGATGAAGGTCATATAAAAATCAACTTTTTGTAATATGGTGAATTTGACTTTTGGCTTCCATAGGCTCCTTTGTAAGTTTGAAGTATGATGCACCAGCCCAATCCTTCCTCTCTGGAGCAAGATTTCCCCCTTGGTTTTCCTATCCCTTTTCTGATTGAGCTACCCTAATCACATGTTTTCTTCTTTTCTGATGAAACTAAGGCTGTCCTACCTGGTTACAGGATGATATTTTGCTAGTGGCTCAGCCTAGGAACTTTTATTATTATTATTATTATTATTATTATTATTATTATTATTATTATTATTACTACTACTATTATTATTATTATTATTATTATTATTATTATTATTATTATTATTATTATTATTATTATTATTATTATATTTATAGCCCGCCACTCCCTTGCGGCTTAGTTAAGGGTTGAAACTTAAATCACTTAAATTAAGGTTTAACTTAAATCAGTGAAAATGCACTTGAGGCTTTTAGAAATGTAAAAATAACAAAAGTATTTTATTCAACATAGAAGGGAAAAGCTCAGGTGAAACCAGGGGTAAATTTCATATAGAATTCTGAGGTAAATCAATGCATTCGCAGATTTCAGTTCATAAGTTTAAAGCTATTGAGAGTCTCTTAAGGTTTTCACAGTGACATCTTTCTTTGAGTACTCTTGGTTTCCAGAAGGTTGTGACACTCTGTACATTACCTAGACTCCTTAATTAAACCCACCAGTATTCTTCTTGAGCTTTTCTGATTCTTCTGATTTCAAAATGCTGTCTGTAACTACACCAGAGATCTCTCCACTCTTTAGAGCTATCTCCCTGTTTTGACTGAGTAGGGAGATTCTTCTGCCACTAGAAGATCTGTTATCTTACCGTGGTCCAAATAGGAGCCTTCCCCTAACTACCCACCGTTTCTTGCCAACCTGTCCTTCCATCTGTGTTAAGCTGTTCTAAGTCAGTACTTGACTCTTCTTAGCTGGGGCTGAAATCCAACTGAATTTTTCTTCAGCATTCAACTCTCAAGTCTTTCTCTGCTCAGCAGATACTAACCAATCAGATTCCTTGAAGCACTTGTCGCTCAAGGCTTTCTGGCTCTGTGAAGAATTAACTATGGCTATATTAAGAATATATGCTTATACAATGCTTCTAAGCTTTTAAAAGTGCAGTCCTTCACGGAAGGTATAACAGAAAACCAATATAGTAGGGAAGGACTGTAGCTCTGTGTTAGAACATCTGTTCTACATTTTAAAAGCTTCATTCCAAGGGTCAGTACAAGTTTCAGGTGTTTTGAAAGACCTCTTCCTGAGATGATGGAGAACACAGGTTAAACAATGTTGACCTTGATAACCCTATGCCCTTACATGAGGGTAGCAATGGATTCAATAAAAACAAAACCAGGCTTCATTCTTATAAATCTATAGCAGTGAAAATATGACCCTCTAATAAATGCTACTGACATTTACTGCAGAATATGATTTACCTGTTGCAATCCGCTGCCCTTAATCAAAGCCTGTTTTTCCTATGGCTAAAGCAGGTCTTAATTATTTTTAGTATGGATGCATTGGCCATATGCAATGCATATGAGACACAATGGGAACTGAGCACATGGATGTAGTTGAGTTCAAACAACCAGTTTCTATTAAGATTTTGAGCATGAGATGAATACAGATCTGCTCAAGGTGACTTAGGCACTTTTACTTTTTTTAATATTGTAGATCTTCTTTAAAACTTCTTTAAAATGCAAAATGTCAACCATTTGCTTATACTGTATAAAGAAAAAGTGGGGGTTTTTTTGTGAGTAGATTTCTATAAGGGGATATACATTCAAACAAGCTATACAGTGGTTATAGTACAGTGGTCATGTCATGTGGTATTAAATATAAAGATGGCTATTGTGGGGAATGGAAGATGGGGATGAATAGCCAAGCTTTTGCAAGCAGGGAAATCAAATCTAGCAACTTCACTTTAGCTATAATAAATTTACTTTATTTTATGTCTTCTGTCTTGCTTTATAGCTTAAGATGCTCTCAAGGCAACTTACAAATAATTTAAAAGCTTCATCCTTGTGGAGCTTTGTCAATAGCTGACTGGTTAGTGATTCAGATCTACCTGGGAACATGGATGATGTCTCATGGATTACCTTTTACAGCACCAGATATAGTAGGAGGACATAACAGCAATCTTGCTGAATCTAAACAGGGCTACTTGTGTTCAGTGTGTAGGTGGGAAACTACCTGGGAATCCTATGTACCCTGTCTTCAGTTCTAATAGGTCAGTGAACACAGACTCCAATTCTTCAGAACAGCTCTTTTTATTTAGCAATTCCAGTAACAAACTCCAAATACTGAACAGAGAAAAACAGGCAAACTCATGCACTTTTATACCTTTCAGGCAGCCTGCTGTTGCCTTTGCTTGGCCCTAAGCAGAGCAATCTGGTTGGACCTTAATAGGTTCCATTGATTGGTTAGTTCCTTGGCTGGCAGAAGTCCTCGTTTGCATCAGTGGCCAAATGCTCACAGACATAATGGAAGAACTTGGGAAGCAGTTACTGTGTGAGACTAGGATTGAGTAGACTCATATTTGACTTCCCATTCTGCCCAAGAAAGCTCTCTGGGTGACTTTGGAGTAATCACTCTCCCTCAATCTTATCTTCTTCATTCCGTGACTGTTGGGATAAAGTGGCAGAGCAGAGAATGATATTGCATTCTGTGTTTGGTCCTTATTAGGGAGAAAAGTTGGGTATAAATAATTTTTTAAGCTGTACTGCCGATTGGAGGAATACTACCACAATAACCCCGTCCCAACAATAACGCCTCCCAACAGAGAACACCATAAGGCAACTCCGGACCCGTACATCCACTAAACAAAGACAGAGTAGATAACAGTTCAGTTACACAGTTTATGACTGTTAAAGTGTTATTGTGTTTAAAATGTTGTACTGTTGTCTTCAAATGTTATAATTCCAAAACTGTTACTGTGTCCCCTGTACTGTGTCAGCATGACAGTGAACTGTGAGCCATAAATGTCATTGCAAATTGCCCTGACCCGCAAGGGAGGGTGGTATAGGAGTGTAACAAATAACATAAATAAATAAATAAATAAATAAATAATACACATAACCATACAATACAATGAAAACACTCTCCAAGCAATGTATCCAAAGAGAAAAAAGTGGCACCCCTAAGGCTTTCTTGGAAGTAAGTATGATTCCAAATAGGCCATCTCAGGATTGCTCCCGAACATGGCACCTTCAGCACCGAACCGTACCTTTAGCAGCGCACCATAGATATATTTCCCAGCCTTTTGGATAAGTGGTATGGAATGAAACTGTGGATCCTCTTAGGGAGTAAACTCCGTACAAGGAGGTAATCCTTTGGATTCATGCAAATGCCATTGATATCTTGCTGTTATAAACTGATCAAATGTATCTGATTCAGTTATTTGATTCCACATGAAGCCGCCTCCTGCTGAGGCTGACCATTAGTCTCTAAAGGTCAGCACTTTCACATTACCTGCTGATATTTTTTGAAACTGAATGGCTCATTGGTGGAACGTCCTGCTTGCCACGCTGAAGTTCCCAGGTTTAATCCTCAGCATCTCCATCAGAAGAATCCGGTAGTTGGTTTTGTGAAAAACCTCTCTCTACCTGAGACCCCAGAGAGCCATTGCCAATCTGCGTAGATGATACTGCCTTTGATGGAGCAGTGGTCTGATTCAGTATAAAGCAGTTTCATATAGTATCTGTTCTATTTTATTTTTCTGGTAAAGCCTTGGAGGAGGAGCGTGTCTCGTGGCTTAAGTGCCATTCAGCACTTCACTCACTCAGGGTGGCTGTCCTGCCCCTGAGTACCTCCTCCTCCAAACGGCTTGCCCATCTGTCCAGTGGCCAGCCAATCACCTTCCGTCCCCTACCCCGGACCACCCCCTCTTCCTTCCACTTCCCTCTGAGGCTTGGAGGCTATAGATCCCTGCTGCGTGAGAGCTGCCCCTGCTGATAAGTTCCATAACAGCTGTCTGCAGCCTTTCCAGGTCCTGGGGAGAAGCTGTCCCCACAGTTCTTCCACTCCACCCCCCCCCTAATCTAGTGCATGTTGTATTCCTGAATGCAACGGGTTCGGTCCCTAGTGTACATATGAAACTGGGACCGTCTGCATGTGGACGAAATACTCTTCCATGGCACATCAGAAAATCTGGCAATAGTTTATTCAAGACAGTCCTATGTCTGGTAAATTAGATCATATCCTATTTGTAAAATAATACAATGATGGAGCCCTAGGAAGCAAACATTGCAGGTTTCCTGGGATAGCGATCCCCAAACTGTGGGCCGCAGACCACATGTGGTCCTTTGACTAATTGGAGGTGGGCCCCGAAGGACGCCTTCTCCCCCCGGCCCTTTACTTCATCCCCCCCAGCCCTTTACAACACACTTCATTGTTGTGGCGTGTCTGTATCTTATTTTGAAGGGATGTTTAAACATTGCCATAGCGATCAGAGAGCGTTAGGGCAGTGGTTGAGAGTAGAGGAGTAAACTAGCCCGCCCCACCGGGCCTCAGTAAAAGGTGTTGAGTGGTCCCCGGTGAGTGGTTCCCGGTGATAAAAAGGTTGGGGACCACTGTCCTGGGATAGAAGCCCTATGCAACATTTCTGAACATTCCTTATCAACAGTGTGGGTTAGTAATGTGTTCTTTAAAACAGGGGTCATCAACCCCTGGTCTGTGGCCCGGTGCCGTGCCGCAAAGGCCACGGTACCGGGCCGCCAGCAGCTGTAGGCGCAGCCAGCGGCACGCCGGTGATGCAAACACCATGTGCGCGGTTGCCATGCATGCGCATTAGCGCCCCCTGGTGGCGAAAACACGCACGCGTGGCAACTGTGTGCATGTGCGTTAGCACCACCTGATGGCGAAAATGCGCATGTGCAGCAACTGCGCGTGCGCGTTTTCACAGCACCCGGGCCGGCAGCTCTCCCCTCACCCTGGCGGCAGTCCCTGACCTGAGAAAGGTTGGGGACCGCTACTTTAAAATGCTGTTATTCTCAGTCATCTACTATTTGCAATATGGTTGTAGGTTAATCACTTGCTAAATAAAAGACCCAGCTATGGCATATGAGGCTGCAGGGACTCAGAACAAGAGCTAATAGACTACAAAGTCAAGATATGGAAACCCTTTGGGATAAATAAGAGGCCACAAGGGAGAAAGTCAAGGGAACATAGAATGGGTATATGGAAGCCTGCCTGTATGTTGCATTTATGCCTATATAATGCTTGAATACAACTTGTTGAAATTTAGGGATGGGTTTATTAGTATAGGGGAGTTGGGTTAATACTTGCAAAATGAGAGAACAGCCATAGGTTTCCGCCATGAAAAACAGACCACATTAGAAACTGCTTCATTAAATTTGCACAGCTTCGATGGGTTAATTAATAAATTTATACAAATAGGCAGAAGGAAGGAGAGTCAAGGAGGAGACAGCATTTTTGATCTGCCTGCTTGTATCCATCCAGGCAGTTAATCCAATGTAGTAGCAATTCAATTAGGAAGCAGAAGAATCCCACTTTGGAAAGAGTGTGGTTGATTGGATGCATACTGTGTGTTTCTTTAGGGAAATCTATTTCAACCAAAACATCCTTTCCTTTTGTAATGTTCCTGGTCCGTCCTTCCTTCCTTCCTTCCTTCCTTCCTTCCTTCCTTCCTTCCTTCCTTCCTTCCTTCCTTCCTTCCTTCCTTCCTTCCTTCCTTCCTTCCTTCCTTCCTTCCTTCCTTCCTTCCTTCCAAGAGGGAGAAAAAAAATCAAAATCCAGTAACTAATTGAAAGAGAGGGAGAAGGAATATACAAAGTAAAAACAAAAATATAATAGTGTTGGCAGATATATCCACACATTTATTTTAAAGGTTTCCAGATATCTAAAAATAAGTCCATATTCAATTGTCATCTCTATGTCATGCATACAAATACTGATCTTCAATCCTTTGATTTACAGGAGATGGGCATTTATCTCTCCTATGTCATAAGTCTTTTAGCTGTAGTAATGGGCATGGATGATCTATTTTTATTGACCATCGGTTAGTGTTCAAAAGATGGGCAAATGGTTAGAACGTACATAACCATCCTCAAATACAAAACTGATGTGATTAATAACTTCCTCCCAGAAAAAAAAGCATGACAGGATATGCTCAAGGCATATATTTAAGGGATGCGTCTTGTGAGTCACCACGTCAACAAATAGACGCTTTGGTCAACTGTGATGTTGTTTTTGTGTCCCTGCACTTCCTTGTTAACCACTTTGAGCCTTAGGCAATAAGTCAAGAAATATACATGATATCTCTAATCCTAACACCCATTTAATTACCACATTTACAGTGCTATCTTATATAGAGCTGGACTCTTCTAAGCTCATTGATTTCAATGCACTTCTCCTGTCACTTTAATAAAGACTTAGTTACTCAGAGATATTATTTACCTCCCTGTCATGAATAGCTTCAGCCATCAATTTCCACCCATTAAACCTCCATTAAAGGGAGAGGACATTTTTCATAGAATCACAGAGTTGGAAGGGACCTCCTGGGACATCTAGTCCAACCCCGTGCACTATGCAGGACACTCACAACGCTATCGCTCATCCACTCTAACCTGCCACCCCCTTGAGCCTTCACAGAATCAGCCTCTCTGTCAGATGGCTACCTATCCTCTGTTTAAAAATTTCCAAATTTAAAAACACCAAAAAGACAGCCAGTAACTTGGTTTGCCACTGGGAATGTGCATAATTGGACTCCCAAGAAGAAAAAAGACACAAAAATCCCTGTTCGGGGATGGTTACTTAAGGTTCCCAGGATGATATTAGCAATCTGGGATTCTTACTGAAATGAAAACATCCTTCTTGAAAATCAGGTATTTCAAATTTGAGTGCTTACCAAATCAGCAGGACCACGTGCATGGGCTTTCTATGCTGCTCTTCAGTTCTTCTTGTTTTCCTGGGAAATGGCATTCTTACAACCAATTGGATGTCGGCAACGGTCTGACCATACCTGCCAGTCACAATCACTGCAGAGCAGGAACCCACCTGCTCTGGAGAACCCACCACCTCCTGAGGAAGCCTGCTCCACTGAGAAACCACTCTAACTGCCAGGAACTTGTTCCTGATGTTTAGATGCAATTTCTTTTGAATTAATTTCATTCTATCGGTTCTGGTCCGTCCTTCCTGGCCTAACGTGTAATTCCCTTCCTAAAAAGTTCCGAGGGACTGAAATGCAATTCCCCGTGGTTTCCATCCAGGCGGTCATGTGTTCTCATGCCTCCTTACCTTCAACCAGAATACAGCATCAGATCCTGCCAGGCAATTCTCAAATCCCGGTAATCTCCGTTTTCAGTTCTTTCATCAGTGAGAAGTCCTTATATAGATTAATAGTATAATACTGACCACAGGCTCACATAGGACATTTTTCTTTATTTATCATATTGCCAGTGGATAGGTCTGTTTCTCTCTGTTTGCTTTCATTATTAGACCGTCCTTCTTATACTCTTGTATAATTCTCAAATCCCCACTGCAGATAAGTGACGCTTATCCCACCCTGTTTGGTAACTGTTGTATTAACTGCCCTTGTCTCTGGCGTCCTTTCTTTTCCATGAAGCTCCATTTTCTCCCGTGTGTAGCACATTTGCTTTTCGCTGCCTGTAAACGCTGCTCAAGCCGGCCCGCTTTCTCTGGTGTCCCAATCAAAGGCGAACATCATCTCCCCTTCAGCTATATGAGGTCCTCACTAATCCCCTACAGATCGCTAGGATAAAGGGAAGCGGAGGCATTTTGCCATTCTCGATGTGTCACAGAGTACTGTCTATCTCCTGTTATTCCCATCGTTTAAATTGTTCTGGCCTCTCAAGATCATGGTGCAACTCGAGGTGCTTATGGGGCTTTCAGCTTGTGCCATTAAGTGCTTTAAACCTTTTCTCTCTGTCTGGGCTCAGTTTATCTCATTAGACAATTCTCGCTCTTGAGCTTTGCGAGGTAAACTGTGGCGAACTCGCAGAGCTTCGTAATGGTGCTCATCTTTGGTATTTCTGTGCCGTCTCCCTGCATCCCTGTGCACTCAACGCTTAGTGTTCCTTCTTGTGCACAGGACAGCCAGACACTATATATTATGTTGTCCTCATAAATGTAGTCTACGGGCATTTTCATGGTTGTTTGGATATATACTTGACACCCGAGGCTAGCTATTTCAGAACCGAACAAATGCAGATACTTCTAATTGACAAAGAGAAAAACTTGCAGCCTGTCAGTGTCTCCTTCAGGTTTAATGGTACCTTAGTCAGTCACTTTAATGATAACATAGCCCCTTTACCTTTATTTTTTTTTCTCCCTCCCTCGATAGCACTTGGCTGTCCAAAAGAAATCAAAACACTTCACAAGCTCACTTCAGCGCATTATCTGCCTTCCCCTTTCCACCACCATTGAATTGCAGTATCCTTTCTGGTTTAAAGGAAGTGCCAAATGGAGAAAATCTGCACCGCACCAAAAATTTGTGCCGGGGAGGGCCGTTGTCAAAAACCACAGCGCCAGCATCGATTGCAGATGGAGTCTCCTCGCAGAATTACGCTCTCATTCAAGCCTAGCTCCTCATCCAAACAAACAAAATAAAATCCCAATTCCATGTGCTTTTATTCTCTGACTTCCTTCAGGACCTCGGCAATGTCCTTTCTGGCTTCAGGTTTGTTGTTTCTATCGCCAGCAAACAATTACTGAAATAAGACCGGCTATTGTTCCCATGGGAATGGAGGTTCTTCAGGGACGGACATGACAAAAAAGCGGAGGTGAAATAGGTGCCATTGCGGTACTACTGAGAGCAAATTGTAAGCTTCCAAGAAGCTGAACTGCTTGGCTGGAGGTCAAAAGTAAAGTGAATTTCATGGCCCAGAAATAAGTAGCTGGTGGTTCAAAACGCATTCTCTTGCACTCACTTAAAATTGGATTGGAAGTTATCAGCTAATAACAGCATAAGAGATATAATCACTGTACTTTCTGTTGTTCTGGCCAGAAAGCCAGCAGAAGAAAAGTAAGCCCAGACATTCCCTGAGTCCTTACAGTGACAAATCTTATGAAGAACTGTATGCAGTCTCTCTATGGTTCACAATCACATCATCAATTTGTTTTGTAGTGTGGTGGAGGTAGGGCGAGAGAACATCTGACAGGATTCATAACACAAGATTTTATTCTTCAGTCGACAGGCCTTGCTCTTCTTTCTCATCCCTATTCCTTTTTTCTCCTTACTCTTCTTTTTTGTTCAGTACTTAGAGCAGAGGTCTCCAACCCCCGGTCTGCAGCCCGGTACCGGGCCGTTAAGGCCATGGTACCGGGCTGCCAGCGGCCGCGCCTGCCTTCCCCTCCCCCCGCAGTGAGAGGGGGGGAAGAGGCAGGCGCGGCTGCTGGCACGCCAGCGATGCAAACGCGCATGCGCGGAACCGCCGTGCATGCGTGTTTGTGCCCCTTGCTGGCGAAAACGCGCATGCGCGGCAACTGCTGTGTGGCAACTGCCCAGCTGCTGTGGCCGGGCCGCTGGCTCTCTCCCACCCTCGGAGGCGGTCCCCGACTACAAGAAGGTTGGGGATCGCTGACTTAGGGGTCCAGTCTGCCCAGCAACAGAAGAAGGTCTCCCTAATGGGACAAATTTCTACAACAGGAAGTAAACAACTGGCATTAAAATGCAGCATTCCCTTCATGGGAGACGAAGCATAAATGATTTGCCTCCCTGACTCAGAGTCTTACTGACAGTATTACTTAAGTTCGTCTGTGATTTTATAACAATTTAAGCCATTGCATCTTGAACACCGCTGCTAATAGGAGTGAGCCAATGTCTCTTCTTGATTGAGACAAAGCTGGTCTCTCTCCAGGCAGTCACCACAACTTAATTTATTTCCTGCTTGAGGGGGAAATGTATGGAAGACTTTCCCAGCAATAGAGAATATTGCATTGTATCTCTAGGTTGTTTACTCTATGTCAGAAGTTGTGCTTTATAGCTCTCAGTTGGGATTGCTTTTGGTCCCTAACAGGGGCTTCTTCAGGAGACTGCTCTGAGCAAGGCCAAGGCCAAAGATGTCATTTTAGTGGAGGTGTTTCATGAAGGCTTCTTGACAGTTTCTGTTACCTAGGAACTCAAGCTGCTTCTCCCTTGCTTGTTTCCTTCTTGAATTGTGTGAGGCTGTGGCAGGGAATGTATGCGTTTCCGTAGCAATGGATATTTTCTTCACAGAATTGCTGGGGATTGTCTGGCCCAGTCCAAGTGTATCCAGTTTCTTCAGCTACTTATTTATTTATTAGGAAATTCATACTCCAGCAGGGTTGCCATTTTCCTTCTTATAATGGGAAAACCCTCAGTGGCACTCAGTAGTACAACTGTGGGGAAATCAGATGTCACAATGGCTTCCTGAGGGGAGGGGCCTCTGTGGGATATAATGCCAGGGAGTTCAACCATCCAAAGCAGCCATTTAATCCAGGGAAACTAATCTGTGTAGTACAGAGATAATTTGTCACATTTGTCATGTCAAAACATTTTAATGCTGCTTTCTCATCCAATCAGGGTCCACAAGGTTGTGAACGTAAAAAGATGAAAACATTTGAGCAATAACAAATATAATCTGTAACCATTAGTTGCTCTATATATTTTGTAAAAGCTCTTGTGGGAGGAGTGTCCATGTCACGTCCGGTGTCTAGCCATCGCTTCCGCCTCCACAGGCCAATCTGGGCGCACCCCTCCAGAAACCGGCCATGGAGAGGGTGCTCCTGAGGCACCCTGGCCAGCCCGCCACTCAACCCACCCGCCAACTCACACTGGGAGGGCCCACCACTAGTGCCCATTGCATTCCTGGATGCAACGGGCTTTTTGGCTAGTTAAAATGAAAAAACAAGTTTAAAAACACCAAAAAGACAGCCAGTAACTTGGTTTCCCACTGGGAATGTGCATAATTGGACTCCCAAGTAGAAAATATACACAAAAATCTCTGTTCGGGGGTGGTTACTTAAGGTTCCCAGGATGCTATTAGGAATCTGGGATTCTTACTGAAATGAAAACATCCTTCTTGAAAATCAGTTGTTTCAAATTTGAGTGCTTACCAAATCAGCAGGACCACATGCATGGGCTTTCTAAATTGCTCTTCAGTTGTTTTCCTGGGAAATGGCATTCTTACAACCAATTGGATGTCGGCAACGGTCTGACCATACCTGCCAGTGACAATCACTGCACAGCAGGAATTCTTTAAGCATGTCTACCATGAGTTCATACATCGTGGACTAGTTAAATAGCAAACCACCAAATCAGTCTACTGAGAGGAACCCATGCAGAGAAAGGAGTTCCTTGTAGAGGGCCCAGAAAAACAGTTCTACATGGTGCATGTAGCTGAGATTCAGGTGGTCTGCAAAGGTGAGGGGGTACTACATAGTATGTGATTTTGATGACATCATGAGCCATGGATGTTGTGTGGGAGTCTCTGAAATTGGCGGGGTATTTAACAGAATTATATATATAGTGTGCATGGGCAAAAAATGGTCCTAAAAATCTTTAAGATTTAAACAGGGCACAGATTTTAGATATGAACTAGTAATGCTCTACACAAAACTTAGCATGCAGGGTAAATGTTTACCTCCCGAAACCTGGATTGGAAACTGTAACAAAAATTTTCTCATTACTGTTAAAGTTTTATATATTTTTCTAGCTATCACTGATATAGTTTCAGATGGTGGAGGCAACTGAGGCAGGACGAGCAAAGATGGCCAGAGCGTATGGGTGAGGGATGGTTATTAACTGGACTACAAGCCAAAATATGACTTGAACTTGGGCTGGATCAGTGCCCCTGAACCAATATTCAGAGGAGTCACCTTCTCTGAACATTTACCAGACTCTTGTCCGGTTCATCTGTTTGGGGCCATTTGAACCTAACACCTGATGGGTGGACTGACCCCACTGTTAGGTTGAAAAGGCTGCCAGTCATTTCACCCAGTCATATTCCCTCTGCTTCAAAGTGGGAGGTAGCAAATCCAACCTGTGGAATGGCTGCCAGTTATTTACACTTTACAGCAGAGTGGGTTCACCCATCAGCTATTTGGTTTAAATGATTATGAGCCATTAAACTTTAAAGTGGGAGGAAGCAAAGCATATGGGATAAATGGCTAGCAGCCATTTAATCCTTCCGGGCGATCCCCCCCCCCATCTTCCCAGCTGTGACTTGCCATGGCCAGGGCCAGGAAAACGCTGAAACTTAACTTGCCTGAATAGCTCAGTTTGGATGGAGGCCTTTTGGCTCAGCTCAGTGTTCAATTAGGGGGCTGTCCTCAACTTTTTTTTTAAATTCATGCTCATCCCTAGTATGGGTAGATCCATGTTGGAGAAGGTAGTTCTTAAGGTATGTTGGTTGCAGGCTACAGGTCATTACCAGCACCTTGAATTGAGCTGAGCAGATTTATATCCCACCCATCCTGGCATTGCCAGCTCAGGGAGGCTCCCAACATAAGTATAAAAACAGATACAATGAATGTTATAAACAATTATTAACACTTAAAATCATCTATAAGCAATCATCAAACAATCAAACAGCAGTACAGGCAGACTCAATCAGTGAGAGCATCTAGGTTTTTCAGGGGGATTTTTTGGGAGCCCGGATGATATTTGATCAAGTCGTCTGATGTTCATTGGCCCCAACCAAATTCCCATCTTACAGGCCACGGGGAATTGACCTAGTTCCTTCAGGGTTGTCAGTTTTTCCGGGAGCTCATTCCACAAGGCTGGGACCAGGACAGAAAAGGCCCCGCCCCTGGTTGAAGCCAGATGTAATTCTTTTGGGCCAGGGATCACTAATTGATTCCTTTTGGACTATCATAAGGTCCTTAAGGTCCTTTTGGGGGGGGTGGAACAAGAGTGATATGACCCCCTCCAGTCAACACTAATATCATCATTCTGTACTACCTGTAGCTTCTAGACTACAAAAGCGTATTGAAAGTTCATTATTCAACAATGAGCTCAGGTCTTACCTAGAGGTTGGCACTCCTAAGAGTGTAAATTTGACGGTGTTGTTATGATAAATAGTACTATGACATGCAGTACATGCATTGTACAGAGTACAGGAAGGACCCTGTATAGTCAGAGTACCTTTCACAGAGTTTTGTAAGCAAAAATGACAGCTCCCTGCCCAAGAAACCTAGGATCTAGCAGTTGAACAATTATCAGAGAAACACCCTCTTGTCCACTGGACTGAGAAGGAGATGTAACTCTGCTTCAAATTGCACTTTAAATGCCCACAGCAGGAGATCCCAAACAGGCAGAGAAGGGAAGGGATGGTAAGAAGACAAGTGGAAGGTGGGGTGAGTGGGAATTGTGTTTGTGAATCAGCAAACTAATATTAATATATGTTTAGGCTGTCACTTAGCAGAGCTAAACTTAGTCTTTCTGAAAAATGTAAACATCATGACAACAAATCACTATTAATCTTAATTACTGCAAAAAGGCACTTAATATACAAGACTTGTCATGTGTCCACTGCCTTACAAATTGTGATAGCGATATTTAACTGTTTAGTGCCTGTAGGCTGATAATTAGCATTATACACCGCTAGGAGTTTTATTTTATTTTATATAATACTGCTAGGATGTTTCCTGCTTTTTTTTGAGTCTGAGGATACAGTGGATGTCACCCCAGGTTAATTTAAGGTTGGAAACTATTTGAGAAGATATTAAAAAATAGATATTACAGTGAGATTCCTATTGGAAACAAGTTGTTAAACTTCCACTAGGTATTAAAAATATCTTCAGGCCTGCATATCTTCAGGCCTACGAATAATCTTATTTAAAGTGGGAAATTGTGTTATTTCTGATCTGGCTTTAAGATACCGGGAAAAGTCCCCTTTCAGTTTTTTAAAAAAATAATATGCCTCAGAAAGGTTGAAACTGAGCACTATCTTTAACTTGATCAAGGACAGAAATGTAAATCTTTACTGAAGGTGAGAATTCGAATCAACAAACACTCACAGTGAGAAAAGCATTCAAGAGATAAATGGAATTTATCTGACAGTGTACGTTCCAACTAAAATCTAAAGTGATGCAGCGAACAATGTTTAACAAGATTTCAGTGACTCCCGTTGCCTTTATAATCTGCCTAGTCTTTTGAAAATGTCTCCTACAGAAATGTTTAGCCCAGCTGTCTAGCAAGATTAAGAGCTTTACTTCTGCCACGCTCCCCCGACAGACCCAGGAAGGCTCTTCACAGAGCAGCCTTCCTAGGTTTCCATGAAGTGGTAATAGCAATTGAACCACTTACTTGGGAATCGCCCTACCAAAGCTAGAGGGACCACTCTGAATCAATTACTTTGAGGGCTGTAACCCAAAGGCAGGTAATCTCCATAGAAATGGATGAGGATTGCAGCGGAATAGAATTTGACAGGTTCTTGCAGGACGCAGTGTGACAGAGGTTTTGTTTGGAAGTTCACACATGCTGACATGGTTTATCCGTATGCGTTGCTATTTATGCTATTTTGGAACATTACATTTTAATGTTTTGGAAAGGGAGATGTTATGTTAAGAACCCTTAGAGCCAAAAGGGCCAAAAGACTCCTGTAGCTGTTTCTGCTAGGGTAAACGGCACAGAAGTGAAGCCACAAACCCCCTTCTCCCTTTCTGCAGTGCTTAGAGCCAAACTGAGTGACAGAGCAGTTTTTAAGGGGAGTACTCCAATGAACACGTGATTGTCAGTCAGGTCAGAAGACCAGACTTATCACATATAGTAGGATCCTGATTGGCTTGCTCTTGCCCACCAATGGCCCTCTAGAAATTTCCCTGAGGAATTCACATGTGCTGGAGGCAGATATGTTTGTAGACTTGCCAACATCTGAGTGGTAGTTGAAGATGTCCTGGGATTATAACTAATCTCCAGGTGACAGAGTTCAGTTCACCTGGAGAAAATGGCTGCTTTAGAAGGCGGACTCTATGGCATTATTTCCCTTCCCCTCCCCAAACCTTCCCCTCCTCACGTTCTACTCCCCAAATCTCTAGGTCTTGTACCTGTAGAGCTGCTGAGGACCGAGCTTGAGATCCGAGGCAGGATTGGAACTTTGCAACTGCGTCAGCTAGATCCTGACCACAGGATCCAGTCAGTTTAAGCACACTGGCAGAAAGATCTGTATGTTTGTACATGAATAAGAGGGGTTTTTGGTGGGGTTGTTTGGTTCAGTGTTTGCCTCTTTGTATAATCATTCTGGGGTCTCCATAAAGAGCTGTGTCCAAGTATTTGAACCTACAGATCTAACACTAGGTATTTCCCAACCCAGAGCTGGCTACCTTATGTGTTTTTGGTACCAAAATGGATCTGTAGAATCTTGCCTATTATTGACTCACAATCTACGGCAGGGGTAGTCAAACTGCGGCCCTCCAGATGTCCACGGACTACGATTCCCATGAGCTCCTGCCAGCAAATGCTGGCAGGGGCTCATGGGAATTGTTGTCCGTGGACATCTGGAGGGCTGCAGTTTGACTACCCCTGATCTACGATGTTTTTCTTACCAAAGGGACCCTTGGTGGTTCACAAAAGCGATAACACTCCAAAAATATAAGGACAGTATATTTTTAAGCATATTTAAAGAGATTTCTAAATAGTGTAAAACAATATTAAGATGCAAATCTAGTGCTGTGCACCCATTGGTCTTTCAAAGAGCTTTTTTCCTAGAGATTTTTTAGAGCTTAAAACAAAGTTTTCAGAATTTTCTGGAAGGTTTCTGGAAATGGACTTCCCGAGGAAAGGTGTTTGATAGGTAGAGAAAGACTCATGGGTCCCTGCCAAACATACCGCAGTTTTTGCAGGGTGCCACACATTACCTTATGCAGATTGAAATTGTTCTTTAGCTGTTTTTTTAATCTCTTCTCTTATTTTTGCACTGCATAAACCAATAGTTCTTGGTTTCATGCTGTGAGGGTCAGTACAAAAAAAACCCCACAATAACTTGTGCGAAGTCTGTAGAGTTGAGCAATTCTGTTAATATGCAGTGCCATTGTGCAATTCACATTCCTGGGGCTAATGTCTCCCAAATACTCCTTCCAATAAATTACCACCCCTATATACCATTCAGAATCAATTTCATTCTTTCAAGGTTTCAGTAATAGCACCCCCGTCAATTGCTTGAGCCGAAGTTTCCTTTGAATCTGAAATTGTATAATTGAACTATTGAACCAATTTCTACCTCTCAACTTCTGGTGGGTCAGAGTGGCAAAATGCTGCTTTGATGATGTCTGATTTGCAAGGATGCTCCTTCCTTCTCTAATTTTTCGGTACTGAACTGTGTGTTTATTTCTGGCGATTTCTTCCCCCTTCTCTTTGGGAACCACAAAGAGCTCATTTCCTTTGAGGATGGCATTTCTCATTTAAGGAGTTTCTTTCATTGTGGCTTTTCTAAAGATTCGATAACCGGCAAACCTCATGTCATCTCCTTGATAACTGCAGTTTACTGTCGAAGCGATTGGGGGAGAAAGGGGCTCTAATTTTCTGCTGTGTCTTTACAGTATCAAGCAATGACCTGGACTGAACTATTAATATAAACAATGGCATTTGCTGCCTTGCAGGTGAGGGAGTACATAAGGCTACCTGACATTAGCGATCGCAGACCAAAGAGAGGTTGGTGTCACAGTTGCTAAGATAGCATTTCTGTTCTTGGCAAGTGGGGCCGAGCGATCTAGCTCTGCCTAGGGCTGTGTTTCCTTTGCACTGTTCATCACTTCGCACTATGCAGCTGTGAGGATAGGTTCAAGATATTTTTTAAAAATAGGTAGTTGTGTTGGTCCGTTAGGCCAAGATTCATAAGGAAAGTTAAATAATATAGTGGTAAGCTTCTTAGTGAGGTGCTGAGACAACATTTCAATCAGCGTTTCTCTAACCCAGTGGTTCTCAGCCTGGGGGTCGGGATCCCTTTGGGGTCGAACAACCCTTTCACAGGGGTCGCAACAGGGTAAGCAGCTTGGCCGGGGGGGGGGCACCATCTACACAATAGCCTGGCAGATTAGATCGAGATAGAGCGTTCATCTGTCTGGAGCAGCGGAAAAGAGTGAGATCGGCATGGTGGTGAAAGAGACAGAACTGAACTGAGAAACCCTGGAAAAAAAACAATTTATATACAATCGTGAACAATGGATCTTCACACCATTGGTCAGTTTTGGTTAAATTTCTGAGAAAGAACACCTGCATAATTTTATGGTTGGGGGTCACCACAACATGAGGAGCTGTATTAAAGGGTCACAGCATTAGGAAGGTTGAGAACCACTGCTCTAACCATTGTGAAGTCTCCAAAGGGCCCACGAGGAAACTCTAGGAAAGGGATTCCCAACCAGGGGTCCATGGACCCCCACGGTCTTTCCAATCCTGCCTTAATAGACTCAGCAACAAGCCAGGGAACCAACCACTTCCATTGTTCCCCTTTCCGAGTGTGAGTTCTCCCATGGTTAATACACCTGCATGCTTAACCCTGCTTCCGACTGCCTCCTTACTCAATTATCCTTGAGCCTACTTGTTAATATGGGTGATGTCACTTCTGGTGTCATGTCACTTCTGAGGGAGGTAACGGCAGGGAGCTGTGGCCAGCTGACCACTTCTGGGGTTCCTCGAAGCCTGAAAAATTATTTCAGGGGCTCCTCCACAGTTAAGAGGTTGGAAAAGGCTGCTCTAGGAGGACCTGAGAGCCCTTTTTAAAGGCAAGCCCTTCTGGTGTAGTGTGGCCAATATGAAAATGGAGTCCTCTTGGTTGCCTGGGAATGAAGGCAGGACTCTCCATTTCAGCGGCAGGGAACCAAACCGAAACTGGTTGTCCCAAGGCCTAGTCTAAGCACTATGCCTCTCATTTTGTAAAATGGAAAGAACAGACCATGAAATATTTGATCCATCTGTTTTTGATTTTGGAGTCAGGTTGCTATTTAAGGCACAGGAAAAAGGTTGTAAAAACAGTTGGCAAACCACCTTCCATTTTAGTCTATTCTTTCTGAAAATGGCAAAAAAATGATGCATTATAGTATAGTATACATTAGCCTCTGGGCTAATGATTCCAGAGGGCTGGAACAGGAATTCAGTGGAATATTAAGGGCTAACAGAATGTTTTCCAACATGAACTTTGACAAGTCAAAGCTCATATTATCAGTTGCAGGGCAGTTGTGTTAGTCTGCTGCTAGCCACTGGTGGGAGGTTTCTAGGGGCAGAGACATTCAAATGTGTGCTACTTTAGGTATGCAGCTTCACTTCTGGCATCGTGAAGACGCCCTGGAGACTGTTATTTTAGATTGTCGGTGATCTATTTTCATGGTCTATAACAGCTTTTCTCAACTTTTTCAGGCTTCAAGAAACCCCAGAAGTGGCAGAGTGTTACAGAATATAATTGACTCCTCTCCTTCCCACCCCCTCCAGGCCCATCACTGGCCATTGGGAGAGTGGGTCGACCATATATGGTCATGTCACCAAATAAATGTTTAACAAATATATTAAAAATTAATTAACTTCCAGCCATTCAGGAATCCCTTTCAGGGCCATCAAGAAACCCAAGGGCTTCACAAAACCCTGGTTGAGAAAGCCTGGTATATATTTTTATGTTAGGATAGGTTAATGCTGGATTTGAATTTCTTTTCTTTTGTTTTTTAAGAAAATTATTTTATAAGCTGCTTCAGGCACGTTCCTGGAGAGGCAGCATAAAAATTAATTCAATTGATAAATAAATAGGATCCTACCAAAAGCATCACTCTGATGCGATGATGTCACTTCTGGCTTCCCACAGGAAGTGATGTTGCCTGTCAAAGAGATGCATATGCCCATGGGGATCAGGACAGCCATTAGACGGTTTCTTGTTAAAGCAGAAGATCTGGCAGCCCAAGCTGTACTCAAAACAACAGAGCAGCTCTTCTCAACTTTTTTACCATTGAGAAACCCCTGGAACATTCTTCAGACTTCGAGAAACCCCTGAAGTGGTGTGATCATGCAGAATACGGTTGAGAAGATAGCTGTGTACATGCCCCACTCAGGGTCCCTTTCCTTTCTACCCCTTCCAGGCCTATCATTGGCCATGGGGAGGGGCAGGCCGAGAAGGCCATATATGGTTATGTTACCCAATAAACATTTACCAAGTTTTAAAAAAATATTTATTTAAAATTAATTAACTCCCACTCATTTGGGAAACCCTTCCGGGGCTGTGAAGAAACCCCAGGGTTTCACAAAACCTTGGTCAAGAAAGCCTGCAATAGACCTGCATATAGGACCTTAAAGATTAACATGCTTAATGTGGTTATGCTTCCATGAGACAGGTCCCACTTTGTGAAAAAAATTTAAAGTTTCACTTTTTAATTTTTTCAAGTTATGATCAGGCTATAGGTGTCTACAGGCTTTAGAGTGCAGATTATAATAAGTAGGTCTGTGCTTCACTGTTTTTTTTTTAGGAATATATTACTGGACAACTTGTCCTTCTACTTTCAACATGCTGTGCCAGAGGGTTAGAGAAAGAACCGTTGTCTCCAAATGGGCATAATAATGGTTCCTGGAGTGCTCTTGGGATATTGGCCTTTCCTGACCCACCTCGGGCAGTAGGCTATGAAGATATTACTGATTTCACAATGACCGTGCCAAGGAAGCTCTGTGTCAACCTTCCCTGGCTTTGTCATGAGCTCCTTGAAGTTATTGCTGTGTACAAGCATCAGACACTGTATATTTTTCTAATCCCATGCCAGGACAGAAAGGGACATCCCGTCTCCTTAGCACATAAATTCCTTGAAACAAGGATTGCAGTGTAGTCTTGGCAATGTCAAGGAGTTAATAATAGAATGGCAGGTGTTGGTGATCCACAGATTCTTCCATGTGGTTGCCTATGTGGATATGGGACTGAACTTGTGAACGGCAGCATACACTGGGCTGCATACATGCAGCCATTTTTGTGATCAGTGAAGTGGCTGCTGTAAAGTGTAGGGGGACACCAATTAGGTATGGTGGATTAGCTCTTAGTCTTAACAACGAAGCAACATGAGCCTAATGCGCGGACTGCAAATGAAGTTGGGAACCACATTCTGATGCCAACAGATGGAAATGGTGGCTTGTCTGGTCCCCAGTTCCGTTTCTAGCTGATTTCTAGAACTCATCTCAGTGAGAATGAAATTCTGCTGGATCATTCCTGGCAGAAAGTTCCTCAGCAACTTCATGACTATTAAAATAGCCCACGTTTGTTTCAGGGAAGAGCACTTGACATCTAACTCTGTCACCTTTTTGGCATTTTTAACTACTGGAGGGCAAGGGGGCAAGTTAACTTACTGTTCTGGGAATTTCCACCGCAAGCCGTTGTGTCCACATTCCTGTTAGCATATGAATATAAATGCTTCTGCAAATCTGGGTCAGTGATGTCTGAAGTGCTTTACACTTGAATCTTTAATTGACTAAACTTTAAACAAGCCCCTCTGTGAACCCAAGGAGGCTGCATTGACAGTAATTTCATTTGAAGACAATGTCACCTCTCCAGTTTTTGAGACTAAAGCCACAATAAAGCCTGAACTTTAACGGTACCTTATTTTTATACAGTTGCAAATGCCTATTTGTTTTCTGATTGTCAAAACTCCAAAGGGTGGACTTGTTTGAATATGCAAATCCCCCTTTGTCTCTCTATCTCCGTCTTGTTTACAAATATGCTCACATGTTCTCGTCTTTGTTCAGAGTGTTGTTACAGAAAGCAGCTTGTGACAACAGCACTAACGGTGCCAGCCTAAGTAGACTTACAGCCTTCTATGTGCACTGAAGTCAGTTGAGAGCCAGTTTGGTGTAGCGGTTAGGAGCACTGACTTCTAATCTGGCATGCCAGGTTCGATTCTGCACTCCCCCACATGTAGCCAGCTGGGTGACCTTGGGCTCGCCACAGCACTGATAAAACTGTTCTGACCGAGCAGTGATATCAGGGCTCTCTCAGCCTCACCCACCTCACAGGGTGTCTGTTGTGGGGAGAGGAATGGGAAGGCGACTGTAAGCCGCTTTGATCCTCCTTCAGGTAGGTAAAAGCGGCATATAAGAACCAACTCTTCTTCTTCTTCTTCTAGACTGAGAAGGGTGCAACTCTGCTTAGGTTAAGTTGCAGGAGGGCATTTTTGTTGTCTTGAAACAAGGCCACAGCTTTATTATCCATACAGGAATGTTGGAATGATATGGGATTAAGAGCCTAATCTGTAGTCAGCCAACTACACATACCCCATACTGCAGTGGCCCCTGGGGAACCTACACCTCTTCCCTGCTGGGAACATGGGTCCTCCTGCTGTTGGAGTCCCAACCAAGGGAAGTGTCCACCTGGGATGCCAGAGGGAGCGCAAACCTCATTTAGTCCCATCACAGGCCATCCTGTGCTGCAAGCCGATGCCTTCCCAGGCAAGTCAGTGCTCAATGCCACCTGTTATGGAGGTCCCTGAGCTGGGGAGTCCAATGCGCAGGACGAACTTCCTTCCAAACAGGCTACACCCTATGCCAACTCACAAGCTGTGACAAATTTGCAACTATAATTCATAAACTAAACCTGGCAACCCAATTTTAAACTATGGGCTTTAATATAAACCAGCCAACCCAATCAAATGCAAACACAACAGGGTGGGAAGGTGGGAAGTTGTTGCCTGAGACATCAACTGGCAAAAGAGAACAGGCCAAGCATGTGGCACCTTATAAGCACCATGGGCTTGCCCCTCCCCCACCACTCCCTGGGCACCACATCATCATGATACGTCTGCCCTGTGTGCCCTGGGCCCATCACTCAACACACCTCCTTCCTGCTCATCCCTCTGCCGTGTCAACTGGCAGCTATGGGTAAGTCCCATCCACTTATTGCATGTTAGCAGTCCAGTGCTGATAACATCTGGTGGTAAGTCCTACTGCATGGACCTCAGTAGAGTAGATCTGCTTTAAGAATGCTCTTGAGCTATAAGGAGGCCTATTCAGAATTTACCCCAATGTTTTTTCAACAGGGCTTACTCCCAGGAAAGTTTTTTTAGGATTGTAGTCAAAGATTTCCAACATCCCAGTCAAGAGGTTTCTCAAAACTTCAAGTAGAAGAGACAACAATCACACTTCTTGGTCTTTAATAAAGTCTAAATTATAGGCATACGCAGCCTTCTATTTGCATTGGGTTAACCCTTTACTTTTTGTCACTTGAAACTGCTACTTGAAACATTAGCACATTAAACAACCCTTTCTTCCTTAGGTTGCAAGGTAAAATCCTGCTCCTTGCAAGATCCTGTGGCAAAATTAGGCTGCACAAGCCCACAGTTTGCTTTTTATGGACAAACCAAGGAGAATGAATGCCATCTTATCAATTTGAGCCCTTAATGACTCCCAGAGACTGGATGTGCAAGTTTTGGAAACAGCAGAATGGATATATTTATAGTTTAAATGACAAGTTGAAAGGGACTAACTGCATCTTTCCACAGTGAGTCCTGCCAGTAAATGTGACGAGGCTATTCAGTTCATTCCCTGGAAAGGAATACATGTTTGGAGAGAGGTAATCCATGAGGTCCATTTTCTTCTCACATAACTATGTGTAAATCTTTAGACACTCTACCTGATCAGTGAGGTGTCTTGCTTTCCTAGCTAGCTGTGCTTAGCTACATATGTAATAGCTTTCTCAGGTCCTTGTGGGTGTTGGCAGAGTTTAAATATGCAAGAGAGAGAAACACCAAGAAGCTGAAAAGAATAAAATAGTTTTTACTAAGAAGAGAAACAAATGTTGTGAGTAAAAGAGAAGAAGAAGAAGAGTTGGTTCTTATATGCTGTTTTTCTCAAAGTGGCTTACAGTTGCCTTCCCTTCTCTCTCCCCACAACAGACACCCTGTGAGGGAGGTGAGGCTGAGAGAGATTACTACTCAGTCAGAAGAGCGGAAGGAGATCTTCCTTTCTGTCTTGTTCTGGAGGCAAGTAGGGGAGAAGTGTGCTGAAAGGAGCAGGAGGTCTCCATCTGAGCCAATGAGTGCACAGGATAAGATAATTTGAAAATTATCAGGAAGTTCTTATTCTAACTATGATAATTACCCATCTCCTCTGATGCCCCCTGTAGAATATTCTTCATATGCTTTTAATTGATGCACACTGTAGATCGTACATATTCCAACAGTGAAATCAAGGAATTTGCAGGTAACAAGGATGCATTTTGGAACTGGTGTGTCAGCCACATAAGTCTTCAGGTGGGAAGGTTGTAATATTTTGAACTGGCCCTTAATGTACCTGTCCATCATTGCTTTTTATGAGTGATTTGATTTAGCATACCCATTACGAATTTTGAAAGAACACTCTAGACAAGGACTTGTTTATGTTGCTCACGTCATTCCTAGTTCAGTGCTTATTAAACCTGGATGTCCTGTCAGTGTATATTGCTTTGGCATAATATAGATCTGTATCTACTGTGCTTTTTTATTTCTTGAATCATCCAGCAAACATAACAGCTCTCCAAGTTTTATCAGTTGTCTCAGCAAGATAGTTCCGTGCTTTTCTCCACTAAATCTGGCACATAATAATAGCAGTTCTTGGAATTTACATGCTGGACGGGCAGATAGAGAGACTCTTTATCTACTCCCTCCATTAAATTACTTTGGCCTTTTTTTAAAGATTACACTAGGTGCTAAATACTGACTGCTTGAAAGATAAGATTCTGCCAGAAAGGCTTTTGAAAAGCAAACAATTAATATGCATAGAATGCTGGAACCTTTCTAATTGTAGCACAACCATGCCATCTGAATTTTGAAGAAATACTCTGCATAATCAAACCCATGTATTAATGGAGGAATTTATTTACTACATTTATATTCCACTTTACTGCGTTCACAAGAGCCACCAAGGCAGCCAGATTGGCTTCTGGTTGAATTCTGGATCAGGTTCAAAGTCCTGGTTTTAACCATTAAGGCCATACACAGTCTGGGCCTAGCATATCTGAGGGACTGCCTCTCTGAATATGTACCCAAAATGCATTGCAATTTGCAAACTCCAACTTACTTATGGTCCCTGGCCCCAAAGTAGTGTGTCGTCAACCAGAGCTAGGGCCTTTTCAGCCCTGTCTCCAGACTGATGGACCAAGCTGCCAGCAGAAATCTGAGCCCTTTCAGAGCTGTCGAAGTCCCAGAATGCCTCCAAAACAGCGTTCTTCTGCCAGGTGTATAGTAGAGGCCAACATGGAGCACTCACCATCAACATCACCATCACTGCCATTATTGTTGGAGTCCAGATTTCCAGGCCTCAAGTGAAATTGGAATTTGAGTTTAGCAGGATATTTGGAACACCATCTTTTAGATAGAGTTCATTTTACATATGATTTTACTGTTTTGATGATATATATTTGGATTTCTTACATGTTGTTAGCCAACTAGAGACTTTTGTAAGAGAGAAGCGGTCTATAAATTTGATAGATAGTTGAGATCGATGGGACTTGGAAGTAGATCATACTGTCAGACCTTAGAGCACATTGATTTATTTACACACTGCATCCAAGGATCTCAGAGCAGCATACCCTGAGTCCCCTTCCTCCACTTTATTCTATAGGCTCATGAAGCAGATTTTAACTAGCTCCAAGTTACCCAATGAGTTTCAGGGCAGAGTGGAGAACCTGGAACTCACGGATCCTAGTCCAACTCTTGAACTACCCTGCAACACTAGCATAGTTCACAGAATGGTACAGATGCGAGCCCATGTTTATTTGGGGGGGGGAGCTATACATTGTAATTTACCTCTCATAGTGCTCTTCAAAGATGATACATTAAAATTGTGCATTTGAAACCCTTTGGAACCTAGTGTAAACTTTACATTCCTGATCAGAATTTGTTCTAACATTCAACTGGATATGTTAACTGGCTCCCTTCCTTCCTTCCTTCCTTCCTTCCTTCCTTCCTTCCTTCCTTCCTTCCTTCCTTCCTTCCTTCCTTCCTTCCTTCACAGTTGGTCATATGGATCTTGATAAGGAACTCAATTGTTTCTTAGGCCCATTATGCACAGCCGCCGAAACGGCGAATTCGGGTCACATGGAAAACGCGGAGGGAGAAGACGCGAAGCACACCGGTTATGCACGGGATGGGACACAACAGCGGCAAAACCCAGAGTAACCGATTATGCACGCGGCGATCCCGGCGCCGCTTCTGGTTGCGCCCCGGTCACCCGGAATCTGCGCTTTCTTCCGCGTTTCGCTAATGTGGCTTTTTCGGTGGCATGTACCGAAGCTGCGGCTGGTTGCAGCGGGCACCGTGCATTATCAGTGATTTTAGTCGTCGCCATTCCATCCCGAATGTGCGTTATTCCCCCCGTGCATAATGGGTCTTAGACATAAACACAGAAGAAAAAAGACAGGAAAATAGAAAATGAGTATGAAATTTGTCTTTTTCTCTTTTCCTTCTTTCCCCTTTTTCTTAGTCATTTCCCTTGCTTTCTTCTTCTTCTTGTGGGCTGTGCTATATTTAGTTCTTGTGCAGCAGAAAAGCCAAGCCTTTAGAATAAAATCTGTTGCTGGCACTTTCCCGAGACTATAACCCCAGGCTAATCTGTACTTTACATTAGTCTGAATAATGCTTGGAATCTGTACCTTATAATTTGTTTTTTCCATAACTGAGAATGAGCTTTTTACCCATCGCTCCATATAGCAGTTCATCCAGCTTTCCCAGTATTCATTCATTCCCTCTGTAACCTGGGCCAAGTAAAAACCCAGAGTACATCTATGGAGGTGAGGTTAGGCTTGGTCTTTGGTTCCCATGGAGTTCTGTTGAGCTAAGTCAATGGGTTGCAGTTTGGGACATATTAAAAGAGGGGAAAAGCCTGCTTCTAACTTTAGACTGACAGTGAGAAATTCTCAGTGAGAAGTATCACCTTCTGAACATTGTTCTCCACATTATATGGCATCCCCAAATCTTAGTCCGGGTTGAAATATGGAGGGGGGAACGGAATTTGGGTGACAGTCATACGTCATTTTAAAACTTGAATTGCAGACTTAAACATCACAATGAAAGTGTTAATATTCAAATTAGAAAATCAGTGTGATAGTCATGTCTGTTGTTTTAAATATGGAAGTCCATTTCTCCCTCACCCATTGCGATGAAATTGTCAGGGGATGTACTCCACACATAAGGCTTTCTGGCTTTAAATATAGATGTATAGCTTGGTTATTTTACAAGCAATTAAAATTTAAGTGCCCAGTTGCATAGTAGGCATAAGGAATCAGAAATTATGAGTGAGGTTTCTTTTCCTTTCCTGGGATTCTCAAGCAGGAGGTCTGCTTGTCTTTATTTATTTATTACTGAATTTTAATACTCACATAAGGGCTTGAGGTGGTTTTGGTGTTTAAAAATCATTTAAAGAAAATAGCTTACAGGGAGGAGTGCTAAGTCCTGCCAACCTACCCTACCAAAAGTCAGTTGGGCTGGAAAAAAAATGCTTCAAAATAAAAGTAAAAAATTAAAAGCACCAATTAAAAGAACAATCCTAAACAGGGCAACTCAGAATCCTATTCATATATATTTGGTAGGAGTGATTTACAGGAGATCATTCTTATGATCGCACTTCTACATACAGAATGGAGCAGGGGTTTTGCTCTCCCAGACTGTGTATTCAGCATGTGCTTAAAATCAATCCCACCCACTTTTTAAAAACACATGAACAACACAAGGTGATTGAATTTCCTCTCCCTATCTTCAAAGCTGAGGGGGATTTTGGACCTTGTACATTCTAAAGAAAACTCTAACTTATGTTCAATTGCAGTTATAGTTGTGTTCCATCCATGGTCCCAGCCAAGTAGTTTCCTTAAATTGCCCAATATATCAAAGAGCCAGTTGTTCAATAACAAAGAACACCCAGGAATGTCAATGGTCTACCTCAACTTAGCATTCCATGGCTTCGACAGACCCATCGGTTATGTCATGCAGAATATTACGGAATACTGTTAAAAAGCATTCTGATCACTTATGCTGCTTATATGGCTGACCATTGTACAAAATGTTGGCATTCTTATGAGTTTTTTTGAGCAGGAGCGATGTGTACAGATCATTGTAATGTATTTTAAAAAATTAAATTTATTGTATTGGTTTCAATTTATTGTATAAGCTACCCCATGACCGCGAGACTACGACCGAGAACTGCGGCCTATAAATTGAAATATAAAAAAATAAAATAAACCCCATTAGGGAATGATGACAAAACAATGACAAATATCCACAGATGACCGTCTCAGCCAGCGATATTAAATCAAATTATTAATGCTGAGATCTCCTAGGAACTGGGGTGATCTTCAACATGAATTCTGAGAGAGAGCTCAGTCAGCTTGGACAGAAAAATTGCCAGGCAAAAGGGTGCGTAGAATGTTAACAGAATTCCTGGTGTAACTTCTGGGCCCAATATCAGCTGCAAACTCTTGAAATTTGAATTCTGTTATACAGGGAACACTGTGTGTGTGTGAATCTCAGCTACATCCTCTCCTCCACCATTGAGTTTATGTTGGTGCTTTACGGAGAACATAGAAAGACATAATTATAGCCAATTAACACTACCTATCTTGTCTAAGGTTTCAGCACTGTAACTTTTCTCCCCTCTACTGTGTGCCTTTGCGTAGGGGTATCTCATCTTGCTCTCTGTTTATATAATCCTCAACACAATGAGGTTCTGATCTTTGGCCTATGTTGTTGAAATACTAATAATAATCATGATCTCTCTCGTTAAAACCTGCATTTATAGTGGGAGGGCAGCTGTTCACTTGGTTAGAATAACAAAGGAAATAACCTTTTCAAAATCTTAGGAAATTAATTATTGCCTTCAGATTTATTGAAATGCGGGCCATTTTACAGCATGCTGTTAAAAAACAGCTGTGTGTACTTTTTTCCTTTCTTTTGTTAAATTTACAGTTTCCCTAGTTTGTTATATAAAACAACAACAACGCTTACAGGCAGAATCCTGAGTGTTGAAAACTAAAGAAACAGTTTCAGGGTAAAATTTACATATATTCTCATGTAAAGTAAGGCTACTGAGAAAGGAAGGTTAAAAAATAGCTAGCGATTTCAACCGGAATTGAGATTTCAAGTGCGATTTCAACTGAAAGGAATACCCAAAGTCGCTTTTGATGCAAGGTAGACGCATGCTGTTCCAGACTCCTGAATAGAGGTAGCTCTTGCACTTTCAAAATGATATTGCTGTTAGGGGACATTGCTCATGCTGCCACCATGCTAACGGGCAAGATTGACAGCTTCCCATACCCATGCATTCTCTGTTGCGGCTCCCACCTTGTGGAGTGGCCTGCCTGAGGAGGCCAGGAAAGTTCCCACTTGTTTGTCATTCTGTGGATTGCGTAAAATAGAACTGTTGATGAGGGCCTTTTTTAAATGAACCATGGAATGGTTCAGCTGGATACTTCTTTATAGAAGGGACAATATTCTATTCTGGTGTTTATTGTATCTTTTAGAGTACACTAACTACATTATCGTCTTTTCTTATGATTCTGTTTTCTGCATCTACCTAACATAACTTTACGTTCGTTAAAATTTTCTCTACTGAAGTATGTGTGACTATGTACAGCTTTTCTCTCCCCCAAGATCATGGTCTTCCCCATCCTCATGGTCACTACTACCAAGCATACCTACAACTTTAACTTTATCAACCAGTCTGTCCCTATTGGTGAGAATCAAGTTTAAAACAGCAGACCCCCTGGTTGCCCCTTTCACTTTCTGAGAAATGAAGTTGTCAGCAAGACAAGTCAAGAATTTATTGGACTTTTCCTTTTTAGCAGAGCTGGTCTTTCAACAGATATCTGGGTAATTGAAAACTCCCATGACCACCAGGTCCTGTCTCTCTGAGAACTTTGTAATCTGGTCTAGGAGCATCTCATCCAATTCCTTTTCCTGGCTTGGTGGTCTATAGCAGACCCCCACCATAATACCGCTATTATTTCCTACTCCTTTTATTTTTACCCAAAGACTCTCAAATGAACTCTCATGCTCAGCCACATGCATTTCCTCACAAGTATATATATTCTTAACATATAGTGCTACTCCTTCCCTCTATTTCTCTGTTCCTTTTAAATAAGCTGTACCCCTCAATCCTATTATTCCAGTTGTTAGAGTTATCCCACCAGGATTCTGTAATACCTATTAGATCATAGTCCTCTTCGTTTATTAGGATTTCTAGTTCATCCTGATTGTTTTCTATACTCTGTGCATTAGTTTAGAGACATCGTAATCCTTCATATGAGTACCCTAAACTTCTAGTTTTTCAACTTTCCTGTAAGTTAATAGTTCCCGGCATATGTACCATTCCCTTTAAATTTGCAGTGTTCCCATCTATAGTTATCACCATCGAACTAAGCTTTGAATGTTTGTCTCCCTCTCCCATTGGACTTAGATTAAAGACTTCCTCACCAGGTCTGCAAGACTCTTCACAAAGAGCCTCATCATGGTAGTGCAATCCATGGTCCAAAAAACAAAACCTTTCCTGATGACACCCCTGCAGTCATTTATGTGCATTATTTTTCTGACATGGTCAGTTTTTGGGCTTAGGGAGTATTTCAAGACACTAGAATACAGGCAAACTGCAATCCAGATACATGGTAAGGCTTTTATCATTATTTAATACTTTAAATTAATTAATTTGACAGATTAATACATATATTCAGTTGGCATTTAAGTGGATTTTAAAATTCAAAAGTTCCCCCTTGTGTTCTGATCCCTCTTGACCTGAAAACCTGAATTTTTCAGTACTGGTTTAATCTGTTGCCAGGGTCTTTGGAATTCAGAAGAAGGACTTGGTCTTTATATTCTTTTCTCTATCTTCTCTCAAAGTGGTTTACAGTCTCCTTCCCTTCGTCTCCCCTTAGCAAGCACCTTGTGAAGTTGGTGGGGCTGTGGCTATATAGTGGCCAAGCCTGTTGCATTCAGGAATACAATAGGCGCTATTTTAGCAGGGTGGATGGAAGAACTCTGCAGATGACCTCTCCCTCCCCCCAGGACCTGGAAAGGCTGCAAGCAGCTGTTATGGAATTCACCGGCAGGGGCAGCTGTCATGCAGCAGGGATCTACAGCCTCCGAGCCTTGGAGGGTAGTGGAAGGGGGAGGGGGTGGTCAGGGGGGAGGGACAGAAGGTGATTGGCTGGCTGCTGGACAGACAGGTAAACTGGTTGGAAGAGGAGCCACTCAGGGGTAGGACAGCCATCCTGAGTGGGTGCTAAGCTCTGAGTGGCACTTAAGCCATGAGACATGCTCCTCCTCCAAGGCCTTACCAGAAGTATTAAGTAGCATAATTAGTGAAATTCCCTCCATTGTGTGCTGCTGTGGAATATACACAGGTCCTGAGAGTTGGAACCCAAACTATAGCCATCAATTCCTTCATAGCACATAGAATGAGATTTTAATTGCCCTGAGTTTTATATTCCACTTCTCTAAGCCAAGGGGTTATTAGTCAATGACCATACTTTAGTTCTGAGCAGGGGTAGTCAAACTGCGGCCCTCCAGATGTCCATGGACTACAATTCCCAGGAGCCCCTGCCAGCGCTGGCAGGGGCTCCAGGGAATTGTAGTCCATGGACATCTGGAGGGCCGCAGTTTGACTACCCCTGGGTCTGAGGATAAGCATGTCTAGAGGCCCAATTTGGCAGACATTTCATCAAGTGGCTTTAATCTGAGCCTACTAATTTTCTTCTTTTGTATTTGGAGGATCCAACGGGGTGAACAATGTGGATGGGCCAAGGAACGGTGGGTTAGGGATCCTTCATCCTTCTGTCACTTCTAATCCATTGTTTACACACATCAAGACACATCTGTATTTGAGATGACGTGTGGTCAATAACTGTTGAGGTTGTGAGATGCCTTTTTTTTAGGATTAAATATTTACAATTCTCCTTCCCTGCTCATTATTTGCTTATTCAAGCCAACCAAGAAATGTAGAAATCAGGCTGATATTTGGTCCTGCAGCCCAAGCAACCCAAGTTTTCAATGGACTTCAGGTAATTTAACCCCAAAAAGAATGTAGGTCTCCGTCTTCATCTCAGAATGCCACAGTGAGGAATAAAAGCCCCAGCAGAGGAGGACTGAGAAAACCCATTGGTTTTCACATCAATTTCATTTTGTTTTTGTCATTTCCATAACATTGGTTAATTGCTACTTTCAGTACTTACAAGTGTAGTCTTTTAGCATCAAGAATAACTCAGTGTAGTGCAATCCTTTTTCGCCTTTGCAGAGATGGTACAAAAGACAAATAGAATGTGTGATGTCTATAGACAGTATGTGCCAGACTATATATTTAACATAGATACCAGTTCCAAAATCATGCTTGCTTCTGCTATAAATCTCATAACTTTTTTTTTAAAAAGATACACATTTTGAACAAGAAAGCTCACTCCCGCCTTATTATTTTCCATAGCTAGTGTTCCTTTCAGATTCAAGGTTCTTGCAATGTTGCGATCCCAGATGAGCTACTAAGAGAACTACATGGGGCTGTCACATCAATAGGACTGAGAAATGTCAATTTACTGCTGTTTAATTATGCACCTTGCGCATGAATATCTTTGATACGATCTTTAACCAGGGAGAATTTCTGGTTTCTAGCAGGGCCCCCAATCTTGTTGATCCTGTGAATACTTTTGGAATTTTGAAAACAAGGAGTTGGGAACCACCAAAGAATCATTACCATAGGAGCTGGGTTCAATCAAAAAATGGTTGCTATAAGTTACTAGAGCCAGTGGTAAAATATCGGAAGATTGCAAATTGAGTTATTTCTAAATGGGTTTTCTGTCTAGATACAATAATGTCTTTTTTTAATGAAGGGGCTTCTACTCTAGGAATGTCAGGATCAGCTGTTTACTTTGAAGAACAGTTGCTTTGCAGGAGGAACAAATGGGCAACAGAAAACCGATTGGTGGTGATCATGGGTTCTAATTTTAACTAGCTTATATTTGTGAAATAAATATAAACATATATTTGTGAAATAAATGTTAGGAGAGCCAGATGTATTGCACATCATATAACTAAATTGGCTGGGATCCTTTTGTACTCCTCCCAGACAATGCTGCAGGCGAGGAACTTTTGGAAATTATCATAGAATCACAGAGTTGGAAGGTACCTCATGGATCATCTAGTCCAACTCTCTGCACTGTGCAGGATGTGGATTATTGTATGGAAGTACTACCACCAGAGTAGAGTTTCAATGTAAAGCATATGCTCCCTCTTATATGTGAGAAAGAGCCTCCGATCGATGCTGGGAGTGAAGGGGCAGGATCCAACCCATTACTTCCAGAGGATATTCTGAGGCATGTTTTTCCAACTCTCCCAACTGCCTACTATCTTCACACAAGAATATATACAGCATTCAAGGAGCAATTCTAAACAAGTCTATGCAGAAGTGAGTTCCATTCAGTTAGATAGATGGGTCTTACTCCCAAGAAACTGTTTTTTTTTTTAGGGGGGATTTCAGCCTTTGTTGCCTGTTGCTAACTCATTTTTATCATATAATTCCTGTTTCCTATCCACATATCACATGGATCATAAAGTAAATTAACTGACTTTCCAGAAAGGACATGCTGAATCACTGAACTTGCTAGCATAAGCCAGTGATGGAAGCTACTTACTTTTGTACACTCAACAGGGAAGCAACACCTGTACTTTCATGTTCTAAGAAAAGACAAATGAAATTACAAAGGTCAGCTATGGATGTTACTGAACAGAAGACGAGCAAATGACACTGGTGTCTTCTTTTGATGCCTTTAGGTAATGTTGAAAGTGATGAATTGTGCTTCTGTCCCATGACCTTGAAGAACATTTAGAATTTGAACATCTCCCAGTGGGAAGGTATACTAGTCATCTCAGATTCCTTCCTTCCTTCCTTCCTTCCTTCCTTCCTTCCTTCCTTCCTTCCTTCCTTCCTTCCTTCCTTCCTTCCTTCCTTCCTTCCTTCCATCCATCCATCCATCCATCCATCCATCCATCCATCCATCCATCCATCCATCATGTTTGCATTCTACTGATTCTTTTATTGACTGACAATAAATATATGAACAATATGAATGAATATAATAAATCAATAAAACATTTCAACAAAACCAATTCACCAGCAACAAAACCACCCTAGTCTGTGCTCATAAAACCAACAGACAATAAAACTAACAGTATAATGGCAGCATTAAACAATAATTGAACAGGTCACAAAAACATCAAACAAAGAAGGTAATAATTCATTAAAATACCAAACACTCAAAACATTGATGAAACTCCAGCTACTGGAAGATGAAGACAGGAAGAACTGTGCAAGATGTAGCTTTGTCTTATTCTTCTGAAGTAAAAAGATGAGCCCCTTAATCTCAGAATGGAAGATAGTAGTTGTGGCCTCTTTTCAAGGAGATACCCAGTGACTATTACATAAGAAGATTAAACATACTTGGCACTGTGGGAACTTCAGCTACTAGGTAGTGAGATGAGACCCCCTTCCCTAGGTGCAGCTGTTCATCCACATGCAACTGGGGTAGGTATCAGGTAGATCTCAATGTGATGGGTGCTGTAAAAGTTAGGTGCCACCACAGAGAAAGCTCTTTTTCTGCCATCTGTTTCATTTCCATAGGCAAAAGCAATGAGAGAAGGCCTTGAGATGAAGATCTCTACTGTGAGTAGGGTAGTATAGGAGAAAGTAGCCCCAGAAGATTGGATTGATAAATTCCTACAGCGGAATATGCTATTTCTGAAATTCTAGAGAAGGCTATGGCAGGCCCTTCCACTTCCCTCCCTCAGAGGCAAGATTTTTCCTCTATTTTTCTTTCCCTTTTGTGACTAAACTACTCTGTTTTCTACTTTCCTGAATAATTCTGGCTGTTACACTCTGTCATGGTATAATATTTTGACACTTTACTCAGTGCAGAACCCTGAGTGAAAGAATAGGAGTCCCTTTTAACTTATAGCACTTAAATGGCACTTATGATGTTTTTGTATTTCAAATCATCAACAAATTTTAGTCAACATAGATGGAAAGATCAGGTGAAATCAGGGATAATATTTCTGAGGTAAAGCCAGTACATTCATAGACTTTAGTTCTTTTATTTCAGGTTCATGAGAGTTTCTTAAGCTTAAATCTTTATGTTGAAAGGCTTTTTTTCTAATGTTTTCCCCCAAACACTCCACTACATTTTCTTTGAGTATTCCCAAATTCTTTTTGTTTCCACAAGGCTGGTACAATCGTTCCAATATCCAAACCTCTTCTCCTGAAACATCAGTACTTATCTTGAGTTTTAAACTGACTTTTAAGGTCTCTAAAGGCAGTTTCTAACCAACTCAGACCAGGGATCTCTGTACAATTCAAAGCTGACTCCTTGTTTGACTGAGTAGGGAAATTCCTTCTCTCTAAAAGATCTACCCCTTTCCTTGGCCTGAAAGGGAGTCTAACTACCCACACATCCTTGCCAACTTTCCCCAATTCTCTGTGTTAAACTGCTCTTAGTCAGGGTTGAATTCCAAATGGAATCTCGTCCTTAGCATTCAGTTCTAAAGTCTCTCTCTGCTCAACTGATGCTAAACAGCCAGAGCACTTGCAGTCTGCCACTGGAGACACTGTTTCTGTGAAGATTTAACCCTTCACAGTCCTCCAGCTGTTTGCATAGCACTTCTAAGCTTTTAAAAATGTTCAGTCGGTTACATAAGCCACCTAAAAATGCCGTTCAGTATAGCTACCTCTTAGCTTGGCAGAATACACCATCAGTTTTATCCTAAACAGAGTTATATCTTTCTAAGTCTGTTGAAGTCAGTGGGCTTAGAAAGATGTAACTCTGCTTAGAGTGGCATTGCAAGCTACCTAAACCTGCCTCACAAACAACTGTGAAATATCAGGTTTGAGACCTAGAGTGGCAAGATTCATCCCTCACAATGTTAGACTGTGTACTCTGCTGCTATCGAACCAATGATTCCTTCTGCTTATTCCAAACACCCCAGCAGCAGTCATTAGCAGTTCATAGGCATCAGCTGCTATCCTTTTATTTATTTAATTGTGTAGTGCTTTGGCTTCTTTAGAAATCTGCTTGACTTATACGCAACAATACAAGCTATTACTTAGGGAACAATGGCAGCTTAATGAATAAATAAAAGCGTTTGTGGTTGTTAGCACCATTAAGTTGCTCCCATCTGGATTCTAACAGTGTGATAGCAAACTCCTCTCAAGAAAATGTTCAGCATAAAACAAAACTACCCCTCGCTTCTTGAGGAATGATCTCTCATAGATCTTTTGTAAAAGGTCACTCAGGATCTCTTCTGGTAGAATATAATTCATGTGAAGTACATACTCTTGCTGAGCCTTAATCTTCTGAAAGAGACACAGTACAAAAGGTAAGGTGAGGTCAAATAGCGCATTGGGTTTTAACTATCAGAGAAGATCAGGAGAAGTCTTTGGAGAAAGAGGGCAATCTGAAAAAAATTGCCAGGATTGTACAACTACTACAATCCACTTGGAAAAGGAAGCATATTAGTGAGTTAATCCAGTTAAATAAAATAGTTCATAAACTGAAGGTGAGACCCAGTAACAATGTAGGGTACCATGGTGAATCTGTGATCAAAGTTATTTTAAAGCAAGGTTTCCTGTATGAATCCTTGGGGTAGGAATTGAAACCAAAGCCTTTTAAGATATGAGGTAAAAGGAAGGGTAAAGGCATGGAAACATTACATCTTTAAGGCGTGTCACTTAAAATGGGTCTGGAAAACCACATGTATACAAAGCTTTAGAACTTAATCTACCACATTTTAAACTGTGTCTTTCCAAGTGGCATTAACAGCTGTTCCCTACTTTACAATGACCTCATGAAACAGGTATCCAAAAGACACTGACTGTCTCACAGTTACAGAGGGAGCTGCTTGGCTGAACATGGATTTGATCCCAGACCTAGTCCAACACTAACCACTATATTGCACTAGTTATACTCCAGTTCATCACTCAAAGATTAGCATCTACATAGTGTGTGAAATAACAGAGGGCCTTGATTACCTTGTTGTGCTTTTGAATGCCCTACATACTCTGACCTATGTGGTATAATTCTCGGAGTGCCAGGTATAGTGTGTAGGGTTTGACTCCCCAGTCTGCTGTGGAAGCTTTCAAGATGACCTTGGGCCAGTCAATGCACTCTCAAGGTAACCTATCTCACATTGTGGCTGTTGTAAGGATAAAATGGAGGAGGACTCACATAACAATCAGGGGCGGAGCAGACTGTTCCATAAGATATATACTTGTATACAGTAAACATGAGCCTCTTGTGGTGCAGTGTGGCAAGGCAGTGACATGCTGTCTGAAGCTCTGACCATGAGGCTGGGAGTTCGATCCCAGCAGCCAGCTCAAGGCTGACTCAGCCTTCCATCCTTCCGAGGTCAGTAAGATGAGTACAAATACTGGTGGAATTTAGAAGAAGAGTTGGTTCTTATACACCAAGCTGGCCATTTAGTCATGGCAAAAATAATTGCTAGGCCTGTGGCAATGCTCTTAAAGTATAAACAGTGTTTCTGCTGAAACAGGCATGCTCCAAATCATTTTTAGATGCATCTGCTTGTACTTCCAATTGTTTTCCTGGATCAAAATTATCAGAATATAGAGGCAGTCATAATGGCTTGTTTGAGGTTGTTTAAGAATTCCTGCTGTTCAAGCATCCATTGCCACAGTGCATTGTTTCTCAACAGGATTCGCAGTAAGACTTTATTCATTTGGTACATACTGGGCCAGGTATTGTACAGTTCCGAAGAGTCTCTGAAGGTCCTTTTTGTCGCCAGGTGGAGGCATTTTGTTGCTTCTACTTTGTCATCAGTGGGTCTGATGTCATCTTTCGTAAACATCTGACCCATATACTTGACATGTATGGTGCTGTATTCCACGTTGTCCACTGCTGCTACGATCATAGCATCTGCAGTATTATGGACATCAAAGCATTCATAATTTTTTCTGCTGAAATATCATACACTGATTGGATATCAAGAGGGCATCTGTTAAAATGGTATCTTCCGCATGGGGTGTTAAGGGTACACACCTCTGATGATTCTTTGTCCAGTTTTATCTGCCAATAGCAATAGCTATCCTTTTCATCTAGGATGGTAAACAGCTTCATCGCAGCCAATTTTTTCCTGACATCTTCAACAGCGGGGATAGAGAAAAGTTGCCTCAACACTTGCGGCTTAAGAGGCGTCTTTTGTTTGATCACTGGGCAACTGACCAAGGAGTGGGCTTTGTAATTTTTGTGACATTGCCTTGTGCTTCTAATTGGTGAATTCTTTTGTCCTTCAATTAATCCAAAATGGATTAGGGGATCTTTCTAGGGACAACAGGAGGGATAGTTGAGTTCAGAAAGATTTGGTGAGAGCCTTAGGAGGTCATCTCTGAATCCAGGTCCTGGAATACCAAGTGGCCTTGCCTGAGGAGACCCAGACTGATGCAGGCATCTGTTGCAAACAATGGAGGATCCTCATTGTCAATCACATAAAAGGTCAGCTGGGCTTTATTGCATTGAGCCACAATTGCGCCTAATGGTTTTATGCAGGCATCTCTAAAAGCAGTGTGCATGACTTGTGTTTCCATAATGTGCACTTTTCCCATCAAAGCTTTATCCGCTACAGCAGGAATGGTGTTTGCTTTAGCTCCAGTGTCCAGTTTAAAGAAGGCTGGGAGATTTGCTATTGTTATCATGCTGTGCCATGACTTAGAGCGATCAGAAGTAGACAGAGAGCCCACGAATAGCGTTTTCATGTCCGTTTCTAGCTCTGCATATTCTTCCTTCATTCTGCACACTTTAGCAAGATGATTTTTCCTTGAGCATTTGTAATAACTAACTTCCAAGGCTGGAAACTGGTCTTGTGTGCGTTTCCGCATTTATTACAAATCTCTTGTAGTTCAGCTGGGTCAGGCATTTGTGGTGAGGGGTCTGCTGGGGTCTTGCAAGCTTCTTGCAAGGAGCTGGAACGGTTTCACTTTTGCTCCACAGCTTCTGGAGACCTAGATCTGTCCTTGCACCTGTAAGAGCCTTTGTTTTGCAGATGTTAATTGTCTGTTGGAGGGTGAGATCAGGCTTTCTCCTAGGAGTTTCTCCAGGAGTTATACTAAAGACAGCCT